>NW_026592510.1:13081371-13099348 GCF_907164565.1 Psammomys obesus | reverse complement strand
AAGAAAGAAAGAAAGAAAGAAAGAAAGAAAGAAAGAAAGAAAGAAAGAAAAGAAAACAACCCTAAACCTTCTAGTTTCTACTTCAATTTCCCAAGACAGCGGAGAGATATTCTGTGTCCAGCTTCATTCATGATTCAGAGGCTCATAGGCCGCAGGCAAAGGAGGTTTTCTACTACCTTAGTTAGGAAGACGTTTTTAATTATGTCTGCCACCTTCCCAGTCACTGGTTTGCTCTGTCCTGGATAAGTAACCTTCGTTGTCAGTGTGGCTGGATTTAGAATGACCTGGGAGCCACACCTCTGGGCATGTCTCTGAGGTCAGTTTTAGAAAGGTCTAAGCGAGGAGGGACAGCCCACTCAGTGTGGGCAGCGGCACCATGGTTTGGGGCTCCTGGACAGAATAAAACTGAGAAAGTAAGCCAGTCACCTGCTTTCATCTCTCTCTCTCTCTGCTTCCTGGAAGCACATGAAATAGGACCAGCCGTCTCCCTCTCATACCCCAAGCCTTTCAATCATGATGATTGCACCCTTAAACTGTGAGCCAAAATAAGCCCTTTATTACATTACTTTTGTTGAGGATTTTGTCACAGCCACAAGGGAAATAACTAGTAGCTGCTCAAGCATATTCTGCCAGGGCTGTTTTCAAATGACCCGCTTCCCTGTCTAGAGTTAGAGCCTAGGGAGGGCACCTGTCTTGCAGGCCACAGTTGATTGGTTCATGTTAAAGGAGTGACTTCCTCAATCTAACAAGTCTGACAACTCCATGTGAGATATTTAAAACACACACACATACACACAAACACACACACACAGAGAAATCCCTCTTAATACTTCCTGAAAATGTTTTCATCAAATTCAAAATCCAGTTTACCAGATGAAAGAAGCCAATTACAAAAAAAACCTCACACACTGTATTTCTCTATTATATAAGTCCAACAAAGGCAAACGGAGTAAGAAAGTGAAGTAGTGATTACTCAAGGGTAGGCATAGCATTAAAGATTTAAGGGGTGAGGAGTAACAGAAACTGTCTATGGTAATGGTTGCCCTTACATATGACTTCACTAAGACCATTAAACTGTAGGTTTTAAATAGTTTGATTGGTATTATATGAATTATGTTTCAATAAACCTGTTCAAAAAATATTGTTTTTAAATTTCTGCTTACACAAGGTTTCTCTGTGTAGCCTTAGCTGTCCTGGAACTAGCTCTGTAGACCAGGCTGGCCTCTAGCTCTCAGAGATCTGCCTTCCTCTGCCTCCCAAGTGCTGGGATGAAAGATGTGCATCACCAAACCCAGCCATAAATACCTTAAACAAGTTCTCTCTCTCTTTTTTTCTTTTTCTTATTCTTTGCTACAACATCCTTCAATGTAGCTCAGGCTAGCCTTGAACACACTATCTATCCTTTTGCTCCACTGGCTGAGTGCTGGGATCCTAACTTCTCCATTATGATGACCTCAAATTGTCAAGCACATTCAAAATAATATTTATTAAATTTAGAGCAAGTTTTGCATGTCATTTATTTTAGATGCTGTCCTGAGCTCTTTAGCAAAGCAATAAGAAATATTTAGAAGGAGAATAATTATCATAATTGGAATACGTAGTTTATAAACTGAACAAAAAGTAGAATAATACTAACAAAAACATGAAAGCACAGAGGAATCCATCAAATGTAATTTTGTTTCCTTTTGTTTTGTTTTTTCAGAAAGGGTTTCTCTGTGTAGCCTTGGTTGTCCTGGACTCACTTTGTAGATCAGACTGGCCTCAAACGCACAGAAATCTACCTGCTTCTGCTTCTCTGGGATTAAAGGTGTGCGCCACCACACCTAGCTAAATGTGAATGTCTTCACAGTTAAAAATATATTTAAATTTCAGGTTGCTCACAACCTTAATCCCAGCACTTGGGAGGCAAAGGTAGATGGATCTCCGTGATTTCAAGGGCAGCCTCATCTACGGATTAAGTTCCTGGACAGCCAGGCCAACACAGTGAAACCCTCTCTCAAAACTTGGGTGACAAGGCAAGGCTCGTGTGCACGTGTGTGTGTGTGTGTGTGTGTGTGTGTGTGTGTGTGTGTGTGTGTGTTTAGATGGTATGTACCTCAGCTACATTAAAGCATCATTACTTTAGGTCTCGCTGAGAAATGATAACTGCTGCTGGTTACCTGTTGTCACTGAGCAAGACACATCCCATTTCCAGATAAATCTTAGTATGGACGAAAAGCACAGTTTAAACCAGGTAAGATTTCACCAGTGAATAAACACCTGGAAAAGTCTCAAATTAACCCTGGTGAATTCTATGGGATTCTCCTACTATCCCTTAGTGAATACGAGCTTTAAATTTGGGGAAGGTTTAAATGGATATTTAAACCTTTAAACCTAAGTTTAAAGGTCTCGAAAACATGGCATTGATATTTTTGTGTTCCAAAGACCTGTCCTTGTTTGGTGTTTTTGGTGCCTACAAGATAAAAGAAACTTTAACCTTGAAGAGTGACAGCCTGGTGATCTGGCTTTAAGACAGGCAACTGAGTAGCCAAGTTAGATAAAGAATGCCCTGTTGGGAGCCTGCCAACTCCATGCATGTACAGGAATGCCTACGAGAACGCTGGGTTCTCCTTACGGGTGAGATTAACTCATTGCATTCCTGTGAGTTAGCTACAAGCTCAGAAGATTGATTGGTCAAGCAATTAAAATATTTAAGCAGAAAACCAAGTAATTTCAAGTGATTACGCTTGAAATGTTGAAGCAGCTTAATTGGCTAAGTTTTTATGCACATTTAAAGGAAGAGTTCTGCAATGACTCCAGCAATCATAAGCTGAAAACAAAATGCTTCACCCAAAAGGAAACTTCTGAAGAATCTTTTCTGAAAAAATAAAACCCTCAAAGTACTCAAAAACCTCCCATTAACAGGCTTGAGTATCACATGATCCTAACCATTCAATCAGAGTATTTGCCTAGCATTTTCCAAATTGGAGGAGGAGGAGGATAAGATGGGGGGTGTTGTGGGTGACTTGGGGATGGGTTCTGTGGAAGGAAGATCTTTGAGTCAAAGGTTGTGATCTACCTGTGGCCTTATCTTGGAAGAGTACTGCTAACACAGAGATCGAATCTGATGGGCTTAGAGAATTACAGGTCAAACTCAGGAAAGGGGGAAGAGAATGTGGGGCCTTCAATCCTGGTGCCCTCTGGCATAAATTCTACATTTCAGGAAAACTGTAACTTTTTTTTCAGGCAAGAATGGCAAATCTAATGGAACCATTTAGGATTAAGAAGCAGAAAAAGCTAGAAGGGATGCATTTAGAGCAGCTGACGCTCAACCTCTGAGCCATCTCTCCAGCCCCCTGAAGGGATGCATTTAGAGCAGAATAAACTTTACCTCAGCCTGTGAACTCCACACTTAGGTCAGCCTTCTGAGAAAGACAAAACGAAAACCCGGAAAGTTATTAAAATTATAAGCCACCAAAATCCTTATCATTAAACCTGAAATAGCTGGGCAGTGGTGGCTCATGCCTTTAATTCTAGCACTTGGGAGGCAGAGGCAGGCAAATCTTGAGTTTGAGGCCAACCTGGTCTACAGAGTAAGTTCCAGGACAGCAAGATCTGCACAGAGAAACCCTTTGTTTCAAAAACAAAACAAACTGAAGTAATAATAATAATTCCTACCCTGTCACATTGTCAGAGATAAATGATGGACAGGGTACTCTGCCACTATGAAGCATGGCTAAAGCAAAGGCCTCAATCACAAATGCCAAGGAATCTGTAACCCAAAACTTGCTAAAAGTCACCTGCACAGGCTAATGCTCCCCTCAGGACAGACATACAGATCCGTGGAATAGAACCGGGAGGCCAGAAATGAACACATTTAAAGTCAGATACTAAAAGGGGAATGCCGCCTTCAACAAAAAGCACCGTGGCCTGCTGGTATGCCATATGCAGAAGAAGGGAGATAGATCTTTCCTCCATCATGCACTGGATTACACTCAGGGTACAGAATCACTCTGTAAGTCATGTGTGATGGCACACACCTGTAATCTCAGCACGAAAGAGGCAGACAGAGGATGATTGACAGTAAAAGGGCCTACATAGGAAGACTCGTTTCAAAGACCTAATTCATAAACCTAAATGTAGGTCTAGAAGGAGTGCTCAGAACTTAAGAGCACTTGCTGGTTTTGAAGTGGGTCAGAATTCAGTTCCCAGCACCCATATCAGGTGGCTTACAACCTTTAACTCCAGTCATAGGGTGTTGGATGCCTTATTTTGACTTCTACAGGCACCAGGCACACAAGTAGTACACACAAGTGCATGTAGGCATTAACACATTAACACACACACACATAAAATAAAAATTAAATATATCTATTTAAAAAAAAAAAGGCCTAAATGTAACAACTAAATTATAAAAATCCTGACAAGAAACTAGAGAAGTAATCTTCAAAATTCTTAATTGGGCAACAGTTTCTTAGCTATGACATCAAAAACTAAGAGGTGAACAATAATTAAAAAAAGATATAAATGGAGGTCATAAAAATCACCCATACATGCTAGTGTCTTTGGTACGGGAAGGAACTCTACACACTGCCAAAGGTACGGGAAGGAACTCTACACACTGCCAAAGGAGGAATATAAACAGCAGCCCAGCCACAGACTCTTTGATCTAAAATGGTGTTCTGCTTACAAGCTATGCCAGTACAATGGTGGCATAAAGCTGTGCGAGTAACCAACCAATATCTCTGTCCTAATTAGGGACAGAGATATTGCTGTGAAGAGATATAATGACCATGGCAAATCTTTAAAAGGAACACAATTAATTGGGACAAGCTAGGTTTAGTCCATTTTCATCATGGTGGGAAGCATGGCAGCCTGCAGGCAGACATGATGCTAGAGAGGTACCTGAGAGTTCTACACCTGGACCAGCAGGCAGCAGTCAGAAGAACACTCTCTCTGAAACCCTAAAGCCCACCCATAATCCAACAAGGCCACATCTACTCCAATAAGGTCATACCTCCCAAAAGTGTCACTCCCAAAGAGCCTATGGTGGCCATTTTCATGCAAACCACCACAATCCATTTTGACTTAACACCCACTCCACAAGATGGAACCCATACTCAATACTGCGTGGGTGACCAAGAACCTGAGACCTAGTGACCTAGGGTTAAACCAAATGTCACTGTTATAAAAAAAAAATAGCAATGAAATGACTCTTAATGACATTATGCTATAGTCAGTTCAATGCCTTGTTCAGCCATCATCAGAGAAGCTTCCTTCCGCAGCAGATGGGAACACATGCAGAGACCCACAGCCATTACACAGAGAGTGAGGGACTTTGGAACACTCTGCCCTAAGAGAAATGTCTCCATCAAATCCCTCTCCTCAGGGTTCAGAGATCTCTGCAGAAGAGGAGGCAGAAAAGCATAATATCCAGAGGAAGTGGAAGGCAGCATGGAAACAAGGCCCTCTGAATCAGTAGGACTGACACACCTATGAACTCACGAAGACTGAGGCAGCACGCACAGGGTCTGCACGGGGCTGCACCAGATGGGCTTCTGGCACTGAAAGGAGAAGTGGACACATGCCCCCATCCCTAACCCAGAAGCTATCTTCAGCTGGTGACCACTTGCAAATGGAAATTAAGTTTCATCCGAGGGAGAGTCCCTGGGGAGACAAACCACTCAGAGGAGGCTGTGTGCCCAGCGGTAGATGGCCAGCAGGAAACAAACTCAGGGCATCTTTGGAGCTTCCCGGCCTCGCTTGTCAGGAATTTTCCTTTTTTAAAAAAATGTTACCGTATTTTTTTATTTATACATATGTATTTTTTTTCTTCTCTCTTTCTACCCTACAGGTTCTTCGTTCATACATTATGGTTTCCAGTTCAGTTCAGTAGGATTCCTAAGTGTGGAAAAGAATGGGTCTTCTCAGGCTCTTTTCCTTCTGTTTGTTTTGTCCTATATCAGTGTATTAGGTTTGAAGTTTTATTATTGTCCCTTAAAAGCCTGCTTGTTTTCATTTTAAGAAAAGATTTATTTATTTATTTTATGTACACAAGTGCTCTATTTGCATATATACTTACATGCATCAGATCATATTATAGATGGTTGTGAGCCACAACATGGTTGCTGAGAATTGAACTCAGGACCTCTAGAAGAGCAGTCAGTGCTCTTAACCACTGAGCCATCTCTCCCGCTGCCTGTATGTCTTCTAATGAGGGACTGAAAAGGGGGGTAGATCCAGATGGAACAAGAGATGGGGAGGAACTGGGAGGGGTAACTATAACCAACATTTATTATGTGAGGAAAAAAGTCTGTTTTCTATGAGAGGGGGGGAAAAAGAACACTATAAAGATTGTGAAGACAATCTCAAAATTGGAGAAACTTTCATAAGCCGTGTATCTGATAAGAAACTTTATGCTAAGGATTTACGAATTAACTACCAAAAAGCAGGTAACCCAATTTTAAAATGGGCAAACGTTGTACCTCACATGGCCAACAAGCACATGAAAAGAATGATCAATGTCATCAGCCACTAGGAGAGAAAACATGCTATCACTTCACACTCAACAGCGTGATGAAACAAATACGGTAGAAACAGCAAGTGTTAGTGAGGATGAGACAAAGCTGAAATTCGAATATGCTGTGGGCGAGGGACAGAAAACAGAATGCATATTTTAGAAAACACCTTGGCAGTTGCTTAAAATATTTAACATTTGACCCAGAGTGACTATACGTCTGCCCCAGATATCCTGCTGCTAGTTCTACACCAAATATAAATGAATATTTTATGACCATACGGATGTTTACATGCAAATATTCCTAGTGGCACTATTCATAATAAGCAAAAATAAAAAAAACAGCTCATCTGTCTCCCTCCCATCCACAGATGAAAGAGTAAATGTGAATGGAATATTTCTATATGAGGGAGCATTACCGTGAAAGGAATGAGACATTGGTACATGCTTCCACACAGATGCACCTCTAGAACGTTATGCTAAGTGAAAGAAGCCAGACACAAAGAACACATACTATATTTTTCTATTTAAATGAAATTTCCAGAATAGGCAAATCTACAGAGGCAGAAAGGTTGGTGGCTGGCTGAGGCTGGAGGGGGAGGAATGGAGTCAGGGGTATGTATGGTGTGTTCCTAGACATGTGTATGTTTATTTGAGGGTGATGGTGATATTCTGAAATTACACTATTATAGTAGTTCCCCAGCACTGACGACACAGCAAACCACTGAAGACACACTTTAAATGGATGACTTACTTGGAATAGGAATTATATTTCAATGAGGCTGTTCTAAAACACGAAGGGTCATTGAATTCTATGTTCTACGCTCAGCAACACTGCGGGTCCCAAAGCAAAAACCCCAGCAAGCTTCGGGATCTGAGGGAAACTCTTCTCCCTTAAAGGTTACTGGGTCTCAGAATGAAAAGCTCAAAAAAAAAAAAAAAAGCCTACAAAAATCTCTTAGCAAGACAATGTCCCACATGTTATCCCAGAGTATCAGCTAACAGCCCACCTTCCTCACAACCAGACTAGCTCTTGCTGCTGAATTCATTTCTCCCTCACAGCTCGGAAGCCTGACAGTTCAAGGGCACATGCAAACTGAGCTGTTGACAGAGGCCTAACCTCCATCCAGTCTCCTGATGGCCAGAGCTCAGCCTTCATGTCTTCACTCAACTGAGGAGACAGAGCTTTAAGCCCCAGACACTGCCAAGGTAGGAGAGCGGGTCAGCAAGGTCAATATGGCAGGAAGGGAGATTGATGAAACTGTGAGTCACGACCTAGCCTGTAGGCAAAGCCATATCCCAAACCTGAAGCTCTTAGGACTGTATTGCCTGCTGGCTCACTATTTCAGCTGGTCATTAACATTCTTCTTGTGTTTATTTTGGGCAGATACCCTCCTCTCAGTTCAAAGCTCCCAAGTCACATTCCCTCAAGAAATTAAAAATAGAATTATCTTGAGATTCAGAAATTCCACTGAAACTGGAAGCAAGGGTCTCCAATGGGTCCATGCCCACCGTGTTGACAGAAGCCTTTTCAAAGCGGCCCAGAGGTGGAAGCCACCGAGTGCCTGTGAGTGGATGGATAACATGGAATAAGTGGAGTGTCTCGAAGCCAAAGATCTGAAATCCGAAGTGTTCCAAAATCCAATCCTGAGTTGCTGACATGCCACAAAAGAAATATTTCTGCACAGTGAAAGTTCATTTCATCCACAAGGCTATTTCAAGTATTATGTAAGGATTACCATTAGGTTGTATGAAATATGCATGAACCACGATTAAGTTTCTGTTTACACCTGGCTCCCGCCCACAGGACAGCCTACTATTCTAATATGCAGATATTCCAAAATTCACAAAGATCCAAGCTCTGAAAAACCTCTAGTTCTAAGCGTTTCACATAAGAGTGATTCAACCCGGGTCTATCCACCATGGAGTGTTACTTATCTCTGAAAACGGAAAATTCTTTCATCCGTGAACGCTGTATGAGGGTGTGGAAACTCACTGAAACACATTCGTTCATACAGTTAATAGAAGGATAAAAAACTTAAAAAGAAGGACTAGAGACATGTGCTACAACTTGGATAAACAATCTTAAAGTTATGTGAAAGAAGCCAATCACAAGAAAGAGTCTGTGATTCCACTTATGCCAGGGGCCTTGAAAGCTGTTACTGGCACTCAAATATAGGAAAATGGGAAGTTGATAATGCGTGGGTTTGGCTGTTGGAGCTCTGTGAGGTAAAAGTTCTGAAGCCTCGATGCACAATCATATAAATGCTTCAAAGACTGCTGAGCTGCACAGGTGAAGTGGCTTATTTTAACGTCCATGATATATTTTACTACAATAATTTGTATCCTTGGCCATCCAAGAACCCACTAAATAGACCAAGCTGGCCTGGAATTCACAAAAATCTGCCGGCCTCTGCCTCCCCCATGTTGGCATTAAAGGTGGGTGTCATCAGGCCAAGCTAATGAATTATTTTTCAGTATAATTTCAGAGGGTGGAAAAAAAAGGAAAAGAAAAAGATATCCCTTTTCATCTCTCTTCCTTTCTCCCAGTTCTCTCCCCTAAGCCATACTGGCCTTTTTAAATGCTTCCCAAGAAGGTCATTTTTCCCTCTGTACCGTGGGAACACCATGGGCCTGCCCAGCTACCTTCTGGCAGACAGGAATCCCTATGGGATGTGATTTAAAAAAAACTTCAATATCCCTTTGCAGATGATGCTATAAAACCCAGTGAGTGAATCTCCTTCCCTTTCATCCTGCCTGGCAGTTAGGACTCCTGGAGAGTCCCTCTGTCTCTCGGTCCCTGCACTCTTACAGGTCCTCTCCACACAGCCCAGGATTAACAGATGAAGCAAGTGACAGATCTTTGCTGCTGAGACTGAGCTATTGTGACTGCAGCCTAACCACACCTGCCTGGTGCCTGCTTTGATAAGGCTGCAAGTGTTCTCGAACCCAAGACACTTTGGCTCATGCCTTCTTTTGGTAACATATGATATTAGTTAATGTGGACCAGCTATAAAAGCATACCCCCCCCAAAAGCACACAAACTGAACAGAGATTCCTCTCTTATTTCATAGGACAGTAGCATGCTGATAAACAGTGCAGTAGCTGGGCTTCATCCATGGTGGATGCCAGGGGTCTCTCTTCCAGGCAATTGCACATCCATGGCTTTCAGCCATTGGCTAGAGTGTTATCACCTGACCATGCATCTCTGTGAGGGAAATTAGGAAGGTTCTCTACTTGAGCACGTGGGAAGATGAGAAGCAAAAGGCAGCCTCTACCACTTACCCCATGGCACGTCACCCTCAAATTGGACACATGACTTACACCAAGCCAATTGGAGTGCTTCCTTGAATCCTCTCTATGGATCAGACAGGAATTTATTTCTCAACTCTGAAGACTGGACCAGTCATCAGCCTTCATCCTTGAAACCTGATAAAAGCATGTTCACCATCAGAGGGAGTGAGGATAGACATGGAGTTCGTGGCTGAGAGAGAGAGCACAGAGAGCGGACAGTCCTGGTGGGCCAAGCTTCAGTGCCTGATGCCAAACCCACACCTTCCATTCCAGACACGCAAGCCAGTGCTTTACAACTGACTTCTAGATGGCCTTCTGTCACTTAAGACTGAAAGAATGCAGGTACTACGCTCCCTCATGAATGACGCATACCAACAACCGAACAAGCCCCTGTTGAGTGGCTCAGAGCATGGAGAAGGACTGTGGCGGAGTAGAAATCTGAAGAGTTGACTGTCCCTGCCACTAGCTGCCCATGGGACTTTAAGGAGAGCAAAGCTTCAAATTCCTCAGCAGTAAAATGAGGTGCCTGGGTCAGTCTCAAAAGATCCCACCAATTATGAAAGGTTGAGGCTGTCTACACCGCTTATGTCCCAACACAAACATCCCTTCTCTAGAAGTTGCAAGGAACAATGTCTGACACTGGCTTGGTTGTAAACACTATCCTCCTTGCCCACAAAGTCTCTCAACAACTGTATTCATCTCATCTGTTTCTATAACACTTTACTACTAACTGGATGCCCTCTGATAACAGAAATGTATTCCTTCATCATTCTGTGGGCTAGGTGTCTGAACGAAGGTATCATCAGGGCCTTGCTCCTTTCAGGGCTCTGGGGGAGAAGGAGAAACCTTTTTTTTTTTTTTTTTTTTTGGCAGTATGTACAACATACTTTTTATTTCCATGGAATGGAATCAAACACAGACTGAGACTACAGAGTATACACTAGAAATCAGCAAATGCTGGCAACAGAGTAGGAAAAAGACAAAGAAATGAAGCCTAAAGACATGAAACCCTTCACTGGGATCTGTTGACCGCAGCCAGAGACAGGGCTGGATCACACAGTGGCAACAAGTTCCAGGACAGGAGGAAAGAAGTAGGGTGGGGAGGATGTGCTGGGCTGTGGGTTTAGTACCAGGTAAGTCGCTCTTGGTATTTACATAAAAATAGTTGGCTCTATTTCTTAGAAATACACACAGAAAAAAAAAGGAAGATTTGATCATTACTTTATGAATCTGTCGCTTTACAATATCGACATCATCAGAAATAGGGGCATTTCATTCAGATTCAAATTTCAGTATCAGGAAATAAATATCAAAACATCATCACTGGCCCTTAATACAAAACCTCTGCCCCACCTAAAACTCCCTCCCCGCCCCACCCACAAACAGCCACCCCTACCACTCCTGGGAGGTCGCTTCACTGCTGCCATCTCCCATACGTACCAGTGTCACGATGCCTCCTGTAAGGCTGGCTCTGCAGGCTTAACCAACCGAAGCGACACATGCCAAGGATCCTGCACATCCGTTCCCGCTTCCCTCTTCTACCACACACCTCTTCGGGAATCTGGTCTTTCAACAGGAGTGAAAGCTTTTCCAAAAAATAATCCTCACAAAGGAGAAGGGGTCAGTTCTGATTACTCCAATCAGGTCATCTTGTCAAAGTACAGCAGTTCAGAGATTCACAAAGTCCACCAAACGCAGGTGACGGGACTGGGAGGAGAGCCTAGTGGGGCAGGCGTCCTCCAGGCACATGCTCTGAGGGCTGGAGGAGCTGGTGGGGGGCAGGACACCGTGTACTCAGAGGTCCTCCACAGAAAGAGCTGCCAAGTTAGGGTGTTTTGGTTTAAAATTTCTGGTGGGGACAGGAACCCATGAAGGGAATACATTTAAAAATAGTGGACACAGGGAAGGAGATGAGAGCTGCTGTCCAAGAGCTTCTATGCAAAAATAACAATTAATAAAGAGAAAAGGAAAATAAAGTCTTTTCAATGGTTTCAAGAGTTCTAACGATGAACTAAAGGGAGGCAGAGACGATGGAGACGACAGTTTTATTGCTGGCCTGCCCTGCATGGCTTAACTGGCCTCCATCCGGAGTTTCTTCTTGCTCTGGGGCTCTTCAGGCTCGGACTCTGAGCTGGAGTCTAAATCCCCATCGAAGGCAGAGACGGTGCCGCCCTTAGCGCTGGTGTAGAGGCTGTTGTCTGAGGAGGGGTAGTGGTCTGCAGTTGGGCATTTGACCTGGCCTTCTCCAGTGTACGGACTTGTTGCTCCAGAGGAGCATTCTGCCGCTTGAGGGCATCGATGTCTTGCTGGTGCGTATGGTTTTTCCTTCGCATATACTGGATATACTCTGTTGCTTTGTCTAGGATTTGGGCCCGGGATGCCTTCTCTCCTTGGAGTGATGGGACTGAGTCCCGCAAACTGTGAAAGCTGTCTTTGATGTGGTCACTACGTTTTCGTTCCAGGGCATTATGATGAGCCCGTTTGTCCGAGCCCATTTGTCGGCGTCGCTCTCCACCTCGATGTCATCCTTACAGCTTATTTCTTATGGCCCAGGGAGCGGCCACTGCAGCAGCAGCCAGCGGCGGCCGGGGAGGGGAGGAATGGATGTAAGGGGGAAGTCACCGACAGCAACACGCCGAGTGCCCCCACGCACACACTCACTCACCCACACGCACACTCAGACACACACAACACGGGCAACAACCACCTCACTGCCGAGAAACCTTTCTTGCCTCACTAGCTTCTGGTAGTTCTAGGTGTTCCTCTACTATGGCTATATTGCTCTGATCTCTACGTCAATGTCCCCACGGCTTCTTCATGTAACTGTTTCATTTCCCCTTCCAGCTCTTCAAAGGAAACTTGTAGTTGGATTTCCAGAATCCTAGGTTGATCCATCTCATCTTCAGCTAAACCTTCAAGGACCCTTCTCCAATAAGGTCACATCCCAGTTCCAGACATCATGGTACATATGGGCACATATTTGGAGGACCATCATTCAGCACACTATAGTATATGTAAGAATTATTTAAAAAGATCTGAAAAAAGCAGCACGTGGTTTGGGTAATAAAAAATAAATAAATAAGCTATTACCAACTGTTACATTAATAGATCACCTGAAAAACTCTCAGAGCTAGTGAATTAAGCATGGAGGGACTCTTTTCTTGTTAACAACAGGTCTGAAAGTGGCCCACACAGGTCATCCCACTGATTAACTCCTTATGTGCTTGATTACAATTGATTATATTTCACTCCTACTTCCGTTGTCCTAGTAACAGGATATGCATATAGAATCTTTCCTGTGGCCTGGCTCTTCTTGAATGCAGAATGTCTATCAAAGTGAAGCATTCAAGTGCCTATTTTCTGAAAGCAAACTGAAGAGCAATCTCCTTGTCTTTTCAAGAAGCCATTGTGTTTGTTTTTTTTCCATTCCAAAAATACCACAGTAGTTTTGGAAGACAGTTGGATGGCAAGGAACCAGGAGGTGGAATGCAAAGCCCTTGTGTTTCTTGTGGAAGGCTCTTGTGCACATAAGTAGTTACATTCCAGGGCCATGGGGAGCTAAAGAGGTGCATGCTAGCCAAATGAGGAGAGTGACAGGAAATCTAAGACCATCTGACTTGGCAAAGTTAGTGTGCCCTGCAGGAGGGGTGGCCACCTCTGAAGCCTAGGGGAAATCTGAGCCTGCTCCAAGTTCTAATTTGTAAAGAGAGTTTCGGAATATTTGCTTCTTTAAGAAATATTATCAGAATATGTTTTTGTTTTAATCCCAGTTGTGGGAATGTGGGGCTGCTTCTCAGCAGCTGAGTGTATAATTTACCTTGTGTTCTAGCAGAGGTGTGAATTTGCCAGCTGCAGATAGTTTCTGTGATTGTGTGACATTTGGAGTTTGGGGAATTTGGGGGGGGGGGCAGATAAATGTGAGGGCCTCGAGAGAGTGGTGAGATGTTGGGTGATTATTGGTTGTTGTTGGTTGCTTTTGGTCACTGTTTGTTAAGTTGTCTTGCACAAAGAAGAAACAACAAGAAGAAATTAGCTATCCTGATGGTAGAGATCAAACTTGCCCCCAAGGAACTCAAAGCCCCTAATCAGCAGGAAGTACTTTAATGATAACTTTGACCCTTTCAGACCCCTGACTTTATTCCTCTCTGCCCTTTTTTCTCTCCTATCTAGTTTTAGGGGGTTGAAAGGGAAGAAGAAAAGTGGTGGAGAAGGATGAAAGAAAGAAGAACCCACAAAGTAGTAAAAGACAAGCTACACTAATTGTCAGCTGAGCACAAGAACACTATCTAGTTTTGCTCCTTGCCCTCCGTGGCCAGGAGGATGAAGGTCAGCCTAACATTGCAGCTTCACACAGTGGACAGTATGTGGATGCTTTCATTCTCTTTCCCTCTAGAGGTTTTTTTCTCCGTTGAAATGGGTAGTGCGTGCATCCTCCCTCCCCCCCCACCTCATGTAGTACCAACCTGATTAAGGAGGAGGGATCCATTCACAGTAGCCCACATCTTTAATCACTCAGGAGGCAGAAGCAGGCAGCTCTATCTGAGTTTGAGGGCAACATAAACTAAACAGAGAGTTCCAGGCCAGCCAGAGATACACAGTAACATCCTGTCAAAAACAAAAACAATAAAAACAAAATGAAAGAAAGGAAGGAAGGAAGGAAGAAAGAAAGAAGGAAGGAAGGAAGGAAGGAAGGAAGGAAGGAAGGAAGGAAGGAAGGAAGGAAGGGAAAGAAAGAAAGAAAGAAAGAAAGAAAGAAAGAAAGAAAGAAAGAAAGAGAAAGGTGATGGAGTGCAGCTTAGAGAACATGGGAAAATAACAGCAATGTGAATCACAAAACAGAACCACCACCCCAGGGGAGGAATATTGTAGCTATGGAATATTGGAGTATTGGACAGCAAATGGAGTATTGTAGCTATGGGTTTTGTAGCAAAAGGATATTGTAGCTATGGAGTACTGGACAGCAAATGTCAAGGTACCTGAAGAAACTGGAAACAAATATCAAAAGTATTTTTTCCCTTTGAGGCAGAGTATTAGTAAGTAGCCTTGACTAGCCTGAACTCACTTTGTAGACCAGGCTAACCTCAAGTTTCTAGAGATCTGCCTGCCTCTGCCTCTTGAACAATGGGGCTAAAGGCAGGCACTACATGCCTGACAATTTTCAGTCAAGCAAGTTGATCATCTTTGTAAATGTTTAAATATGTTGAAGATTATGACTATGAATGGATTTTTTTTAATGTCCCAAACTTTTATTTTACTTGAGCAGATGTTTATTTGTTTGCTTTTTAATCAGTGATTTGTGAGAGAGAGCACCACAATAAAATGTCTATATGATGAGTCCATGAATAGAGCTGAATAAAATTACCCATAGACTCATCTGCACAAAGATCTCCTACTGACCAGCCAAAGGACACAGAGGTGGAGGGCTAGATTCCCATTTATAAGTACGGCTAGACACAGGAAGAGGAGACAGTTGGGCTGCCAGCAGCCTGTGAGGGGCTGGCCGGGGGCCCAGTGTCCACTGCAGGACCGCCAAAACCTTCCTTTGAAGTTGCTAAAAAAAAAAAAATTAAAAAAAAAAATTTTTTTTTAAATTTAAAAAAAGATGCTTGTAGCCAAGAATGGTGCCGCTCACCGGTAGTGTCAGCATTTGGAAGGCTGAGGCAGGAGGATTTGAGTTCCAGCCAAGAGTAGACTGGACAGCAAGATTCTGTCGAAAACAAAAGGAAGAGGAAAAGGAGAGATAGTTCAGCCAAGTTCAAGGCCCAACAGCCACATGTCAGCTAACAAGTGTCTGTAACTCCAATTCCAGAGAACTCTAACACCCACCTCTGGCCTCCAAAGACACCAGGCACACATGTGGTACACAGACTGAAATGCAGGTGATACATTCATACAAATAAATTTGTTTTTTAAAGAAAGGAGGAGGCGGGAGGAAGTAAGTGAAATAGAGGAGAAGAGAAAGGCAAATGCAAAGAGAAAAGGAAAAAAAAGACCAACACACAGACACACAGGATTTAAATTTCTGACAAACATTTTAAGGCAGTGAAGGCAACAAGAGGAACAATTGCCCGAATCTCACCACTGTAAACCTGTCTGCCCTGGCTCCTAATCTGAATGTTTTCCTTTACCATTTCAGAAGAGACAGAAAGGGAGTTTGGAGCCTCGTAGAGGAAGAAGATTTGGGCCTGGCATGAATCTTTTTGTCTAGAACTACAGAGGTGGAGCATTCTCTGGGTGCTGCCTTTGGGTACTTCATCCACAATATGCTGGCAGCACTGTAGGACCAGCTCCTGGACAACCATGGACTCAAGAACAGAGACTCAAGGGAATTCCTCCCCTAAGGCTTCAGGAAAGCAAGCCTGGGCACAAACACTGAATTGAAGGCTTTCTGTAACCTGGAGAAGACATAAGTAAAAACTAGGCGAGGCATCACTGACAAACCCCTGAGATAAATTCAGGTGGATCCCTGATGTCCAGCTTCAGTCAGCGTTTCGCTTTTAAACAACAGTTGGATGAGACCACACTCCTGCCCTCTGACCAGGATACCGATCAGGGCCTTGCTCAGTCATCACCAGATGCTTCCTCCTGCAGCAGATCGAACAAATTCAGAGACCCACAGCCAGACATTTCGCAGAGACGGAGACCTTGAAACACTTAGCCCTAAATAATATGACTCTATCAAATCCCTCCAGTCAGAACTCAGGGAAACCTACCAAAAAAGGAGACGGAAAGAGTGTAAGGGCCAACAAAGATGGAGGATGGCAAGAAAACAAGGTCACCTAGATCAACATGATCTATGCACATATGAACCCAAAAGAGACTGAGCAGCTCAGGGCCAGCACAGGTCCTCTGCATATACATTATGGCTTTCAGTTTAATATTTTTATGGGATTCCTGAGTGGGTCACTCCAAGTGCAAACAGGTGGGTCTCGGAGTCTTGTGTCATCTCTCTGCTCTTTTCCTCCTGTTTGTCCTGCCTACCTCCAATGTGTTCTTTTTTATCTTATTATATTTTCTTATCCCTTAAGGCCTATTTGTTTTCTAATGAAAGACAGAAAGGGAGTGCATCCAGATGGCAGGGGAAGTGGGGGAGAAAATGGGAGGAGTAGAGGGAGGGAGAACTGTGATCAGCATATATTATGTGAGGGGGGAAATTTTTATTTTCAACAAAAGGAAAAGAAAAAAATAAAACACTCCTTGCAGCTCGCAAGGAGCTTAGACAGTGGTCTAAGACACTGTCTTGGAATTGAGTCTGGTGCTCTAAAAGCTACATCTCTGGACTGCTTCCTTCCAGCCAGTGCCAGGGAGCCCCAGGTGACCTTTGCTTCTGGGTTATCCCTTGCCCACAATGCTACATGTAGGAGGGGCCTGGAAACTGCCCACTGTTTTATTGAAAGAATGATTTTGAGGATTTTGCCCCTTATACACAAAGACCTCCTGGAGTAATAGGAAATGCCAGGGACTCTGCTTCCCTTGGACTTATTTTGGCCTTAATGATTGCTATCAGTGCTGCCACCCATTTTGTTTTGGCTACTAGAGCTTAGGATGAGCTACACCACCAGCAAGAACACAGGGTCCCTTGGCATTTGTTATATGTGCGCAAGTCACCTGATCAACATCGAGTTCTCCTGCACTGGACCTCCTTTACTCTGATGGCATCACTTTTTTTTTTAACTCTCCCTGCATCTTTGTGTATACTTAAAGGCAAAAAAGCTTGACAAACAACTCGGAAGGGGAATCAGCTTGCTTTAGAAAACTTCTATCCCACTTTTTTTTTTTGTTTCTTGCCTTCCCTTGTCTTTAAATGGCTGTGTTTACAAACTAACATCTGCTATGTTGAGTGAAGAATGTGTTTCTAAATGACCAGTGATATTTTTAACCTCTGATGGATTTATTCCCACTCGTGGACTTCTTCCAAATGATGTGTCATGAAGAGCTTCTCCTGAGCCTTGTGAGAGCACGCTCAGAGAGTTTCCCAGGGAAAAACAGACTTCCGGATGGTTCTGGGTACACTGGGAAGTCTGTGCAGCCCTAAAGGTCATGTGATCCAACAGAAGCTGTCAGAGGTTTGAAGGAAGATGTGTGAAGGGTCATTGGTCCCTTCTTCCTTTCTCCTTCACCTGGTCATAGGGGTAGGCCACTTCTTCTTCTTCTTCTTCTTCTTCTTCTTCTTCTTCTTCTTCTTCT
>NW_026592510.1:13068941-13081361 GCF_907164565.1 Psammomys obesus | reverse complement strand
TCTTCTTCTTCTTCTTCTTCTTCTTCTTCTTCTTCTTCTTCTTCTTCCTCTTCCTCTTCCTCCTCCTCCTCCTCCCCCTTCCTTCTTCATTTCTTCTTCTTGGCTTTGGGTTTCTCTTGAAACAAGAGAAACAAGAGGGCCTCATGTTCAGAATGGTGGGGGCAGAGGAAGGCAAGAAGCACAATAGCTCCCTGAGCCACTACAGGACCACCTCAAAGAGAAGGAAGGCCAGCCTGTGTGTTATGGTTTGAATATGAAGCATCACCCTCTGTCCTACTTTGCTTTCTGTTGCTGTGCTAGACATCATGACCAAAAGCAGCTTGGAGAGGAAAAGATTTATTTTAGCTTACAGGTTACAACTCATTGAGAGAAGCCAAGGTAAGACCTAAACCAAGAACCTAGGAACAAGACTTGAAACTGAAACCACAGAGGAATGCTGCTTACTGGCTTGCTACCAGGCTCGCATTCAGCTACCTTTCTTATACATCCAAGGCCTTTCTGCCTAGGAATGGTCCTGCCCAAAGTGGACTGAACTATCCTATCTATATCAATTAGCAATCAAGAAAATGGTCCCATAGACATCCCCACAAGGCCAATCTGATCTGATCTGATTCCTCAACTGAGGTTCCTTCTTCCCAAGTGACTGTACTTTGTATCAAACTGTGACAATAAAACTAACAAGGACAAATACAAAAAATACATATGAAAGATTTCCTATCTCTTTGCTTCCTGGCTGCCTCAAGGGGGCAGGTCTGTTCTTCCCCCTTACATGCTCACTGCTAGGATGCTCCTGTTTACTGGATGACAGGCTGAAAGTTTTCTCTTTGTAAATTCTTCCTCTCAAGCACTTGTCTCATGGACAAAAAGCTGACCAACACACCCTGTTTTTTGGTTCTGCCTACAAGGCTGAGTGAGTGGCCTCAGCTACTGTCCTAAAAACCCAGGGCCTTTGGTTAAGGTAAGTAGACAGGAGAGTGAACTAGAGACCCAAGTTTTTAAAAAATGATAGTCACATCAGGAGTGGCTGCATTGTCTTCCTCTGTGGCCTGGTAAGGCTGCTCCCCCCTCAGGGGGAGATGTGAGACCTAACAGACTAGGATCAGCAGGAAGGAAAAGAGGGCCTCCCCTACCAGTGGACTTGGGGAGGGGCATGCATGGAGAAGAAAGAGGAAGAGAGGGGTTGGGAGGGGAGGAGGGAGGGAACTACAGGGGGGGATACAAAGTAAATAAAATGTAATTAATAAAAAAATTAAATAAAAAATGCAAAAAAACAATGACAGTCACACAGGAAGATCTGTACGTACACTGGTTTTTCGTGACTATTGCTTTCACCCACACACACACTCAGTGTCTTCCTCTTTTCATTCCCCTCTTACAATTTTTTTAAAGCTAGACCTAGAAGACATCTTTATTGTACTAAACTAATAATATGAGAAAGTTTATGTCTTTTATCTGTTGGTGAGCACTGGGGGGTGTTTTGATTTTTAAGGTAGGTACAGGGCCTGGAGAGGTGGCTCAGCATTTAAAAGGACTTGTTGCTCTTACAAAAACCCAGTGTTCAGTTCTCTCCAGTTCCAGGGGATCTAACACTGTCTTATGACTTCTGCAGATACCAGGTGCACGTATGGTACACATACATACAGGCAGGAAAACACTCATACAATTATATATAAATCTTTTTTAAAATCAAAGTGTACAAGTATCTGAAAGTGTGGTTTCAATTTCCAGAGACACAAATCTAAAAGCATACTTGCTAGACCTTAGACAGATCTTTTGTCTGTTTTTGTTTTATTTGAGACAAGGTCTCACTATGTAGTCCTACTATGCTGGAACTCAGGATGTAGACCTGGCTGGCCTCGAACTCACAAAGATCCACCTGACTCTGCCTCACCAATGTTGGGATTAAAGGTCTGTGCCATCACACCCAGCTTCCTTAAACAAATAAAAAAAAAAATAAAAATCACTTTCCTGAGGCTGCAGAAATGGCTCTTGCAAAGGACCCAGGTTTGGTTTCCAGCAACTACATGGAGGCTCACAGCCATATGTAACCGGTCCAGGGGGACCCAGCGCCCTCTTCTGGCTGCCACAGGCACTGCATGCTCATGCTGCACGGACAAGCAGGCAAAAATACTCCCACACATAAAAATGAGTCAAAAAATTAAATAAAATGTTTGAAATTCTTCTTCATAAGAATGTTTTACACTACACAGAGAAACCCTGTCTCAAACCCAGAAAAGAAGAGAGACTGTTTCTACATCCACAAAAGCAGAGAAAATAGTTACATAAGGACCTTCATCTGTGCATTACTTGCATGACAAACTTGTTACATCTATGCTATGCTTCCCCCACCGCTGGCGTACTTTGAAATGGGCTGCAAACAGCATCTTCTCGGCTCTGTGTACTTCAGAGGCTACAACACAAACGACTGAAGCATTTGTTAAGGAGTAACATACATTGTGAATGCCTAACTGCCAAATACTAGTCTGGGTTGTTATTATTCATGGAATACCAATAGTTAATGTGGCATCCTTTCAAAAGACATGCTACATTACAAAAAAAAAAAAAAAAAAAAAGAAGCACACTACAGACAAGAAAAACATCAAGCAAAGAATTAACATGTGCCTGCGTCTTACTTCTCTGAGTACCCAAAATGGTATATACATTAAAATGTGGATAGTGGAGGTAGGGGAGATGGTGGCTCACTTAGTGAAGTATTTGCTATGCAAACATGAAGGCCTGGGCTCGCTACCCAGACCTGTTGTAAAAAGCCTAGTATGGTGGCACAAACCTTAATCCCAGCATTAAGGAAGCAAAGAACAGGAGGATCCCTGAGACTTCCTGGCTGGCCAGCCCAGACAAATTGGTGGCTCCAGCCTCGCTGAGAAAAACTGTCTCAAAAAATACAGTGGAGAGCAATTGAGAAAGGTTCCCAAGATCAGCATACACACACACACACACACACACACACACAGAGAGAGAGAGAGTGAGAGAGAGAGAGAGAGAGAGAGAGAGAGAGAGAGAATATTTAAATTAAAGAAAATGTGGACAGCAGATAACTCCGGTGGTATTCTGATACTCCCAGTGTGCTGGAGAAGACAGAAGGTGTAGTGGAAAGGCTCTGGAAAGGCTCTGACCTGTCACCGAAGCCACATTTTTTTTTCGGATGGCTGAATCCTTCGGATTGCTGTAAGTGCTCATAATTCCCAGCCTGAAGCCCCAGCCACAAATGCGACTGTGGTTTTTCCGAGCTCCCTTGTCTTCCCTGTCTGGCCACAGTCTGGGTGACTTTGAGCTTTCCCAGCCTAGGTGGCTATTTACAGAAGGGACAGGCTGACGTGGTACTAAACGCAGTAGCTTAAACACAGTTTCTCCTCCGACCGTAAGTACAGACAAAGTGTGCTGTCAGGCAGTGATCTCACACAGGGGTCCAACAGCTGTTTAATAAGGAATTGGTAGGAATTCAGAGACAGAGGCATTTCCCAGCGATTTTTGCAATGTCTTCCCTTGGTCCTACTCAAATCACAAATCATCTCCAAAATGGAGTAGCTCGAAGTATTGTCTCTCGTTGATTCTTACTTAGCATTATATTACCTGTGAAATTAGGTTGTGTCTAACAGCCTGTGACACTGTGCACTTCAATCTTCAGTGGCAATCATGGCAGAGCTGCTGCTGCCTTCACAAAATGAACTTGACCGTGTGGTGTGTTCATCGTACTATTTTGGTTGAGTTGTGTGGATGGATGTGTGTGTTGAGTGATCCTCAAAACGATTACTCCATACTTAGCCATGGAAAGAAATTTTGGGGGTAGCTCAAAAGGTGCTAAAAACAGATCATTTGAATAGAAAATTAATGTTAGTAAAACTAGTTTTAACTATTAGAAAAATAACTTTATTTAGATACAAATTCCGTTGTAGAACTGTCCAAGAAGGGATCAAGTGACCCTAATTTGAAACCTAGATGCACATGAAAGAATTACCCATCATATGCCAGGAAATTTCTCAAAGTGAATGTCAGCAGCATGACCAAACAACATGTAAGCGATCACTGAGTACACCCTTGGGAAAACCCAAAATAGCATCGCCCTACAATGCTCTCGGTTTGCATCTCTGATGTGTAAAATACATCTGGAGGCAGCCTGCATGGGATTTCTAGATAGCTTCAAACTGTGTCAAGGACGCAGTTTCTTTTCTCTTGCTGCTCTACTAGCCTCTGGACATGACTCCCACCTCACAATCTAATATATATATTAGATTATATATATATATATATATATATATATATATATATATATATATATATATATTTATATTAAAAATATATTTCTTTCTCATATTCCATCTATTTGACTGAAGAAAGGAAGGAGGAGGAGGAAGCAAAGAGTAGGTACCTACTGGTTACAGCATAATCATGGAGGCATGGCTACGTGCAAGAAATGCTGATGGCTCCTTTAAGATTTTTTTTCTATTAGTTTATGTGTACGGGTGTTTTGCCTGCATGTGTGTCTCTGCACCATGTGTAAGAGGACAGAGAAGGGCATCAGATACTCCAGGACTGTTTCATAGATTGCCATGTGGGTGCTGAAACTAGGTCTTCTCAAAGAGCATCCAGTGCTCTTAACCACTGAGCTCTCTTTCCAGCCCCTGAGAGTGACCTTTTAATTCAACCAGTCATGCCAACTAAAAACCATGCCAACTAAAACCACTGGGAAAAAAAAAACCAAAAAGAATGAATTTGGGGAAAACGACAGTCTTGACTCCCTCAAAGTTGTCAGATTTCTTGGTGTGAAACTGTATCAGGATTCCTTTATTCTTGTGCTTTAAAAAGATCTACTTTACCATTTATATGTGTTCGTGTGTATGAATGTATGCCACATGAGTGCATGCCCGCAGAGGCCAGGGTGCTGGTTCTCCTAGAACTGGAGTTATCATTGAATTTGGGTCCTCTGAAAGAGAATATAGACTCTTAGCTGCTGAATCATCTCTCCAAACCCAGATTCCCATATTTTTAAAACTCAATTGAAGGACTAAGATTGCAATGGTACAGCTTGCCTTGTGCCTGCAAGGCACTGAGTTTAATTCCAATAATAATAATAATAAAACTCTCTTAATTATGTCAGTGATTTTTTTTTTTACTGCATTGGTTCTAATGTTTCATATTTCTGGTTGTGTATTTTTTTTTTCTAGATCAGTCATGCAAGAATTTTGTTTCTTTTTTAAAAAATTATATACTACTCTTTGTTATCATTGATCTCTGTTGATCTTTTTTCTGGTGTATTTTTAAAAACATATTTTCTTTCTTATTTCATGTCACTTGCCTACAGTAGGCTATTCTTGTTCCCTTCCTAGCCTAGTGGATTCTAAACACAACTCACTTCTGTTTAACTTGGTTTGGTTTCAAGAGGAATGATGAATTGTACTGTTGAGATAATGGGATGAAATAGTATTAAACTCTGCCCTGGCCCCTACCATTGAGCTCCTAAACTATTTGTGATATCCTAAGGGACAGGAGCATCTTTTGTTCTAGTGAAGTGGGTCTTGATGAGCTTGCAGATGCAGGCTTTTCAGCAGAAAGTGTGGGGAGACCTTGGAACTCTCAGCCTCCAGGAAGAAGGGAAGATGGAGGACAGAGCTTACTTGCTATGGTACCAACATCCTAAACCCAACATAAAGATCCCCGCATGAGTGGTGCCCAGAGCACATCGAAGTCCTGCCGGGGTGCTCCTCACCTCTCTCTGCATACTTTACCTCTTGCAAATCTTCAATCTACAAGTACATCTTTAGCCTTTACAGTAAGTGAGTAAATGTAAGTTATGTGTTTCTCTAACAAATCAGTGGAATCCAAGGAGAGGTCATGGGGAACCCCAATTAGCAACCAGTTGCCGCTCCAGATCTGTTCTCTCCCTCTGGGTATCCAGGCACGACTTCAGGGAGTGACGCTTAACCCGCTTAAGTGGGTTAGGCAGGATCCCGGTCAGCTTGAGTGTAGGAGAAAGGTAGAGAACTCTGTGCTATGATCTGCCGAGGGAGAACAGACTACTTTTTCCTATCTCAAACAATATAAATAAGCATGGTGATACAGCCTTTGAACCCAGCACTCAGTTCTGGGAGGTCTATGAGTTCAAGGCCATCTCGGTCTACATAGTGACACCCTGTCTTCATATATATTTTTATTTATCTATCTATCTATCTATCTATCTATCTATCTATTTATTTATTTATACTGATTTTTGAGAAAGTTTATGTATACTATTCTTAAGTTCGTTTAAAAGTGAGTTTTTCTTAAATTTAGGCTTTTAAGAGATAGACTTGTTTGTCTGGCTGTCTGGCTGTCTATTTGCTTGTTTTGAAATTAAGTTCTTAACCCTCCTGCCTTTGCCTCCTATGTTCTGGGCTTACAGGCATGTGCCACCGTGCCTGGCTTATGCTGTGTAGTGAATCAGATATCTAAGGCAAATATTCCAACAACTGAGAGAGATGTATTCCCAGCCCCAAGAGATTGTTTCTAAAGCTTATAACTCATGTGTGGTGTTTCTAATATCTTCCTAGTCTCATCATGACTAGTGAAATCCTGCTTGAACTGAAATACTAGATCTTAAAAATATGTTGAGCCCTCCTTTGAAAATGGTATCTAGGCAATCTTTGCAAATCTTCTACTACCTCAAAAGAGTGACTAAGTTGTTTTTATCTTTCACTGCTTATTGAGAATATGCCTCTGAAGCTGGGTGTGTGGTGCATGCCTTTAATCCCAGCACTTGGAGGCAAAAGCAATTGTAGCTCTGAGATCCTGAGACTACCCTGGTCTACATTTCACATTCCAGGCCAGCTGCTGCTACACACTAAAGTCATGTCTCAAAAGAACTAAAGGGAAAAAAGAAAAAAACTACATCTCTCACCATGTATGTCATATGGTCTTATAATTCTGTCATCTTCAAATTTTGTAGTTAAGTTGTTAGGTACAGTGTTTCTCTTGACCCTTAGAAACGCTTTTGGTTTTTGAATTTCTCAAACATTGGCAATCCTTTATCTTTATGTATACATGTGTATGTGTGTTTGAATATGAATATCACAGGCAAACCTGTGCATGTATGTGAAGGTCAGAGGTCACCCTCAGATATTTTTCGAAACAAGTTCTTTAACTGGCCTAGAACCTGCCAAGTAGGCAAGGCTGCTTTGGCCATCAACCTGAAATCCTCTTGTGAAATCCTCAGCCTTGAGATTATAGGCATAGGCCACATAATCAGCTTTGGGAGCTTGTAAGCAGTTGCTAAGTTTCAAACCTGGGTCTTCACGTTTGAGCAGAAAGCAGCCTGTGAAATGAGTCATCCCCTCAAGCCACTCTCTTTTCTAATTTGGTTTTTTTTTCTTCTAGCATTTCTTTATTTATGGTTTTGTGGCTGACCCCAGGGTCTTGTGCACGCTAGGCAAGTACTACACCACTCTCAAAGAAGGCTATTCACTAAGAGAATGCCCCACATATGAAACTGGATAGCTGCTCATCTCAACAGATGGACAAACAACACAGAAACACAGGAAAAAAAAATCAGTTGAGGGAGCTTTTGTCTTGTTTTGTTGAGACATGGTCTTACTGTATAGCTTTTGCTGGCTTGATTGGTAGACCAAGCTGGCCTGGAAATCACAGATGTCTGCATGCCTCTGCTTCCCAAGTGCTGGAATTAACACTGGGTATGACCATTGCTGGCCAAAAGTCAAGCTTTTTTTAAATAATCAAGATTCAAGTAAACTCACAGTAATGTAAAGAAATCAATTCAAACTTGAATGAAAAATTCATCAGAGATAAGCTTTGAAAAGGGAAAAAAAAATGTAGAAATCTTAGAAATTAAAGGCTCAATTAAGCTGGGTGGTGGTGGAGAAACCCTGTCTCAAAAAACAAAACAAAAAAAGATTAACTAATGTAACAAACAATAGAACAGTATAGAAAGCCGAGAGAGATTAAAGACAAGGTTGAGAAAGTCTTACATTCAGCAAGAAAGCAAACTAAGAGACCAACCCTGACCACCACCACCAAGATCCCAGGGACCAAATGTATGCATTTGTGGTGTGCTGGTGAGTTTCTGCCAGTGTGACACAGACTACTCACCTTGGAAGAGGAAATTCATCTCCTCAGATTGGCCTGTGGGCATGTCTACGGATCATTTGCTGGATTACTGATTAATGTGGAAGGCACAAATCACTGTGGAGGTTGAGGTGCCACCCTGGGCATGTAGTCTCAGGCTGTATAATAAAGGCAGCTGAGCAAGGCAACAAGCAGCACCCCTCCATGACCTCTGCTTCAGACTGGGCCTCCAGGTTCCTACCTTGAGTTCTTGCCTGGTTTCTCTCAACAATGAACTTTAACCTATAAGCCAAATAAACCATTTCCTCCTAGAGTTGCTTTTGGCAACAGAAGCAAGAGAAACGGAATTAGCGCAGGTGCAGAAGGATCTGAGATACAGACTGAAGGCGTATAAAACTTAGTAAACAATATTATAGCAGGATGGTTCCAAAGTCTGGGGGGCAGAGTAGATATCCAATTACAGGGGTTCATTTAGAACCCCAAATAGACATTATAAAACTATAAAAGGTGTTATGTTGGTGTGGTAGAAAGGAAGCTGAGAAGCCTTAACCTTCAGAGAATTATTACCAGAAGAGTTGAAGACAGCACCATTGCCACAGACAGCAATGAGGAATCAATATAGGTGACTCTAGCTAAGACTCCCAGCAATAGCAGGTACGGAACGTGAAACAGCCACCACCTGTAACCTGGCAAGCCCTCTGATGGAGGGATGGGGACACCAACCCACCCACTATACTCTTGACCCACAATTTGACCTGACCACAAGATGTACAGTGATAAGGTTGGAGCAGAAATTGAGGGAAAGGCCAACCAATGACTGGCCCATTTGAGACCCACACCATGAGAGAGAGGCCACCCTGACACTATTAATGATATTCTGCTATAATTGCAGACAGGAGCCTAGCATAACTGTCCTCTGAGAGCCTTCACTCAGCAGCTGATGGAAAGAGATGCAGAGGCCCACAGCCAAACATCAGGTGGAACCCAGGAAATCTTGTGGAAGAGGGGCAGGAAGGAATGAAGGAGCCAGAAAGGTCAAGGACATCTCAAGAAAACCTACAGAATCAACTAACCTGGGCCCACAGAGACTCAGTTCTGATTCTATGACAACCCTTGCTTGAGGGTATAAATTAACTGTGAAATTAATTCTTTAATTAATTTATTTTTTATGAAATGATTACTCTTACCACAGATATTTTTTCCTGTTAGACAATTGTTCTCCCTTGAGATAAAGAAAATAGCTTATGTCTATTTTAAAAATATTATACACCACACACAATATATAGATAACATATATTATATATTTATAATATATATGGATATATTATAAATATATATATATTAACCACAAGCAGCTCTTTTAAAACAAATGAACTTTAAAAAAAAAAAAGCCCTCTTTCTTGACTCCATCTTCGCAGTAGCAGCAGTGGTGTCCGAGAGTTAGTTGCCAACATGCAGCTCTTTGTCCGCACCCAGGAGCTACACACCCTCGAGGTGACCGGCCAGGAGATGGTCGCCCAGATCAAAGCTCATGTGGCCTTATTGCAAGGCATTGCCCCTGAAGATCAAGTCATGCAGGCTCACCACTGGAGGAAGTGGCCACCCTAGGCCAGTGTGGTGTAGAGGCCCTGACCTCTGGAAGTAGCAGGCCGCATGCTGGGAGGTAAAGTTCATGGTTCCCTGGCTCGTGCTGGAAAAGTGAGAGGTCAAACTCCCGAGGCAGCCAAACAGGAGAAGAAGAAGAAGACAGGTCGGGCCAAGCGATGAACACGGTACAACTGTCGATTTGTCAACGTCGTGCCCACCCTTGGCAAGAAGAAGGGCCCGGATGCTAAGTCCTAAGTCCTATTGTGATTCTGGCACTCTAATAAAGCCACTTTGCCCAGGCAAAAAAAAAAAAAAAAAAAAAAAGCCTTGTTTTAACCAAGCCTATGTAAAAAAAGAAGAAAATAGTATCTTCAAAGAGTCATTTTAAAAATTTACTTTGATTGCTTTCCAGAGTGGTTCTACCAGTTTACATTCCCACCAGCAGTGGAGGAGGGTTCCCTTTTCTCCACAACCTCTCCAACATGTGTTGTCTCTTGAGTTTTTGATCTTAGCCATTCTGATGGGTGTAAGGTGAAATCTTAGGGTCGTTTTGATTTGCATTTCTCTGATGGCTAATGAGGTTGAGCATTTCTTTAAGTGTTTCTCTGCCATTTGATATTCCTCTGCAGAGAATTCTCTGTTTAGCTCTGTACCCCATTTTTTAATTGGATTACTTGATCTTTTGCTGTTTAACTTCTTTAGTTCTTTATATATACCGGATATTAGCCCTCTGTCAGATGTAGGGTTGGTGAAGATCCTTTCCCAATCTGTAGGCAGTCGTTTTGTTCTGACAACAGTGTCCTTTGCTTTACAGAAGCTTTTCAGTTCCATGAGGTCCCATTTATTGATTGTTGCTCTTAGAGCCTGTGCTGTTGGTGTTCTGTTCAGGAAGTTTTCTCCTGTGCCAATGAGTTCTAGGGTATTCCCCACTTTTTCTTCTAAGTGGTTTACTATGTCTGGTTTTATGTTGAGGTCTTTGATCCACTTGGACTTTAGTTTTGTGCAGGGTGATAAGTATGGATCTATTTGCATTTTTCTACATGTAGACTTCCAATTAGACCAGCACCATTTGTTGAAGATTCTGTCTTTTTTTCATTGAATGGATTGGCATTTTTGTCAAAAATCAGGTGTCCATAAGTGTGTGGATTTATGTCAGGGTCTTCTATTCAATTCCATTGATCCACCAGTCTGTTTCTATGCCAGTACCATGCAGTTTTTAGTATTGTTGCTCTATAGTACAGCTTGAGATCAGGGATGGAGATACCTCCTGAAGATCTTTTACTGTAGAGAATTGTTTTAGCAATTCTGGGTTTCTTGTTGTTCCATATCTTGTACAACCACTCTGGAAAGCAATCTGGCACTTTCTCAGACAACTAGGAATAGCGCTTCCTCAAGATCCAGCAATACCACTCCTAGGCATATATCCAAAAGATTCTCAAGTACACAATAAGGACATTTGCTCAACCATGTTTGTAGCAGCCTTATTTGTAATAGCCAGAAGCTGGAAACAGTCCAGATGCCCCTCAGTGGAGGAATGGGTGCACAAATTGTGGTATATCTACACAATGGAATATTACTCAGCAATAAAAAACAAGGAAATCATGAAATTTGCAGGTAAATGGTGGAATCTGGAAAAGATCATCCTGAGTGAGCTATCCCAGAAGCAGAAAGACGCACATGGTATATACTCACTCATATAGACATATAATATAGGATAAGCCTACTAAAATCTGTACACCTAAAGAAACTAATCAAGAGGGAGGATTCTTGCTAAAATGCTCAATTCCTATCCAGAAAGGCAAAGAGACTGGACATCAGAAGAAGGAGAAAAGAGGGAACAAGTCAGGAGCCTGACAGAGAGGACCTCTGAAAAGCTCTGCCCTACAGACTATCAATGTAGAAGCTGAGACTCATGGGCAACCTTTGGGCAGAGTGCAAGGAATCTTAGGAAAGAAGTGGGAAACAGTAAGATCTGGAGAGGACAGGAACCCCACAAGGAGAGCAACAGAACCAAAAAATCTGAGCACAGGGGTCTTTCCTGAGACTGATATTCCAACCAAGGACTATGCATGGAGATAACCTAAGACCCCTGCACAGATGTAGCCCATGGCAGTTCAGTATCCAAGTGGGTTCCATTGTAATAGGAACAGGGACTGTCTCTGACATGAACTGATTGGCCTGCTCTTTAATTACCTCCCCCTGAGGGGGAAGCAGCATTACCAGAAGACAACATGGCAACTCCTGATGAGACCTATTTGACTAGGATCAGAAGGAAGGAAAAGAAGTCTTCCCCTACCAGTGGACTTGGGGAGGGGCAGGCATGCAGAGGGTGGAGGAAAAGAGGGATTGGGACGGGAGGAGGGAGAGAACCACAGGGAGGATACAAAGTGAATAAAGTGTAATTAATAAAGAAAATAATACTAATAATAACAATAATAAACAAAAAAATCTACTTTGAGTTCTACATAGCCATCTTGGAGTTTACAGACCATCTTCATGTGAAAGTCATAAAACAGGCCACACATGGAATGAAAGAAAATCTTTGACAACTATATATCAGCTGACACAATATAGGTTGGTATCCTGGTTAATTTTTGTCACTTTGACACAAACTAAAGTCACCTATGAAGTCAGTTGAGGAATTACCTCCATCAAGATGTTTGCCTAAGTGTATGTGTATGTGTGTGTGTGAGTGTGTGTGTGTGTGTGTGTGTGTGTGTGTGTGTGTGTGTGTGTACACCATGAGTATGCCTGGTGTGA
>NW_026592510.1:13067261-13068931 GCF_907164565.1 Psammomys obesus | reverse complement strand
AAAAAAAAAACTAACGTTAATATCACTGAAAGCAATCTTGAAATGTTGAACCAGTTTCAAAAAGTCTTCTTTTCTTTGCAGAAAAAGCATAAGAAACATCCCATTTATTTCATGATGACCATAAACTGCTGGCACCTGTCTCTCTGATTGATTGATGATGATTGATTGATTGATTGATTGATTGATCAAATGATTGAACTAATTTTGAGATAGGGTCTTGTAGTGGGAATTTTGGTTTTGTTTTTGTTTTTTTAACTCAGTTCTGTTTTGTAAACATGTCTTCGTTTTAACCCCAGGTGTGGGATATGGGGCTTTCCCAGATTACCCACAGAAGCTGACTATTTACCTTGTGTGCTCTCTGAGAGGTGCAGGATCTTTGCCAGCTGCAGATAGTTTAATTCCGAGGGCTATTGAGAGGGTATAAATTGAGAGGGTATAAATGGCAGGTAGGGAGAGGTGGTTGTACTTTCTGCTGCTGCTCATTGCCTCGTTCGCTGCTAGTTTGCTAGTTTGCTGGACTGCTGGACTGCTGGATATCCTGACTAGGAAGAATGGACTCACACCAAGGAACCCAATGACCCAAAACAGCAGGAAGTAATGAAGTAATAAGCTGCCCCTTTCCCTTCTAATTTTCTTTCTCTCCTACCTAGTGTTGGGGAGTTGAAAGGTATTAGGTTGGATAAGGGTTAGAAGGTAGAGTATCAAGAACCCCAATAAAATAGATGTTAAAAAAAAATATACAGCTACTAGGTTTCATTTATGTAGCCCTAGCTGGCTCTGAACCTGCTAGATAGATCAGGATTTTCCCAAACTTTTGTTTATCTCCCTCCCTCTGCTCCCTAGTGCTGAAATTAAGGTGTGTGTCACTGAGCCTGGCTAATACTTGGTGAGTGCTGCCTTTTGGTTTATTTCTCTTGGCAGAGATGGGTGTTGAAACCCAGGTCTTGACAAGCAAGTTGCTGTGATGAAGAGTTGTATCACAGCCCTTAGAGCTTCTTCTGAATGCAGAGAAACTTTTCACAAGAGGTTATAAATGTCTGTGCTTTTTAATCCACACGTCATGAAACATGGAGGTGGAGCGAGAAGATGTTCACTCGAGGATATATTTTTGCAAAGATGTCTTTTATATGCATGAATATTTGTCTGTTATATGCATGAATAGTTGGGTGTGTGTGTGTACTTTGTGTGTGCCGGTGCCTCTGGCGGCGAGAAGAGAGTGTCAGGTGCCCTGGAACTAGTTTAGAGTTATAGATAGTTTTGAGCTACTGGGAACTGACCCTGAGTCTTCTGGTAGAACAGTAAGTGCTGAGCCATCGCTCCAGCCCCTGTAGTATATATATTTTAATAGTAAAGCATTAGAAACCACTTAAGCGGCCAGGCTCAGTGGCACACACCTGTAATCCCAGGACTCAGGGAGGCAGAGGCAGGTAGATCTCTGGGAGTTTGAGGCCAGCCTGGTCTACAAAGCCAAGGCTACACAGAAAAACCCTGTTTTGAAAACCCAAAAATGGAAAGAAACTACTTAAGCCATTAATATGGTTAACACTTTGGAGTAAGTATGGCCATAAAGTTTTTAACTAATTAAAATTAAATGAAATTAGACATTCAGTTCTCTAATCACACGGCCCCATGAGGTTAGGAATGTCCATGTCGGACAATACAACTATGGA
>NW_026592510.1:13029931-13057261 GCF_907164565.1 Psammomys obesus | reverse complement strand
CAGTAGTTCTTGGTAGAGGTTGGGCAACAGCTGGCCTTGATCATCACTCCAGCTGACTACAGAAAGATCTCTTTTCTGTAAAAGGCTGAGAAAGATTGAGCTCCCCAAGCTGGGCAGAGAGGTAGCTGCTGAGCAGTGATCTGGAGCTGATACCGAATCCTCCCCAGACTCCCAGCACACTGGCCCTGCATACTCCTCTCAGATAAGGAAAGATGGTATTTCTCTGGCAGGAAGGACCTCACAGTCTGACCTTGAAGTACAGAAACACTGGCCTCCATTCATTTTTACTCTAGTGTGTTCCACGCTCCTTGGCCAGCCTGAAGATATGAAGGGAACTGTGTTCACAGCCTGGCCATTTTCTTTTGTTGGTAGATTTTCTTAGAATGGCCCTGCCTTCGTAGGTAAGGCCTGGTACGTACAATGTGCTGTACAGTTGCAGGACGCAGCACGTCTCACGGATAACAGAAATATGATTGTTCTTCCTCCCACCCCCTACCCCCACTGAGTTTATCTGCTTCTTTGTTACTTTTTTAAAAAAGATTTCTTTATGTATTTTTATGAATATGAGTGTTCTATCTGCATGCCCGAAGAGGGCATCAGATACCATTATAGATGGTCGTGAGCCAGGACCTCTGGAAGAGCAGCCAGTGCTCTTAACCACTGAGCCATCTCTTCACACCCCTCTTTCTTAGTTATACGGTATGGCTGGTATTTCTCTTTCAGAAACTGTGATGGAATGGAAAAGACAAAAAGGGAGGGGTTGGTGGTGGTTATGGTTGCTAACTCACATGGATTTTAAAAACTACCTCTTACTTGTGTGTGTGTGGTAGGGGTGGGGGTCTGCGAGGAACACTTGCGCTGTGCCATGCACGTAGAGGTCAGAGGACAACTTTGGGAGGGGGGGGTCATTTCTCTCCTTCCACTATGTGGAACTTGGGTATTAAACTGAACTCAGGTTCTCAGGTTTGGTGGTATGTGCTTTAACGCATTGAGCCACCTTGCTGGCCCTGGATTTTTAAAATGTAGCTTGCAAGGTGTGTTTTAATTTTGATAGTTAGAGTCTGGGTCACTAAAGGAGGTCATAGAAATGGATGGAGGACCCCAGAACCCTGATGTATGCCCTTTTATAAATAAATGGATAAATGTGACCACTTAAAATATACATAGAAAGCACTCATAGATACAGTGAAGCTATGCAAGAGGCACAAGAAGGGTTAGACAGCAGAGTTATTGATAGAGTGCCCTGAGAAGCCCCCGTTTTCATGCAGCTGTCTTTCATACGGTTCTTCCAGACTTTTAAGCTTGACTCCTGAAAGCTGTGTGGAGGCTATACACTGAGCCTTTTTATTGCCCTTTCACCTCAAGTCTGTCCACAGACTGAGACCGGTGGTGTGTGCTGTGTCTGAAACACTGGTTATTAACTCTGATCAGCAGAACCAGGAGCAGAAGTATCGTTTTATTTCCCATGGCTTTAATGCACGCCAGCTTTATGAACTGGTAAATGGGAATATCGCATTTGCGTTGGTGAGCACAATTTAAAGTCATGTTTTCTGTCGTATGTGGTCTGGTTGGGCTCAGTATCCTACTCCCTGTTTCTTATTAATATAGTAATAAATTTTTTCTACAGATGAGATTTTAAATATGACAACATTAAGATCTTTTCCATTATGAGCTTGATATACTCATTAAGATATTTTATTCAGAGACTTGCTCAAAAGCAAGTTGGCTTTTCAAAATAGTTTAAAATGTTACAGCTGTATACCCCTTTGTCAATGGAAATATTTAATGTAGAAACATTTATATATATCATAAAAATGAACTTTGAATTGTATGTGTTCTTAGGACTTTTGAAATGCTCAGTTCATGGTTTATAGACTGCTGAGGTGGCCTTACGGACTTAGAGACACAAACTAGACTGCCTTTGTGATGAACTGTTACATGTAAAAGCAGCATGAGGATGGTCTGGCTGTTTCATCAACTTTCTAGGCTTCATTAAATTGAGGTTTTTGTCTTTCAACCCTGGAATTTTGGAGGATCATACAAGTACTATTACTGTAATTATCATCTTTATAATCACAGTATAGAAAAATGTTTCATTCTATATGGCATTTGTTTGTTTTGGTGATTTTTTAGTCTTTAAAAAAGCATAAGTGGGAAATGAATTTTGTGCCAGCTGAGAAAAATCCAAACTGCACAAAATGATACTCAGATTCCTAAGGCAGGCTAGGAAATATTAATGAAAGGTAACAGGCTTCGGGGTGGCTTGCCTTTTTAGCTGGTGTCTAGCATGTGAGTGTCAAAGTGACCATGGGTTAGCCTACCTGAGATGTGGGGCTATATATTATTTATTATTATTATTAGCCCTATAATTATTGTGGTGGTATTATCTAAGCCACTATCACAAATAATAAGGCACAGACACCTGTTAAAGTTTATAATTGCCTTATTACCTTGGGCTGGGCAAGTATTTCTACTTAGCTGTCTCAATAACCTCACCATCTCCCAGCCCCCACCAAATGCCATCTACCTAATCATCCTTATCTCCGCTACCTTCCATCCATAACCTTGTATTTGATTTTATTTTTCATCTGGGCCTTTCCATGCCATTACTGGATTCTTTCCTCCTAGTCCACGTGGTTCCTTTTCCAGGCTAACCTATTGTAGCGTCCCCTTCCTCCTCTCTTCCCATCTGTCTTTATCCCATGATTCTCTTGAACCTGAATGAACCCAAAGACCTTTATCCATGCCTATACCATTATGCCCTGCCCAGGTATAGGCCATTTAATAAACCAATAAGGTATAATGTGTTAGGCAGGTTTACACAACAAGGATAGGAGTATATGGGCAGTAACCAGATCTGAGTGCCAATAACTAGCTAGCTTCAATATACAAGCATTAGACCAACCCCAAACACTGAGACATAATTTGTGTACTGTACCACTGAGCCATGTGAAGGGCACATGTCAAGTGGGTTTACATCCTTCAGAGTTGTGGAACCATCGCCACAAGAACTTCTAGACAGAAACTTCATCCATTAGCAATCTTTCCAACTTTTTCCCCTCCCTTCTAGCTTACACGGTGCCTTTTGGCGCCTCTGTGACTCGGAGTCGGAAGGTACTGCCACACGTGCCAGGGCTGGCCAGACCTGCCCTGAGGGTATGAGAATGCCAGCGGGGACATTGGCAGCAGGGGGATGCTTTCAGAATTTCAGTTCCTTGAGTTTGAAAGTCATGGTAAGCCTCTTTGAAAAGAGTCAAAGTGCATGAATTACATACTACCTCTGAGTGGGGCCAGAAAGTTCGTTTCTATGCAATTTGCACATCAGTGTTCCAGCAAGTTTCATTGCCAGTGAAACTTGGGGTTTTGTGACATTTGTTTTGGCAGGGGACACAAATGTGTCTCCTACCTTTCTGAGAGAGCCCCTTTAAGTTTTCTTTGTGACAAATCCAGACTTTACCAGACAGCCGCTGATAGAAAGCTGTAGGAGCCACTTAGGATTCTTTATACGTCTGTAAGTCACTTGTTTGGTCCCTGTCTTGCACAGTCTTGCTTCTGATTTACATCTTGGACCATATTTTAGCTATGATTACAATAGTGTCTGTGAAGTACCATGATAAATAAGGCCCCAAGAGAATCCATGGCATCAAGGTTAATTTCCTTGGGCTGCCAATGTATCCATTCAGTCTGATGCTGTAAATAATTAATAACAAGGAAATTGTAAGCTCATTCACCATCTCCCAAGGTCGTAGATAGAAATCTTTTCAAGTTTTTGGGACAGGGTCTCATATATCCCCAGGCTGACCTCACATTTATTGTAGTCAGTGATGATCCTGAACCTCAGATTCCTGCCTCTGCCTCCCACATAGGTACAGACATACATCTGATTACAAGTGACCATCATCATACCTGGCTTCAAGGTTAGAATTCCTTAACTGAAGGAAAGTCAAATTTAATGAAAGACAGCCAGTGTCTGGTCCCCAGAATGACCATCGATGCCAGTGACTGCCAGTGTTCCTCCATCACTTTCTGTTCATATGTTGCTTTGTTCTGAGGACTCCAAGCTCCCCACAGTGTGTTGGAATCCTGAAAACAGTGGTGCTAGGCAGACGGAGAAAGAGGAGGAAGAGCATGAGACTAGAGAGAGTTAGGATTCTCTTGCACCAATAAACTAGACACTTGAAAGATTTTACTTACCTCATTCTGAGGGGACTTGTGAGATGTTAAGATATTAGAAATCAGAGGAGCTAAGATAGGTAATAGCATTCGGGTATGGGAGGATGGCTCAGTGGTTAAAGACACTAGAGCTCTTCCCAGGACCCACAGGACAGCTCACAAACACCCATAACTCCAGATGGAGGAGATCTATCTGACCCCTTCTTCTGACCTCTGCTGGCACCAGGCACAGATGAGTTAGTGCACATACACACGTGTACACAAAGACACTCATACGCAAGATAATCGGAAAGAACACAAAACAAAAATTTGGCATGTGAATTCTGAGGAACATACCAGATTATTGATGACCTACAGAGCAGTAACTGAAAACCTCTGTAAGTATCTGTTCCACCAGATTAAATTATTTGCGTCTTTCAGACAAAATTCTGCACATCAGTGTTTAGGTCTGGGAACTTGGATCAATATTTATACCATCCATCCATATCCATCCTTTTGTGAGTCATACTGAATAATCGTACACTATTCTGTGGCTCATTTAAAGGAAATCAATTCTTTACCTTTGGATTTTAGCGGGAAGGGATGTTAATTAAAAATATTTACTGTGTACCTCTGTAGATAGACCTAGGCACTGTGGACTATTACTTTTTATCAGTTTTTGAGATGTTCAGTTTCTTTTCTCTTTCTTTCTTTCTTTCTTTCTTTCTTTCTTTCTTTCTTTCCTTTCCTTTCCTCTCTCTCTCTCTCTCTCTCTCTCTCTCTCTCTCTCTTTCTCTTTCTTTCAAGATTCTTTAGAGTTTGAGATTTCCTGAGCTGAAACATTGCCTTGGTCTATAGCCATGCATAGTAGGATTCAATGTAGTTTCTGGCTTCTCAATTTAATTTCCTCTCTCCTCATGTACAGGTATTTTCTAGAGGGTTTGTTGAAATGGTTTATTGAACCTATTGTACAGTTTTCTCCTTTAAGAAATTGTAAAGCATTAATGTGCTTTAAAGAACATAGTTTATAAAATGCCAAAAAGTAATCAGGCATGGTAGCTCACACCTTTGATCCCAGCGCTTAGGGAGGCAGAAACCATCTGATCATTGTGAATTCAAGGCCAGCATGGTCTACAAAGCAAGTCCAGGACAAGTAAGGCTACCCAGAGAAACCCTGCCTGGAAAAAACAAACAACCAAACAAAACCACCACAACAAAAACCAAAATGGCAAAGTTACTTTTTAACAGCCCCAATCTAGTTCATGAACATGTATTTCTTGGCCTACGTGGAATAATGAAATTTGTAATGAAGGGTTGCTGTGATGCCTCAGCATGTAAAGGAATTTGCTGCCAAATCTGATAACCCACGATCTACCTCTGGGTCCCACGCAGAACCAACTCTCACAAACTCTCCTCTGACCTCACGTGTGCACCAGAGCTCAAATGTGGGCTCACATATATCCGCAAGAGAAATACAAAAACATTCTACAGATGCATTTTGCTTTTAAGCATATGGGTGTTTTGCCTGCACACGTCTGTGCACATGTGTGCAGTGTATGAAGAGGCAAGACGAGGATGTCAAACCCTTGAAACTGGAGTACAGCTAGCAAGCCACTAGGTAGCGCTGGGAACTGAACCTGGGTCCTCTAAAAGAGTCTTAATGACAGACTCATCTCTTTAGCTTTTATAAAAAAATGTTGTTTTTTTTTTTTTTGTTTTTTTTTGTTTTGTTTTGTTTTTTACTGAAAAATCAGACTTTAGATAATAGGTTTGTTTTTTTTGTTGTTGTTTTGTTTTTGTTTTTGTTTTTAATGGAAGATTGGGTAGTACTGGACACATGTCTTTTCATAGTAGCAGCAGGCTGGAGCCGAGTGGGTACTGTTCTACACCAAGGCCCTGCCCAGCCTCCTTCACAAAGCCGTGTAGATGTGTGAGGCCATGCTTGGCCACTCTTGCTCATCTCTTGCCGCTACCTTTTACTGCCTTCCTGAGCCAAGAAGTGGGATAGCATCCATGCAGCCACAGGGCAGCCAGCATTCTGAACACACACACACAGAAATAACCCTTTCCCTCCCTGGGAAAATTCCTAAATTATAAAACAAGCCAGTATCTCTTGAGGCCCTTATTTCAAGGAGTGCTGTAGTTTAGCTGAGTTGGAATGGGAAATAGAGATAGCGTGGTGCATGCAGTTGATCCTCTGTGTCTATGCATTCTCTATCTTGGGATCCAACAAACCACAGATTGAAAACATTCAGGATTTTTTTTTTCAAATGTTATGCATTAGAGAGAGATGGTTCAGTGGTTACCCTCAATGAAAGAACACAGTGAGAAACAGACCAAGCTAGCCATAGTGATATGTGCCTAGAACCCCAGCACTCAGGAGACTGAGGCAGGAGAGCCGACATTTCGGAACAGCTTGGATGGTAGAGTGAGATGTCTCAAAAGACAAAATAAATAAAAATCACTACCCCACCCACCAAACCGTGGTCTATATTTGCCGTGTGGAAACTCCCCATCTGAATCTGAAGACCTAAGGAGCCACAACAGAGGGAATGCCACTCTCACATGAAGCTCACTTCCCTCATCTCACGCTCGTCTCCCCTTTTTTCATCCATCTAGCACCACTGTTTTCATGACTGCAATTTGCTGTGGGGAGCTGGGAGTCCTCAGAACAAAGCAACATATGAAGAGAAAAGTGATGGAGGAACACTGGCAGTCACTGGCCTGATGGTCATTCCGGGGACCAGACACGCTGGCTGTCTACACCAGGTAATGCATCTGATACCAGCCTGTACCAATGCCTGCAGGGAAGCCTCCTCACTGTCCCTAAGTGGGTTTCCTGCATGCTTGCTCCTATATTTTAAGGAGGATAGAATCCCGGGTTTAAGCAATGTACACTTTGAGCTCTTCACAGTTGGTGGCTTTTGTTAATGGTCGGAGCATCTTTAGTCACTGCCTTGAAGACTGCTCAGAAATTCAGGCTACAGTAATAGTCGGCTTGGAGACATAGCACCCAGATATTTAGGCACGGAAAAGCACAAGCTTAGAGTGTAATTCATTAAGCCCCAATTCTAGCTCACCAAAACTTCAGCTTACTAGTGCACACAACATAAAGGACCCTTAACCGAGCCCATCCCTTTTCAGTTTTCCTCTCCCAAATACAGCGTACTTTTGATGCATTTGAGCTTTAATTCCTAAACTGTCACATTTACATTTTACACCTGTTCTGCTCTCAAGAGTGAATGTGGAAATAAACGAGCTTTTCTAGGAAGCAAACTCTAGTAGTAAACACAGGCCTTAAAAATACCCCACCTCCTCTTCTTGCTAATTCCATTTCTGAGAATCCATCTGCAGGAGGGCTGATGAGATCAAGGCTGGCGCACAAGCACAGCTTGGATAAAAAGGATACATCTAACGCAACAGAGGAAAAATGGGCATAATCAAAACAGCTAGTGGCCAAGTGTTCACTGAGGAAACAGGGGCAAGATTAGTCCACAGTGATCAGTCATGATGGGCAGGCAGAGTTCTTCACTGTGAGAGGAACATCATTATTTTATTTTGGTTTTTCAAGACAGGGTTTCTCTGTGTATCATTGGTTGTCTTCGACCAAGATGGCCTCGGACTCACAGAGATCTGCCTGCTCCTGCCTCCCTGAATACTGGGATTACAGGCATGGGCCACCGCACCCGGCTAGGAGGAGTTCTTGGTAAGATGTGAAGTAGAATAGGGAACAGAAGCGCAAACCCAGCACAGCACCAGGAATCCCTCTCAGACACACGACAGACAGGCTTGAGGATGTAACTGGAGGAAATGCCTGAGAATGATCAGGGCTGTAACAGTCATACCTCCTTCTTCACAAGTCTCTATTTCCCAGTGTTTAAGGATACATTCTCTCTCGTGTCGTCAACAACAAGGGAGGAGGGACTAGATGGTCAGTTCGGTGGTGTGGAGCACTTGTTCTTGCTGAGAGCCCAGGTTTGATCCACAGCACCCACATAGTTGTGGGGGGGGGGGGGGGTTTTAGGCCCCCCTTGACTTTTGCAGGCACCCAGAAACAAAGGGGGGGAAAAGGGAGGAATAAAAAAAAAAAAAAAAAAAAAAAAAAACCATTCCTATGCAATTTTTAAAAATCCCTTAAAAAGAGTGGCTTAAACCAGGAAGGCCTGGGTGAGGCTCAGTGGAGGAGCAGCATTCTGCAGGCATGACGACCATGGGCCCCACCCAAACACTGCCCGAAAAGGAAGGATTCACCACAGAGCTCATTCTTGACTACCAATGGACTCCTTTTTATTAAATTATAAAACAGCTTGATGTCAGTACAGACGCTGATATAAAGGAAATAAAATACCCTTTTCTCAAGTATCTGCTTTTATAGCGCACGTGGTTGTAGACAAACAACAAAAACTCTCAATTCCTGGCCTCCAAGCTATGACAGCCAAACTACCAAGTGTCGCTGTCCTATCTATGTACAGTCGGAATTTACGGAAAATACTACACAGACAATGCCCTAAAAACACGGCATGGCGCAGGAGGGCAGTTAAAGCTCCTAAACTGGTATAAAAATTTAGTCAAAATAAAGATTTAGTCCATTATAGCTCTGCATAAAGCTCCAGGGAAGGAAACTTAAGACACATCTTGTCAAAGGCACTTAGAGAGTTGTAATAAAATACTTCTGAATTTAGTTTGAGATGGAGTATTTTTTTTAACTCCTTTTTCACATTTGCTTCACACTGAAGCAGTACTGGAAGGCAGCTATGAATGAAGAAAAATAGTTATTGCTCCTTAATATACATATTAAAAATACAGAGATTAATACAGATTTTGGTCCGCACCAAAGCAAGTAACAGTATCAGACTGCAGTGTTTCTCTTCATTCTGAGCAAAAAGTCATAATCAACTCTACTCCAGTCCCACGAACAGAGCCTTAGGTTGGTGCTGCTGGGGTCCCAGGGTCCCCACCGTCTCTCTGCAGTGCACTTCAGCTGGAGAAGATCTCCAGGGGGCCTCACAGGAGTCCACGCAGACACCTATAGTTCCGTGTCTCGGTACCGGGAGGGCTGGCTGTAGTAGCCACGCTTTGAGTGCGCGGCCAACTGCTGCCGGTATTCCTCCTCCTCGGGGTCACTGCCGTAGCTCCCTCTGGTGTCCTGGTAAGGTCTGGAAGGAGCTTTCTGTGGCTCTGGGGGTCTAGAACTAACAAAAAGAGGGTGGTAAACACAGCCCATCTCGTCTGGCTGCCCGCGGGGTCACTGAAGCTATGACCCCTGAGCACATTCTACACCAGCCCGGGCTCTGCTGGTCCCTCTTCAGTTCACAGGATGGTAGGGGAAGAGATATATGGGTCAAGGCCATGGCCTATTTGGGCAGCCATACATTGCCTGAACTAACACAGGAAGACTATACCTGTTGCATTCCCATGCTCCTACCCACAGCTCCCCACTCAGAAGAGAGTTCTTTCCTGTGTCAATTATACTGAGTTTCCTCTGTCAGGGCCAACTGTGTTCATTCAAAGAGTAATCTACACGACTCCAGTTTTTCAGTGCTTTAAAACAGGGCTCCAGCTACCTGAAGTGGGAAACGACTAAACACGAGATGGCCACAGGAAGACACCGATGAGGCCTAGTGCTTGCTCAGCACTTAAAATGCTAGGCTAGCCAACTGCCTGCCACAGTCCTTCAGACCTAGTTTGGCACAAGTGGCCTGACTGTGCATGCTGATACAAAGGAACTAAGGACCTTGCCTACGAGCTAGTGGACTTTAGTGACAAAAGAAATCTAAGCATCAGGAATTCTACTCATGTGCCCTCCTAACATGATATAAGCTCCTATGTGCCAGAGGGTATTTGGGCACACAAGGCAAATGCCCAGAAACTTCTGATTCAGTTACCTTTTTGAGACAGGGTCTCTCTACATAGCCCTGGCTGTCCTGCCTCTGCCTAGCTTTTGATTTTATAAATTTTGTTGTTGTTGTTTTGTTTTGTGAGACAAGAGTTTCTCTGTGGAGTTTTTTCTATCCTGGAACTGGCTCTGTTCCAGACTAGGTTGGCCTCAAACTCACAAAAGATCCACCTGCCTCTGCCTCCCAAGTACTGGGCTCAAAGGGGTGCACCACTATCGCACACCGTAAGAGTTAAGTCTGACTAACAGGGTAAGGTAAACAGTCAGCCTGGGAAGGAAATTCTTAGCACTCCAACATTCTTCAAATGCTGGAGAAGCTGCTGGCCTATCCACCAAACGGTCCTTACCTCATGTGAGGGGGCAGGCTGGCTTCTGGCTTCGGGGCTTTGATAGGAACCGCGTAGATGTCAGGGTGCTTCTGCGCAATTTCAATCTGAGGCAGTAAGGGAACAGAAGGAGAGAAAGGGCCACTGAATGGTTCTCTTGCTGGTCACCCACAGACCCTACCTTGTCCCCACATCCTACCACCTCCTCCCAGTTTATTCCAGACAAAGAAACAGATTCGTGCCTGCTTCCACGGTTGGGTGGTGGCTGATGGAACGTGCCAAATGGTGAGGAACAAAGTACGGGGAGCCCTGAGATACTAAAGTAAGCTGACCAAAGGAACTAGTACTGTATGACCTCACCTCCGTGAGGCTCCGAAAACATCAAATTCAGAGAGGCAGACCATAGAATGCTGTGGTGGTGGCTGGAGGGAGGGAAAGGAATAGGATGGTGTGGCCGAGGTTGGGAGAAGGGAATGCAGTGGAATGGTGTGGCCAAGGCTGGAGGGAGAAAATGGGGATCACTGTCAGATGGGTGCAGTTTCACTTGGGAACTGGGAAAGTTCCTGAGCTGTCCTCTTACAAACAGCTGCAATGGTACATTTTATATTAAGTAGTACTTGTAGTCCCAACTACTCAGGAGACTGAGCTGTAAAATGACCTGTATCTGGGTCCCTCGGGACAACATCAGGAAGGTCTCGAGGAGAGCAGGAGGGCGGGCAGGAGAAAGCCTGTCCTGCATCCATCCCTGCTCTTGAGGGAAGGTCTCACTGTGTTACCCAGGCTAATGTCCAACTTCTGGGCTCAGTGCTTCTCCTGCCCTGGGTTCAGCCTGCTGGGACTACAGTGATGCTCCCACTTCTGGAATCACTCAGGTTCTTTGATACTAAAATGTCTCATATGCGTTTCATCCGTTCTAACAGCTAAAAATTGACAGCTCCCAGGCCCAATGGCTGCCAGGATCCTATGGCAAATCTGGGCACATATAAAAGGTTGAGGACCAAATAATCATCACCTATATTCCAGCTAAAATAACATCTGAGAGGTATCAGCCCTCACTCTCTGGCCCAGACCAGGCCACAAGCATGCAGCATGGAGTCGAATCCTGCTCATCTGGATTGTTACAGTTCCAGTTTTTGCTTGTTTATTTTTAATTTTCCAAGACAGGGTTTCTCTGTATAACCTCGACTGTCCCAGAACTCACTTTGTGGATTATGCTTCCACTGGCCTCAAACTCACAAATATCCACCTGCTTCTGTCTCCCAAGTGCTGGGATTAAACACGTGCACCACCACACCCACTTCTGTTAGTCTTTGTTGATGGGAAGCAGAAAGGATATGCTGACAGCCAGCAATGGGGAAGTAGTACAGAGACCAGGCGAGTGGCTGTGCCTGGCAGGATGCTGGCAGCGGGAAAGGGGTGTGAGCTGCTACTCTAGAGCAAGTATCGGAAAAACGCTCCCTGGGGCGACCGAAGATGCTCAGGGAGGTTAAAACAATTACCCTCGCATTCTGCGCTTCTTGGAGCTCCTGCATCCTCTGTAATTTTGCCTTGTGGTCCATCTTCTCGAATATTTTCACTCTGCCCAGGACGGATCTGGGAGCATCTTCCTGCTCCTCGGTGCTCTCCTCCACCTCCTCACTCTCAGGCACAGGGACCGGAGTGGAAGGCTTCAGGATGGATCGCCCAAAGGAAGGCTTCGCTGCAACGGGGGGAGGACAGCCTCTGGTAGATCCCCCCATTTCACTACCAGCCGTGGCAGAGAGGTTCGACTTGGAGTAGTCGTAGAATTCTTCTCTGTTCTGGCTTCTGGCCTGCAAAGAGCAACAGCATGCCTTTGACCTTGGGCTTTTAGTCTCTTTTCAGAACTACATTAGTGATTTAATACATCGTGTTTCCTGATCAGTTTCCAAAGGTGGGCAATGTAACCATCTTGACAAAGAACCAAATACAACAAGGCAAACAGCCATCGGTTGGGCATCTTGATCCCTACCTGAGGGTGGCAGAACTACAGGCAGAGGTGGGGTGGCCGATGGCCGGCATTGGGTCAAGGTAGAACAGACCCACGTCCTAGCGGAGAAGATTGGACTCTCACAGAAGACCACAGAGGAAATCAATTTTGGAAATGAAAAAGGGTTCTCTAAGGTCAAGAGCCTGGGCTATAAAGTGGGGCCTTGGCTGTGGGAGTGGTGAGGCTGAGCTGGAGTCAGGGTAAGGCAGGCGGGACACCATGCCACCAGCCACTGCTCCTTCACTTTCAAACGCCAGCCCCGCTGCAGGCCGTTAGTGTTGTGTTATGTAAAGCCACTAATTTGCTGCTGACAGCTTCCACGGTCATTGTTTTCTTCTCATCTAAATTATCAAGTTAGAAAAAAAATCTTACTGGGCTATAAGAAAAGCCTGTCGCTACAAGTTGATTGCGATCTGGGGCGTGACACACACCCTGGAGCCCTACTGTTGATTCTCTTCTAGATAGTAATTTGTTAATTCAATAAATTTAGATGCTTTTACAGCGAGAGGCATTCTGCACAACAGCAATGCTCATTTTTCCTCAAGATGAGGAAAACCAGTGAGGATCCTCTGGTGCATCCAAATTAGACTGTAGGCAGAAAACATTGACTGGATAGAAAAAGTGGAGATTAGTGATTCTGGCATGCAGCATTTGACCTTTTCAACTCATAAATACAAAAATAGCAAAAAAAAACTAAATTCTGAATTCTCTGTGAAGCCTAAAATCATACCCTTTCCTACTAGTGGCTTTCGGGCCTGTCTCTCACACTTCCCTGGTTTTCAGTTTCACTCAGCTACCTGAAGGACAGGCTCTAACCGAGTATGTCCACGGTCCACCAGCGTCTCAGCATGCATGTCTCCCTGGCTTCCCAGGAGCTCCAAGGCACCTGTATCCTCTTCCCATCCTAGGCTTCCCAGACACATACCTTGGGCGGCTCTGGCTTGAATGCTGGGGGCGGGCTACCATCCCTAAGTTGATCTCTGCTAGCCGCCCTCCTCATCTGAGCTCGTGGCTCTGGGCTGGGTTTCCTTATGCTCTATAAAACACAAAAGTTCATTCACAGCAAGGGCACCTAAGTAGAGAGAAGACAGGACTCCGCTCTGCTGATTTCTGAAACCTTGTAGAAATCAAGAAGCTGACCAGCTAAGGCAGCTCTCGCTTGCTGCAAACAAAGACATCAATCATTCTCTCCTAGTGCAAGCTTAGGGCACAGTTCACTAAACTGCCTGAGTTTAGGCACTAGGCTCTACATTTAATAGAAGGAAGGGAAACAAAACCCAACACTCCTAAAATCTAAAGGTCTTTGTCATAACCAGAAGTATTTCTAAGCCTTAGCTCTTTCTATGTGTGTAAACAGGAACTTTTTACTAATCTACTGTATATGAGGTGTGTATGCGTGGTAGACTTTTCTTGGTTTATTTCTTTTTGAGTACTGATAGTTCATTGTTCATTGACAAAAATGAGCAACCTGCTGAAGGGCAGTCCATAATAATTATCCACCAAATGTGCTTAAGCAATCTTGTCCACAAAGATCATCATTCCAGTGTTCTCTGAGGTGCAAACAATCGTCACTTGACCTAAATTATGCCCACTGATCGTCTGTAGGACTGTGTAACCCAGGGGATACGCAGTGCACCTGACCAGATGAATGAAGTGCATTTAAAAAGTGAAATCCAGAGACAAGGAAACTGATGGGGAAACACTCAGGAACCCGGATAACATTAGAAGGTTAAAGGTTGAGGGGAGAAGAAAAGCAGGGCTCCTAAGAGTACAGAGAGAGGCCTAATCAAAGGTTACAAGCAAATACAGCAATAATGTACTCATAAATTTCCATTTGTAATTTGGGCAGTTGGCACATAAAGCCGACTATTCTCTCCTAAACACAAGAGAGTGGTGAAAGCTGCCACTCAACCTTTTCCAATGTCACGTTCTGGCTCCACTCTCCATGGACCACAGCCACAACCATGTAGGCATGGGCTCAGAGTGTGCCTTACTAGCGGTCCTTAGCCCCAATCCTTGCAGATACCTTCTACATCACCCTCACAGCCTGCAGCAAGCTGCCCAGGTGTGCTGTGCCTCGCCTCACCTCCTCATGCTGCACCGGCTCCGAGGAGCGGGTGATGGAAGACACCTGGGGCTCCTCAGCTGGCTCATCCAGCTCATTGTCAGTGTAGGCGCCTCCCTCGCCGTCCGTGTCTTCAAAGTCACTGATGAGACGGCTGTCACAACTCAGATAGTCCGCGCCCATGGCGGTTAAGTAGGACATGCGGTCTTCAGGGTCATCATCCATCCCTTCCATCTAGAGGAATTTGTTTTGAAGGGTGAGTGGGATCTGCCATGGCTCCTGGGAGTGGGGACTCAAGACAACTCCCAAAGGCTGAGCCAAGTGTTGGAAACCTTGACATGTGCTAGCAAGGGAAGGGACCTTTAGTTTCCTGCCAGCACGTGGCTCTGATCTGATGCTGATGCTGGGTTAACTTCTGCACAGACACAAACTGAAGACCTGAACTCTGTCCTGGCTAGTGTCCATCCTGTGTGCCAGCTGAGCCAAGCTGCCTTGCTTTGCTGGGCTTCCAGGATCAGCTCCTCTCCAGCTTTTCTGCTGGACCCTGTCTCTACCTTGGGCTACGTACATATCTACTCACTTCCAAGACTCTCAGACCCAGGCTGGGATATTGCTCAGAAGCAGCTGGGTTCAATTTCCAAAAAGGAAAAAAAAAAAAAAAAAAAAATTCTCCAAACCTTGAGGACAAAAGCTACACCCTGCTCAACTTGTCCTCTCCAGGCAGTGGTGAAGACTCTGAGCATTTGGCTGATGTGTCAACAACTAGATTCCAAAAAGCAAGAGAGTCTAGTCCACAAAAAAAAAAAAAAAAAAAAAAAACAAACCCACAAACAAACAAAAAGAAACCATTCACTCTGAAGGCTCATCAGCTCCTTCAGTTTAGCCGGAGGAAAGGTTCCTGGTATGAAGGGTCCCCAGGTTCTTGACTCTCTCCTCCCTCCCACAGAATACCTGTGTGCTCTGTATCTCTAAAGACTGAGATGCTATCCAATGTGAGAGGGCTAGGAAAGGTCACCAGTGTTTTCGCATCACCTATTCAGACTCAGAGGCGGGATGCGTTCTCCACCCTCCTCTTTACCGAGCACACATGCCAGCTGTCAGCACTCTTCTCTTGGTGTGGTTTTAACCTGCTTTACCCATGGTTCTCAACCTGCCTCTCGTCTCCACTCCAAGTTTCCCATGTCTTTAGTGCGGTGTGGCGTTAGGAACGATAACTTGTAAGCTCTGATTAGAGAACTTGGAATGCAATTCTAGTTGCTACATTCAAAGTACAGGGGAAGTGAATGTAGGCCAGCACCATGAGTTCTGCCTTGCAAAGTCCCTTCATTTTGTTACTTTGTTGGAGAATTATAGAGGCCCAGACTTGATGAACACGCTGAATCCCTTTTGTTTCATGGTTTACTACATTCACTGCCCTCTTGAGGAAGCATCAAGAACAAAGACCCTCACCTCACAGCAGCAAACCTAGACCACATACCTTTCCTTCAGAGACCCAGACTGCTTCCCCTTGCTGCTGCTGAATGCTGTCCTTCAAGCTGCCGAACCAGGCATCATTGGCTGAATTCACGTTGATTGTAGCTACAGAAATACAAGCAAAAAGGTCAGTATGGGTTTCCAGAGCAACCTTTATTCTACTTATTATTGTTGTGATTTCTATTTATGCCATATTTGAAGAAAAGTTTGCCAAAATCATAAGTCTGTATGTTATTTAAGCACAAAATCCTTTTGTTTGAATCCAACTAAAGGTGTTTTACTTTATATTATAGACTCTATGGGCTTATTTCACTATAAATATTTCTTATGAAACTGTTCTCCCTCTCTGTGTTTGTGTGTGTGTGTGTGTGTGTTTGCTTACAATGCTAGGAACAGAATTCATGTCATCCCAAATGCCACATATGCATTCTACCACTGAGTCATAGCCCCTTCCATAAAATAAAATACATTTTCAAGAGCACAGATAAAATGGAATGTTCTTTGAACTGTGAGCTTAAGTAAGTCTATTCTTCCCTTGAGCTGCTTTTGTCAGCGTATTGTTAGCACAGAAAAGGGAAAAACAACAAGACAAGTAGTGAAATGAAGAAGAGCCTTACACTTAACACCAAGCAAATAAAAAAACCCGAGTACAAACGTGGAACATTATTTTATGAGCTTGCTGCCTGGGCCATGTAAAGACACTGACTTGCAGCAGACATAAGATGCAGACAGACACCTGGCATGCATCTGGCCTTCAACAGTCTGTACTTACTGATGTTAAAGATAAACTGAGCAAGCAAAACTGCTCCAAACAGTAAGGTGGATCTAAATAGTCTAAACAGCTGGAAAGACTGGAGAGACAGCTCACTGGCTAAGAACACTTGCTAGGAAAGCAGGAGGACCAAAAGTTCAAATTCCCTTCAAAGAAGCTATGTGTGCCTATAAGCCCAGCACTGGAAGTGAACACTCAGAGATCCAGGGTACTCAATGGCCAGCCAGCCTGATGGCCATTAACACACACTCACAGACACGCACACAATAAGCACTGCATTAATATAAAAATTATCTACCATGCAAATGATCAGGGTGCAGACAAACTAGAATTGCTTTTTAAATTATGCTTTCATGGCTCTTTATCAGAGGGCCTGTGGTATCTATCATTTCTAAAGCTAAATGAACCCTTACACAGAAACCATTACATAAATTTTCTGAGTAACTATGCTTCAAGTTTTCTTTCATTAAATTTGACTTTCCTTCATTTAAGGAATTCCAATCTTGAAGCCAGGTATGATGATGCATACTTGTAATCAGATGTATGTCTGTACCTACGTGGGAGGCAGAGGCAGGAATCTGAGGTTCAGGATCATCACTGACTACAATAAATGTGAGGTCAGCCTAGGGATACATGAGACCCTGTCCCAAAAACTTGAAAAAGTTTCTATCCATGACCTTGGAAGATGGTGAATGAGCTTACAATTTCCTTGTTATTAATTATTTACAGCATCAGACTGAATGGATATACTGGCAGCCCAAGGAAATTAACCTTGATGTCATGGATTCTCTTGGGTCCTTATTTATCATGGTACTTCACAGACATTATTGTAATCATAGCTAAAATATGGTCCAAGATGTAAATCAGAAGCGAGACTGTGCACGACAGGGACCAAACAAGTGACTTACAGACGTATAAAGAATCCTAAGTGGCTCCTACAGCTTTCTATCAGCGGCTGTCTGGTAAAGTCTGGATTTGTCACAAAGAAAACTTAAAGGGTCTCTCTCAGAAAGGTAGGAGACACATTTGTGTCCCCTGCCAAAACAAATGTTACAAAACCCCAAGTTTCACTGGCAATGAAACTTGCTGGAACACTGATGTGCAAATTGCATAGAAACGAACTTTCTGGCCCCACTCAGAGGTAGTATCCATGCACTTTGACTCTTTTCAAAGAGGCTTATTATGACTTTCAAACTCAAGGAACTGAAATTCTGAAAGCATCCCCCTGCTGCCAATGTCCCCGCTAGCATTCTCATACCCTCAGGGCAGGTCTGGCCAGCCCTGGCATGTGTGGCAGTACCTTCCGACTCCGAGTCACAGAGGCACCAAAAGGCACCTAAGTTGGAAGGGAGGGGAAAAAGTTGGAAAGATTGCTAATGGATGAATGTCTAGATTCATGTCTAAAGATTGCTAATGTCTAGAAGTTCTTGTGGCGATGGTTCCACCAACTCTGAAGGATCTAAACCCACTTGACTTGTGCCCTGCACATAGCTCACTGGAATAGTACACAAATTTCATCTCAGGAAGGCAATTCTGTGACCACTTTAACACTCACATGCCAGAGAGCAGCTAAATACGCAAGCCACCCTTTAGCCCATTTCTTCCCTGTCCTTAACATTTCCTGCACTCTCCTACGAATTCCAGTATCACCTTCTGCACTTTGGATTCTTCTCAGCTTAGGTACAAGATTCATTTCCCTCAAACAAATGCCATATAGAATAAAACAGTTTTATATAATATGATTAGAAAGATGACATATACAGTAATAGCACTTGTAAGCTCTTCCAAAATTCCAGGGTTGAGACACAAAATCCTCATTTTAATGATGCCTGGAAAGGAGATAAAATAGCCAAACCACTGCATGGTGCTTTGACATGCCACAGTTTATAGCTTGGATCTCTAAGTCCGTAAGGGCACCTCAGCAGTCTGTAAACCATGAACTGAGCATTTCAAAAGTCCTAAGAACACATACAATTCAAAGTTCATTTTTATGATATATATAAATGTTTCTACATTAAATATTTCCATTGACAAAGGGGTATACAGCTATAACATTTTAAACTATTTTGAAAAGCCAACTTGCTTTTGAGCAAGTCTCTGAATAAAGTATCTTAATGAGTATATCAAGCTCATAATGGAAAAGGTCTTAATATTGTCATATTTAAAATCTCATCTGTAGAAAAAATTTCTTATTACTATATTAATAAGAAACAGGGAGTAGGATACTGAGCCCAACCAGACCACATACGACAGAAAACATGACTTTAAATTGTGCTCACCAACGCAAATGCGATATTCCCATTTACCAGTTCATAAAGCTGGCGTGCATTAAAGCCATGGGAAATAAAACGATACTTCTGCTCCTGGTTCTGCTGATCAGAGTTAATAACCAGTGTTTCAGACACAGCACAAGTCTGTGGACAGACTTGAGGTGAAAGAGCAATAAAAAGGCTCGGTGCAGCCTCCACACAACTTTCAGGAGTCAAGCTTAAAAGTCTGGAAGAACCGTATGAAAGACAGCTGCATGAAAACAGGGCTTCTCGGGGCACTCTATCAATAACCACGCACCTTCTGTCCTAAAGACTACTTGGCTCACGATCAGACAGGCATGGCTGGTATGAATCAGACTCTGAACTTCAACCCTCAGCGTCCATCCACGCCCACCTCCAGCTTTAATTCTACACTTTCTGCTTCTCACCCAGCACACACCACAAAGGACGTGAGTGGAGCTAAAGACAAGGTCCTGTGGTTAAGAGCACTGGCTGCTCTTCCAGAGGACCCACGTTTCATTCCCAGCATCCACATGGCTGTGAACAACCACCTGTAACTCCAGTTCTCTTTTTTGGAAGATTTTATATGCAGACAAAGCAGAGGCCAGTCTATAAACTTTCATATACTCGGAACCCACGTTTGCATCATGGTGCTTGGCCAGTCTGTTAGTTCTCTATCCTCTCCTCTCACTGCAGGTGAGCTATGCAAACTGTAGGGAGCCTACTGGATAATTTATAAAGATCTGATTCAGTATGCATCTCTAAGGGACAAGGATAATAATGAAAAAAACACGTCCACAGTATCATTACAACTACGAAGCAGAAGTAACGAATGTCTAAGTCTTCCACATTCCCAGTGTTCAGGTTTCTGTTTGGGGGGCGCTGTCAAACACTGCAGTGCGCTCCAATCACAGTCACTTGGTGCATCACTGACGGCGAACACGCAGTTAACACACATGGGAAATGCAGTCATTAGCCTTAACCCTACCACAAAAATCTAATGTTTGGGTCTTTACGATCATTTTTTGGTTGTCAAAACCAAAGCTTAAGGTATAAATGCCAAACTTCTATTTATCTACTCCCATAGAATTAACTCTTCTCCAATGAGTCAAGACCCCGATTCCGCATCCCATACTCAAGATTATTTCCTTATTTCTCTTTTTATCCACGGACCAACCACCTTTCAAACTTCACCTACCTGTAAAAAGATGAGAGCAGGATTTTTTGAGCTTGTTGGCTTGATCGAATAACTTCCGAGAACTTTTATTGGATGTTGGGCTCAACCTCTGTCTTATGGCTTTAACACCTTGTCTGGAATCCAGGTTGAAGAAAATCACGATTGGAAACCACTGAGTGTAATTGAGCAGGTCCACGGCTTTGGGGGTCACGTCGAGCAGGGCGTGCTTGTCCTGTTACCAGTGGAGAAGGATGGAACACGGCGACATAAAACAACATCGTCAAGGGGTTTGTTTTCCCAGGCAAAGCCTGGACCAGATTTAACAGCTCTGCCTGGAAGTCCCTTTGTAAGCTGGCCTTAAACTCACAGAGATCCGCTCCCTTCTGACTCCTAGTGCTGGGATTAAAGGTGTGTGCCACGTTACCTTACCCTGCATATTTAAATTAAAAAGCCAAAAGTATTTCTTTCCATTATTATATCCACTTCCGTATTATCAGTTAAAACTTCTTACAGAAGGATTATAGTAACCCTCCTAGTCCATGGATTCATCCTTCAGTTTCTCCTGAGGTCAACGTGAGTAAAAACGGGTAAGGACAGTACAGGGTTCTAAGTGGGAATGAGGGGACAGGCCACATTTCTACAAGTTTTTTTGGTATATTTTTATGATTGGTCAGCTCTGTTTTTGGTTATCACTATTTATCTCGCACCATGCCAATATATGTATTTAATTATCACAGCTATACCTATGTATAAGTAGTGCATGTGAATGTGCTTTTATGTATGTGTACACATACCTATATATGGGAGGGGGAGGTTGGTTCTCTGAGTGGTTTCAGTCACCTGAAATAACATTCTCTTCCAATAGAGAGGGAGCACCAATAAGTGCTACTTGGTTTAAAATGGAAACTCTGCCACAGAACAGCATCTGGCTTTGCCTAGTGAAAAGCTCCCACTGACATGAGCTTTGATCATTCGTATTAACGTGCAAATTTTATTCCAAACCCTGGTCCAGTTCCCTGACAACATGAGTCTTCTCACCTGCTCAATAATTTGCCTCACAGTATTCAACCGAACGACTCCGCTGGATTTCTCAGATCCTGCATCTTTGGGTTCAGTTTCTGCAAAAGAAAAGCGGGGCTAAGTAATGGCCGTGGGAAGCAGGGACAATTAAATGCCCCAACAGAGCATCAGCACAGGGGGACACCCGACACAGGCATCACCTCATGGCACGCAGTAAGCGATGTGTGCGTGAGTGTGTGTGAGTGTGAGTGGGTGTGCGCGCGCCCAAGAAGAGTGTGCACCTGTGTGTGTGAGCGCTCGTGCGCATGTGTTTTACATATCAAACACCAGGGTTTTACTCCTAAGAGCTAAGTGCCATACACCTTAGCTGCAAACCCAACCCTATTCGGTAGAAATCTAATCATGAAAAAATTGCTGGGTGAACCTAAAAGTACTGACACTCTCTAAGTACCAGTATATGCCAAGTGATTCCTTCTAAAAGGATGGGTCTGAAAATATAAAAGTCCTAAAAAGTCATAAATACCAACCATAATGGATGAGCCTGAATTTAAAAAAGAAAAAAAAGAAAGAAAGGAAATGTCTAGGACCAAAAATACTACTGATTTTTTAATATTTATATATGCATAATTAAAAATCTGAAAAAAAGGAGACGAATGTCTAAATATACAGCTCATTCATGGTAATATATTCCTATTATACTAGCACTTGGGAAATGAAGGCAGAAAGATAAGAAATGCAAGGTCACCTCACAGTAATTGCACGGCCAGCCTCGCCTATCTGTAGTACCCTCTACCCTGCTCAAAAAAAAAAAAAAAAAAAAAAAATCTATTTCTGCTATCCCTATCTCGTACACACAGACTGAAGGTAATTTTACGCGGCATCTTTATTTAGCACATCTGCATTTAAATGCTGATCATTCACATGAGAGCAAGCCTGGAATTTTCCCCCTGGTGCTAATCATGTTGACACTCAAAATGTTTCAATTTTTGGAATATTTCAGATTAGCAACATTCAAACTATAACACTAATATTAAATCTCTTTGTTACTGCGGGGACAATTGCATCGTCACTGTGTAAGAGAATATCTTATTATGAGAATACGTGTATACTTGGGGATGAAGTCTCCGAGCCCTGGAACTTAAACTCTGATCAACAGACAGTTTCAAAGGGGGGATGTGTGTCTGTCTACAGGTGGTGGGGAAAAAGCGTATCTGACGACATGATAAAATGACTCCAGGCATTGTGTGAATATCCATTATTCTTTCAAAGTTTGTGTGCTGGACATCTTTCAAATTAAACACTCTGGGAGCAAAACTCCACGAACCAACTTACTTGCAGTTTGAAACAAGTCAGGTAACTCATTCGCCAACCTTTCCATTGCTATATCTGCTATGGGGCCAAACAAGACCACAGGTCTCTTGAAGCCAGCTGAAAAAGAGAAGAAGAAAAAAAAGGCTTTCAGATGTACACCTGTGATTATACTGTCTAGATGACAGGCAAATGTACTGTCTACACTTTGGCAAACTCAGCCAAGGAAATTGAATTCTCCCACCTCTCCTGGACTCCAGTTCTTTCCAGAAAGAAAAGCCTTCGCTGCCCTCCCCACCACACAGTTTACGGAACCCTGACTTATCATTCTCAGACGCTGTATTTACACATCCCCACTCTGACACATATTTGAGTGTCAGTATTGACGTTTTCCTCCCTTTCAAGAATTTGACTCCATTGAGGAACCTGAACCACTCAGGCTCCCTGTTGATTCCTTCACTACACCCCTGGTATAAGGGACATAGGTGAAGTTGGAACTTTATGGTTACAGAGACAATGGAGGAAGTGGCTCAGAGCTCAGCATGTCACTTCTTGGCCCATGGAGCTGCCTCACCTTCCCGCAGCAGAACCTTCTCGTAGGCGGGGAACTTGGTGCTAACCGACACAGCGGCCGACAGGTCTTCCCGGCTCTTCCGGATGTTCTTCTTGACCCCGGATCTCTGGCCACGCATCCGCCAGAAGTCTGCTCTGTCCCCAGCGTTCTCTCTCTGGGCATTCTGGACACTGGCCATTTGCTCAGCTCTGAGAGAAAAAGCCAGAAGGAGTCGTTCTCCACAGCATGGGAAGAGGTTATTATTAAGACCCACTCAGTGTCATGTAGGGCCCCAGGGTATACTCAGACTGACAACGGAGACAAAGAAGGGGCTGTGGAGCCAGAAAAAGCAGTGTGTAAAAGCTCCTCTGTCAACCTGACTAGACTTAGAATCACTATGGAAACACACCGCCGGGTGGGCCGGAAAAGCCCACCCTGAATAGATGCCACCTTCCCATGGGCTGGGGCCCAGACTGAATACAAGGAAAAAAGCAAGCTGAGGACCAGCATTCTCCACCCCTTCTCTGTAAACCCCCCCCCCCGGGCCCCCCCCCCCCCCCCCCTCCTCTGTAACCCCCCCCCCCCCGGCCCCCCCCCCCCCCGCCCTCAGGTATTCTGTCATGGCGATGAGAGAAGTCCATGGGATTTCCGAACAACCACAAGCAGTAGCTCAGTACAGATCGGCATGTTTGGCTCTTAAGGTAGTATGAATGTATGCAGCAAACAGATCACCATTCTGAAGTTTCTATAGGCACACGCCAGCAAGCATCCGCTGGGGTGTACAAGCCTCTCCTAAGGATGGAGACAAAGAGTGCTGAGGTGCCGTGGCCACACAGTGTTTCCCATAGTGAGGCAGCAGGCTATCTATCCTTAAATACATCAACTGCAGCAACCAAGCCTGAGATGGTCGAGGCTCTGGAGGCTCTAGCCCCGTAAACAACTGATGTCGGCAAATGATGACGCCACACGGGATTTCCCTAGAGGCTGTTCTGCCTTTAGATGGGAAAGGGATTAAAAAGTAAGTTTAGGAAAGCAGTTTTAGTTACCGGCTTTTGTTAGGGATTAAGCCTTTCTCCAGTTCATTTCCAATCCTCACAGCCAGCCAATGGCCCAGCTTGCCATCATACAGTGTATCCACCACTCGGAAGACCTCTCCCCTGGTGAAGGCCAGGCTCTGTGGCATTTCCTTCTCACATTCAAAGTGGCTTCTTATGAAAAACGAATCTCCCCTGCCACAAGCCAGAATGTCTCTGTACACTGGAAAACAAAAGCACAGATAGCTGTGTTGTGCTTAACTGAAGATCGCCCCCTTCGAGGTTCTTCCATTTCTAGTGCATTATGGGAACTATGAGAACCATGCTCCACAGGAGGAAGGATGAAACACTAACCGGAAGTACCGTGATGGTGGATTTTGTGCATCAATCTGATTGTATATGGGGAGCCTAATCAATAGATTAAACATTATCCTAGGCCTTTCCTGAGAGGACACAGTGGGTGTTGGGGGAATGAAATTAACATTCAAAAGGGTGGACTGAGCAAACTGTTCCTTCTAGTAAGGAGGAGGCCTCATACAGCCAGTTGAAAGCCTGAGTAGACTATTTTGTCAAGTCAGAGGGAGTTACTCTTCCCACCCGACGGCCTTCCAGCTGAAACGTCTGCTTTTCTTCCACCTTTCTACGGTCTCTGCACCAGCAGTTCTCCTTCAGGACAGGCCTTCAGGCTAACCCCAAATCTGAATCTTTGGTTCTGACAGGCCTGCAACTTGATAGCTCGCCTTGTCCAATGTGGTACTCGCCCAACCTGCACATTCACGTCAACCACGTACTCAACAACGTGTCTTTATCTCTTCTCATTGGTTCTGTTTCTCTGGGGACCTCCCGGCTAATACAGTTACTTGTCATTCTTCTGACACAAACAGGGAGGGACTATTCTTGTCCCGCCTATTATGGGAAAGGACCCAGAGAGGTGAAGCAACTTGTAAGACTGGTCAGAGCTGAGAGGAGCAAATGCCACCATCATACAGAGACTCTATAACAACTCCATTGTGACTGAGAAAGCACCGCTGTTGAGGAAAGCGGTTTAACTCCAAATGACACACAAATAGCAAAATTATTTCAGCAGATGAAGGGGTAATATTTTCATATAAAATTAGCATCACTCAAGTTTTCTCCAAACACCTGTGCCCCAGTGTTGCTTATTCTGGTCCCAAGATACCTTGTTCATTCTTCCCACCTCCCTCAAATAAAACAGATGATCAAACTTGCTCACCATCTGCTCGGCTCTGCGCCAAAATTGTCACAGTTTCACCTTTGGGAATTTCTAACAGGTAGAGAACCGCATCTTCCCGAACAAGCCCTCTAAAGTCCTGCGTGTTCACCTGGAAGGAGGTAAAAAATCAGAAACAGAAAAATGAGAGAGAGAGAGAGACAGACAGACAGACAGACAGACAGACTACAGTGAAGTCCTGATGTGGCTGGGGAAGTAACTCAGTGCTCCCGTGCTTGCTCAGCACGCACGAGGCTCTGCGATTAATACCTAGAAGGACCAAAATTTAAAAGGCAACTCCTAAATTTCTCTTTGTTCCCACCGGGGCCTGCCCAGAGCAAAAGCAGCATGTGCACAAGTCTGTACCACTGCCACCTGATCCACCTGCCCAGCACCTTTCCATTGTCCTGGCCTCGCTGCCTTGAGAGGCATGTCCTAGGGTTTGCAGGTTAGAGTACATGGCTTCTGGGGCACAATGTGCCTTCCGGTTCCTGGGAGACCGATGCACTCCCTCAGGCAGTGAAGCGTTCAGTGAAGCATTTGTGTTTCCCTATGTTCCCTTGGAAGTCCAGGGAGCATGGGAGCTCAACAGGGCAACTGGTCTTAGACATTAATCCTATGTACCCTGTACAGTTTGCAAACTTCATTGTGTCCGGGCAACAACAATTGTATTGATCCTGGCAACTACCATCATCATCTGGTTCTGATAAACCTCTGAGAAGTCTGATTGTTCTCAAGCCCAATTTAATTCCTTGCAGCCATATCCGGTGACCTTGGCCCAGTAAGCAAGCCTCTGAGCTTACAAGTACTGTTGTGCCTTCCTTCCTCGGTGCTCTCATACCATCACACCTCCAATCCTTCAAATCAGGAATTTACCACTGAATTGATTACAATTTCTTGTCATTCTCCCTTTCTTCAAGTCTCCCAAAGAGGTGACCAGAAAGGTACATTACTTCACACTAAACAGATGACTGTAATCAACAGAGAATGTTGCGGTCTGAAGTAAGCAGATCTGGTACCACACTTCCTTAAAATCAACTCAAACAGAATCTTGGAATACACATGGATGGGTCAATCCAGCCTTACTCCTGTAACTTGGCAAAAACCTGAGGACCTGAGTTCAATTCCAAGCTCCATGTAGTGGAAAGAGAGAAATGACCCCCAAAAGCTGTCCTCGACCTCCACATGCATGGCACAGCACAAGGGTTCTTCTTGGCCCACCACCCCTACCACATACACACAAATAAGATGTAGTTTGCGATTTAGCAACCACCACCAACAACAACCCCTCCCCCAAATATGTTTGGTTTTCTTTTTGTCTTTTCCATTTCATAACAGTTTTTCAAAGAGAAATGCCAGCCACACCATATAACTAACAAAGAGTGGACTAAGAGCACTGGCTGCTCTTCCAGAGGTCCAGACTTCAATTCCCAGCAACTACATGGGGGTTCACCACCATCTATAATAGGATCTGATGCCCATTTCGGGCATGCAGGAGTACATGCAGATAGAGCACTCATATACATGAAATAAATCTTAATTTTAAAAAAAAGTCACAAAGAAGCATTTACACCAAGAAAAAACAATCATATTTCTGTTATCTGTAAGACCTCTTGCATTCAACAACAGAACAAAACACTGCATGTGCCAGGCCTTATCTACGAAGGCAGAGCCATTCTTAAACACCTACCAACAAAAGAAAATGGCCAGGCTATGAACACAGTTCCCCTCATATCTTCAGGCTGGAACACACTAGAGTAAAAATGAATGGAGGCCAGTGTTTCTGTACTTCAAGGTCAGACTGTGAGGTCCTTCCTGCCAGAGAAATACCATCTTTCCTTATCTGAGAGGAGTATGCAGGGCCAGTGTGCTGGGAGTCTGGGGAGGATTCGGTATCAGCTCCAGATCACTGCTCAGCAGCTGCCTCTCTGCCCAGCTCGGGGAGCTCAATCTTTCTCAGCCTTTTACAGAAAAGAGATCTTTCTGTAGTCAGCTGGGGTGATGATCAAGGCCAGCTGTTGCCCAACCTCTACCAAGAACTACTG
>NW_026592510.1:12950117-13014931 GCF_907164565.1 Psammomys obesus | reverse complement strand
GAGAGTGAGTTAGATCCATGAAGCGTGACAACACCAAGCCCAAGAGGAGGCTGCACGGACCGTGCAGAACTCACCTTCTGCAGGGTCACGGTGTACTGCTCCCATATCAGCTCCTCCATGCCTGGGCCCTGTGTGGAGACGGACAGAGTCAACCCGAGTAAACACCAAACACCCCAATGCCAGAAATAAACACACTGACACTGATACACACACATACACAAAAGTAAAGAAAATTGGTGTCAGTCACAAAAGTGAAAAGTGACAAGGGACTGAACCCATATCAGTGTGGTCACACAGCCTGTCTCTTTCACACTTCATGCCCACCATGGAATGTAACTGGACTTCGGACCCAGGGGTCCCATGATTGTCCATAGTGAGGCCCCCAAATTGGGGGCTGGTGACAATTTGAATCCAAACCTACAAGCACCCCATTTTAATAACACACCGGCAGATAATTACCTTTAAGACCTCTATGTTCATAGTTCTCCTACACTAAGCTGCAAGGCATAATTTAAACAGAGCACCCTTATTTGTAATTACAAAGAAGCCATTAATAAGCCCAAAAGGAAGGTGCTAATTTGGCAACAGAGACACAACCCTGTCTACTGTGGGATTGCAATCTGACTCAGAACCACTTATCATTAAGTTCCAGCTTCACTTTAAAAACAGCAAACACACACAAACCACCACCCCATAATAGATACTAAGATAAAGAAAATTATAAACCGCTTTGTGGAAAGGCAGGTTCAAAACCCACCCATTAGAGCTGCTGGGCTAAGTGCTGCTTAGCAGGGCGGGCCCCGAGTGACACACACAAGGTAAACTGATCCTCCTAGACCTGTGGCACCATCAGAGGATGGCTCATACAGAAAAGAGACACCCTGCGCTTCCGTCCTTTATCGGGGAGCCTGGTTAGGGCAGCAGAGCCGGTGCCTGCAGCAGACAGACCTTTCTTACTGGAGAAGGCACCCGGGAACGCTGAGAACAGATGGTGGACAGCAGCACCAAGAGCTGGAAGCTGCCGGAAGTGCCCTGGACTGATGGAGGTCCTCTCCAGCCCCTGCATAGCATGTTAACATTGGAGACCTCGGTGCTTAACAGCCTTTTCCTGCCTTGTGAATGTTCCATAGTTGTATTGTCCGACATGGACATTCCTAACCTCATGGGGCCATGTGATCAGAGAACTGAATGTCTAATTTCATTTAATTTTAATTAGTTAAAAATTTTAAAGGGCCAGTGTTAACCATACTAATGACTTAAGTGGTTTCTTTTTTCTTTTTCTTTTTTTTTCCTCCCCTGGTAGCCTTGGCTGTCTTAGACTCGCTTTGTAGACAAGGCTGGCCTCAAACTCACAGAGTTCTGCCTGCCTCTGCCTCCCTGAGTGCTGGGATTAGAGGCGTGCACCACCACCACGCGGCCTTAACTGATTATTAATGCTTTACTGTTATAATATATCAGAAGACTCAGGTCAGTTCCCAGCAGCTCACAACTATCTATAACCCCAGTTGCAGGGCGTGCAACACTCTCTTCTGACCTCCTGAGGCACCAGGCACACATAAAGTACACACAAGCCAAATACTCATGCCATGTAAAACAAATCTTTACAAAAAATATATACTAGAGTGAACATCTTCTCACTCCACCCCCGTTTAGCGACGCGTGGATTGAAAGGCACAGACCTCTCTAACCTCGTGTGAATGGACGCCCAGCATTGTCCTGAAGCCTCAGTGGGGTGGGGCCTCCTCCACAGACAGCCCCAGAGTGAGAGGCGCTGAAGGCACTGGGGTTGAGCATCAGGTGGTACTCCTAATGACCATGGCTTCAGAAAACAGGAGAGAATGTTTAAACAAAAAAACTCCAGGAGCTTCAAATAGCCTCATTCCTAGACTGTATGTTCCAGCATCTTGCATGAGGCTGTCAAGATGGCTCGGTGGATTAGAGCACTTGCTGCCACATGGTGGCTCCAGGTCCAGGGGAACACTGGTGCCCTCTTTTGACCTCCAGCACAGGGGACACACGTGGCACACATAGGTAACACGGATGAAACAATCATACACATAAAATAAACTTAGCATCTTGTACTGTGTTACCACAGAAGCGGAGTTGCTGGCATTCTCTGCACTGGTTTCTCTGATTTAGATTAATATGAGACATGTTGCAGACATTTCTTTCAATTCCAAGTTACATTTTATTAAACTCCTCTCAAACAGTCCACCAATGGCTGGCAACAAAAAAAATCAGAGACGGAATAAGCACATCACCTTAGGGCCTAAGAAGACACCCACCAACCTCTCCTTTTTGTGGAATTCACATTTATACCTGGCAAAGACCATTGCCTGGTAACTGACATTAAAATCCACTAGGGGGCACAGTAATACTGAAACTAAAAGAACCAATTGGTTCTTAACCAAATACAGTATTTCAAAACTAATTGAGAAGAAATTTTGAAATGGGCTTTTAATGGGTATACTAAAAGCTCTCACAAGAACCAAGGTTATATTCACAAATAGCAAAGGAAAAAAGGAAAGAGATGTTACAATTAACAGTCAACAGTCCATGCGTATCAACACAAAATGTGCCCCAGGATAACAAGCTTATTACAGGACAGCCAGGAGTGGTCAGAATCTTTGACTCCTCTACCAGGAAAGAATGAAACCCAGCAACCACCCTACCCTGAGGCCGCTTGGCCTCAGCTCCAGCCAGGCCCCATACTTTAATCACTGCGGATTCTCACACCCATCCCTTGGCAATGAAACTTGTCACTAGGAAGAAAGACTCGGGCCAGGAAAAACCAACAAGATGGGATACTTGGAGCATCTCCTGAGCGGCCCTGACCGGAGGAGTGGGAACCTCATAAAGGGGTGATGTAACCCATTCTCACGGGGGTGTAGATGCAAATCTCATCTGCCCTGTTTGCAGTGGAGCCTTGGAAGGGCCAGTATGGTCTGCAGATGCCCCAAGACGAGCTACCAAGCCACACTGCATTAAGCACCTTCTCTCCCTGCTGCAGCAGCAACAGACGTGTGTTGCAGAGCTGAAGAAGGCTCAGCGGAATACAAGCACCAGATGGCAGAGCAGAAGTGAGACATCCAGCTGCCGAAGGAGTAAGTACAATCTGCACAATCTGTGGTGTCAACTCCAACCTCCTTCCAGGCTGTCATCAAGCACTCCCAGGGGCAGAGTGGCTGCCCAGCTTCTATGGTCAACACTATGACTGAAAATACCCACAGTCACAGCTGGCCTCCAGGGTCCAGCCACACTAGAGATGAGCCACACGAACCAGCGCTACGGTGAGAACTACATGAACAACAAGTGCATCCCAGGCAGGCAGGCTGCTGCAGTGATGGCCTGTGAGACTCAGGAATCAGGGCTTGTTATGACAGTCACACACAGTGCTGGGATACAGGAGAGGGTCACCGGCTATCAGAAAGAGGTGGAATGGCAAACCCCATCACACGGCCGCTGAGCCCTGAGTTCTACCCTTTACCCTTGTCCACAGCTGAACCGTAGACACCCTGCTTCTCTGGCATGAAGAACCCTGGGGCAGCTGACCCTCCTCATCCTTAGGGTATATATTCGAAACTCCAGGTAGATGCCTGTGGCCTCAGACAGCACAAGATCCTAAAGAGAGTGTTTCTTGCTGCCCACCCATAGAGCATGTACATAATAAAATGTACTTTCTTCTTTTTTTTTTGTTTTTTGAAACGGGGTTTTTCTGTGTAGCCTTGGCTGTTCTAGACTTGCTTTATAGATGATGCTGGCCTCGAACTCACAGCAATAAACCTGCCTCTGCCTCCCAGAGTGTTGGGATTACAGGCATGCATGACCATGCGTGGCTTGTGATTTCTAAATAAAGGAAACAGTGATTACGACTACTAATAATCATATGGGACTATTTTTAAAATATACAATGATAATCAAAACGGTATCCTGAAAAGATTAATCAAAACTTATTTCTTTCTTGAATTTCCCATCACACACTTTCAGACACTAGACTTAATTGAAACCACAGAAAACCAAACACACAAGAGTGTAAATTCCAGGTACAAACATGACCATTTCAAACATGACTGTTTAAATTTTAACCACTGAAGGTAGAAGTGGCTCAATGGCTAAAGCACTTGCCACAGAAATTCAGGAGCTATGCTGGGACCCACAGAACCCGCATACGGCCAGATGTGGTAGTGTGTGTGCATAATCCCAGAACTCCTAAGCAGGAGGCAGAGACAAGAAAACTCCCAGAGGCTCATGGGACAGCGAACTTGGTGTGTGCAGCAATCACAAGAGACCGTACCTCAGGCAAGGTGAAAGGTGAAGACTGATACCTAAGACTGCCCTCTGATCTTCAGGGGCACCCTGTGGCACACACAGGCAAGCATACACGTTGGCAAAAATTAAGATAAATATAATTTAGCCAACCAAAAACACGAGAACGTTTCTTACTAAGTGGACAGAAAACAGAAGAAAGATACGTGGCAGGCTGTGGTCTGGCAGCTCCTGGTAGACACCCAGGCATGACTCATTAAGGGGGCAGTCAATGGACATACAGGTTATCCCTCGCCAAGACACAGCGCCACCAACAAGAGGCCCACAGGGCCCTCCCCCTGCCTCCCAATCTCCAGCTGCCTCCCTTCCCACTTCCACCTTCAACAAGCCGTTAAGTGATAATCCTGTTGTCAATGGTTTTGTTTATGTATTTGTTTAATTCTCAGTGGGTAGATAATCCACAAAAATTAGGTGGACTCACTTGGTTTGGGTAACAGTGTAAGTTTGGGGTTATTTTGCCCTTAAACTGAAATCTAAACTGTTCACAGCTTCTAAACACATACTGCAAGGCTGGGTGAGATAAAAAATCTTGCTTTAGATAATCCTCCAAATAGATCATTAACTACTGTCAGGGACAGTAACTACACATGGGTTGGCCAAGGCACGACGGGATGTGGAGGAAATGCAATGGGCACAAAGAAGTAAAAAAAAAAAAAAATTGGTCTTAAAATTTTTTTTAGGGGCTGGAGAGATGGCTCAGAGGCTAATAACACTGGCTGTTCTTCTAAAGGTCCTGAGTTCAATTCCCAGCAACCACATGGTGGCTCACACCCACCCATGAGACCTAGTGCCCTCCTCTGGCATGCAGGTGTGCATGCAGACAGAACACTGTATACATAATAAACAAATAAAGATATATTTTAAAAAGAAAAGGAAAAAAAGCAAATTAAAAGAAAATTTAAAAACTTTATCACTATTATTGTGGTAGGCGAAGAATGCAACCGCCACTTTATAGCCACTACTCGTCTGAGCGTGGCTTAGAGCTGAGAAGCGACATGTTAAGTAGCCCAACAACCTTGAGTTGCCCAAGCAAACACAATTAACCCATCAACTCTGGAAGACGACCATACAGAGAGAGAACCAGGAAGAAATAAAAACACCTTCAACTGAGGAAAGGCTTCCTACCTCCTTCTCTCCTTCCTCGCACCCTAGGCCAGACTCATACTCCATATCTGCTCCATCACCAAAACAGTCTGGCTCCAAAATTCACTAATACTTATTCCCGATCAAAACTGCCACTATAGCCAGGTGCGGCAGCACATGCCTTTAGTCCCAGCACTCAGGAGGCAGAGACATAGATCTCTATGAGTTTGAAGCTAGCCTGGTCTATACAGTGAGGTATAGGCCAGCCAGGGCTTCCTAGAGAGACCCTGTCTCACACAAACAAACAAACATCCCACAATACACATGCTTTCCACTAGATAAGAAGAAAACAGTTCTGTTTTAAAACAGCAGTGTCTGGAGGAGGCATCTGCTGTTTTAAGAGCTGGACTCTGACCCCAGCAAAACCTACAGAATTGTGATCCTCGGCACACAAGTTTCCAAGCCCATGGTCAGTTAGTTTTTCTTTTTCCCAACCCACATTTTGTAGTCACAGGCTAACTTGACATCAATAATAGTTTTCAAGCTGGGTTGACGGAGGATAGTTATTTCTACCAGAAGCCATGAAGACTTGAAGAAAGCACATTGGGCTCACAGTGCTTCTAGAATAAAGGTGTGGTTTTAGCTAAAAGCCCATGTAATCGACCTCCTCTAGGCTGGGTCTTACTCATCTGTGAGTCTCTGGGGCCTCACAGAGTAATGGGGCCTCTGAAAGAAAACAGGTCTTAAAAACACTGATGTACAGGGCTGGAGAAATGGCTCAGTGGTTAAGAGGACTGGCTCCTCTTCCAAAGGTCCTGAGTTCAATTCCCAGCAACTGCATGGTGCCTCACCACCATCTAAAATGAGATCTTTAATGCCCTCTTCTGGCATGGAGGTGTATATGAAGATAGAGCATTCATATACATAAAATAAATAAATCTTTAAAAAATTATTGATATATCAGCCAGGTAGTAGTGGCACATGCTTTGAATTCCAGCAACTCAGGAGGCAGAGGCAGGTCAATCTCTTAATTCAAGGTTCTCCTGGTTCCAGGACAGCCAGGGTTGCACAAAGAGATCCTGTCTCAAAAAACAAAGAAATATTGGTGTATCATTTTTACACGATTCCCTCATGGTAAAAATTACTCCTGTGCAGGGCACAGTGCCACACACCTATAATCCCAGTCAGGGAGACAGAGACTGGCAGATCTCTGTGAGTTCAAGGCCAGCCTTGAAGGTAAGTTCAGGGCAGCCAAGGCTACCCAGAGAAACCCTGTCTTGAAAAACCAAAATAAATAAATAAATAAAAACACTCCTGTATTCATTCAGGAGTAACACTTACACTCATAGAAAACAACAAGGAATATGCAACTTTTTGACACTGAGACACAGCACTATCATTTACAAAGTGCATACCTGAATACTGCACAACTGAGTTACCAAAAACAGTAACAGTAAATCAAAATAGATCTCCTGACGTGGGCTGGGGACATGCTCAGTTGGTAGATTATGTGCCTAGGTTCCATTCCAGTACCACATAAATGTGGGTGTGTGCCCTGTGTCTGTCATCCTGGGCTACAAAGTAAGTTTGAGGCCCTCCTGAGACACTGAGATGGGGTGTGGGTTGGGATCCTATATTCCATATGTTTACCATTGACAGGCTGCATTCACAGGCACCCTGGGCTGAAGCTTCATGTGAATGCAGAGCTTCTCCCCCACTTCCTTCCAGCCTGAGGGAGAGACCTAGAGGTTGGTGGAATCAAGATAACCTGCAGGTTTCAAATGGATCTGGGCTCATATTCCTTCCTCTGTAACACATATCAGGTAAGTGTTTACGATTTCTGGGCCTCGGTTTCCTAGCCTATAAAAGCCGTAACTTCTCCTTCCCAACTGTCTGGGAGAATTCAGTGGGGTCTAATGTGCAGCCTACCATTACTAAGCCCGAGACCTCCTGCGCCAGCTTCACCAGCAAAAACATGAAACCAAATGCAGTGTGAGAGCGCGCACCAAGCACGAACAGCACCTCACCCTGTCTGCCACCTATCTGATGAGACATCTTATACAGCCTTCCGGCCAAGGCTTGGAAGCTGAGCTGAAAAGAACCTGTCCCTAGTGATCACCACAGCATCCGAGGAAACCAGGACACGGACCTGGAGCTATCTGCAAGCTTCACTCAGGAGCACTTTAGATTTGTCACTCCAGAGATGTAAGTTCAAATAGTCACTGAGCCTTCAGCAAGGTGCCACTTAAGAAGTGGGGAGAAGGGTGGTTCTAGGGGGAGAATGGATCAAGTTGTATGCCATGAACAGATGCATTCATCTGTCAATTTATTTTTAATATTTTAAAAATTATTTTTTAATGTGCATTGGTGATTTGCCTGCATGGATGTCTGTGTGAAAGTGCCAATCCCCTGAAACTGGAGTTACAGACGGTTGTGAGCTGCCTGCCATCTGGGTTCAGTTCCCAATATCAACATAGCAGCTCACAGTCACAACCACCTGTATCTTCAGTTCCAGGGGATCCAATGCCCTCTTCTGACTTCCACAGACTCTTGGACACATGTTTATACATAAACATGTACTCGGGCACAAACATATACACAAGAAAATATACTTTTAGCAACTCTCTGATCTTCCGATTATATACACACATCTCAAGAGACACTTACATTTATGCTTTTGAGAACATTTTGTTATCTACCATCTGAAAGCTAGTTAAAAATCAACGTCTCACCAAGCAAGGGGCTTCCGTGGTTTATACTGTGAATACTAGCCAGGTGGGAACACTCGAGACTGAGGGACAGTCGGGGAGGACAGGTTCCCAGGCTATTACAAGTCAATCCATAAATCACTGGGAACCGTCAGGAAGGATATGCTACTGCTGTTTTCTTAGGACAGTTCATTGCTGGGACATGATCCAATTAGACCAGCCCTGACATTTATTCTTCAAATCATACTCCAGACACATTGCAGGTGACAGTGCCATGGTGACTCAGAGCTGGGAGACTCCCACACACAGTCAGTGCTCTTAGTTAATGAGCCATCCATCTCTCCGGCCATCTTTCCAGTCCCAGGGCTGAATCTGAACCCATGCTGGATGGATGTTCTTGTGCTCTCTCCCATCCAGAGGCCAGCGAGTCTTCCCCGTGCTCCACAGATGACAGTGAGTCCTCTATGCTGAGGGGGTGGAGCACAAGCATGACCTGCTATGTCTTCTGGACAAGTCAACCATAAACAACACTTAGAAACTTGGCAATGCCAAAGCTAAATTTATTTTTAACCCAATTCTGTTTGGCCACATGTTTCCAGTAGAAAAGCCCAGTGAGACGTTTATCTTTGAACTAGATGCCTAGTTCCCAAAAGAAAGCAAGTTGCAAGAACTGAAGGGGAGAGAATCTTAGCCACCTTCCTTAAGTTCCTGACTTTTGTCCAGTGAATACCAGTCGACCCCAGAATTTGACTTGATTTAAAAATAAATAGGATAAAAATAAATACTGTATTACACAAAAAAACATAAAGCATCAGGGCAAATCCCTCTTCAAGTTGTAATACTAAGCCTAAATATTTATAGATATCTAGGTCAACACACACATACATACACAGAATGGGGGAGGGGGAGCTAAAGAGGTAGCACACCAGTAGAGTCCATGCATGAAGCCTTGGGCCTCATCCCCAGCAAAAATAAATAAAATAAACATGTTTTAATCTGCCAAATGGGGAGGGGTGCAGAGGGGAGTGAATTAGGTCACTACCCGAAGGCTCCCTCCAGCTCCATTTTCTAGTCTCCACACACTGAGACCCTTTGTTCATTGTTTCAGGCACTGTAAACTGTTTGGACATCCATTGTGAGCTCTGGCTGACTCAAAGTCTGGAGACGGGGCAGAGAGAGAGAGAGCGAGAGAGAGAGAGAGAGAGAGAGAGAGAATAAATATGGGATTCTGTCAATATAGTTCTGGCACTTTCAAATCCACACAAGCTCTGCAAATACCCAGCTCCAGCTAACCCCAGGGCTGGAGCAAAGTTTGATGTCCTGTGAGTCTCACTGCACTTAGATGTCTATTCTTCAGGCATAACTTCCAGTTTCTCGAAGAAGCAGTACTGTGGACAAAAGCATCAAAAGTTATTCGGTGAATCACATGGCCACTGTCTCCAGCAAACCTTGAATGAATAGAGAGTAAGGGTACAGAAGGCTAGAGTGGTAGAGAAGATAATCTGAATGAAGGAGAAAACTTCACCAATATTCCAAAGTTAGGGGGAAAAAAATAAATGTGTCAGGTTTTCTTTTCTCCAAGAGTGAAAGAGAACATTGTCAAAGGGACTAAAGACTTTAAAGCTTACATTTTATAAAACCTACATTTTGTAAAACAAGTTCAAATGACTGAGGTCACTACTGGCAAAGTTTTTGATAAGACTATTCTGTCATGAGATCTGAAGCACAAGCTGGGATAAATATGTCATCTCCCTCCAGTTCATCTGACAAAAACCAAAAGAAGTTAAAGATGGGTGTAGCCCATTATAATAAGTCACATTTATATACTACCTTGTGCTGATACCAGCAAATGAAAAGGGCTTCAAAGACAATGTACTCACTGGGACTGATAAGTTATTCATCAAAGACTTAAGTTAATAGAATTGAGAAGCCATCTTCTACTTCTTCATTAACCTGTAAACCTGAAAATCAATTATATCTTTGGTTTCATTCAATAGCCTGGAATTGTTAGGCAGCCCAGATTAACCTCAAGGTCTCAATTTTCCCGCCGTAGCTTTCCCAAGTGCCAGTACTACAGACTTGACACCACAACTATCTGGTTTTCTTTCCTTTTTCAATTCTGAGGATGAACCCAGGGCCTCCACACCTGAGCAACAGCCTCAAGCCTTCCAGTTCTAACTTCTCAGGCTTATTCCTCCTATAGAAAAGTATCCAGCGCAGGAAGTGTGGCACATGCCTGGAGTCCCAATACTGATCCTGAGACCAGCCTAGGCGAGCAACATAATGTGAGGGGAGGCAGGGAGCAGAGCTCAATCACAGAATGTAGCCCCTTCCAAAGGCAGGATGCCTTATGAAGAAGGTCGCTGCTACAGATCACCTGGACTGTATCAGGTGACTGTAAAGTCAAAGGACAGACTTGGGAGCACACGAACAGGAAGTCTAGTGCTCCTCCAAAATGATGATGGAAATAAGAGATGACAGCCACTCCCACTGACTGAGTACCTCATAGCAATCGAAGAGGCAGCCAGGCCCTTCTGGCACAGAGCCATTTTACCAGAAGCTAAACACCTCCAAATCCCTGGCTGAGGAACCTCAGCTGGCAAGAGGCGCACATGTGGACAATTTGAAAGCATGAAGGACAGCAGAAGTGGTCCAGCATTCCTCTTTCCTGCAACAGTAGCAGCATGCTGATTTCCCACCTCCTGCCCCTTACCAGCCTCAGAGCTGCCAAATCTGAGGCGGTGACAGTTCTTGGGAGCCTTCATCTTAGCGACAACAGCACCTTCCTGAAGCCTGGGACACAAATCTGGTAATGGGACTTTAGTTTTGGGGGGACACCCAATATTCTGCATTAAGTCTCTCTCTCCCAGAAATCATCAGAAGGACAAATTTTCCTGACTAAACCCTGACTCACAGGATATACATACAATGCCTGGTTTACAGCTAGAGGCAAAGATTGGACACAATAAAACAGTAAACTGCTTGAGATCAAGGAAAGAAGTAGCAAGACAAAATTCATGGTCAGAGTTACTGGCTGACACTTAATCATCCCTAATTCACAACACAAGACTTCTAATACTCGGGATTCACACAAGAGAAATATGTATATATGGCCAATATAATTTTCAAAACAGCTTTAATTTATAATAGCAAATATTTTTCAAGTCCAACAAAAGAATAAAATATTGAATGTGCATTCACATGGATGATGTTGAATATGAATATAAATATAATGGAATGATGTTAAGTGTGCACACATATGGGATCATGCTGAGTGTGCAAACACATGGAATGATGCTGAGTGTGCACAGACATAGAATGTTACTGAGCAACAAAAGATGAGTTTCACACAACAACACAGATGGTTGTCATAGAGAGTCTTTGGAAAGAAGTAAGACACAAATACTGACTTGGTTTGTAAAAGCCTTCTTCAGGTCACCAAAACCTGCCCACAGAGAAGAGAATCAAGCAAGATTCCCTTGGTGGGGCCAGTTCCATGGTGACAGAAAATGTCCATCTTTCTATCCAAATAAATGACTTAATGGAATCCTGTGTCCACACGGCACAATACAGAACAAGTACTAACTGATTTGCATATTTAAAAATATTAAGTTTAATATATTTCACCATTTAAAAGGCTCAATTTTAGCAACAAAACACCAAATAAAAACATAAAAAAAAATCATAAAACCCTTCCTCTGAAATTTAAACATAAATCTGTATATAAATTATACTTCAACAAACACCATAAACAGCACAAGAAGAAAATGTCTGTAGGATGACTATGCAGACCATAGAAGGCATATCTTTCCTGGATTCTTCTGTTTCTTTGGGAAAATCTTTCTGTATGGAAACATTCCAGACACACTCTTTTAAACTCCAGTTCTTAAGAAAGCTGACATCATCTTTTCTTCCCCTTTCCAACCCAATACCAAACTGGGCATTTCAGCAGGGTATCCAACTAACATTCTTCCCAGACCTTAGATTAAAATCTTCATTTAGTGGTGGTGCACGCCTTTAACCCCTGCACTTGAGAGGCAGAAGCAGGAAGATCTATGTTCTACAGAGTTCCAGGACAGGGCTACACAGGAAAACTGCCTCAGAAAACAAAGCAAGAACCTTCCCTTAGCTTGGAGGTAAAGCACTTGCCTAACAGGAACAAGGGCCCTGGGCTTTTCCCCAGCAGCCCAAAAAGTAAAGAAAATAAATCCTGAGCTAGGCCATGTGCAACTCCGGACCACCTAGGGGCCTCTCACTTTCCACGAGCCTCTAGCTGCCGGCTTGCCCTGGTAACAATTGTAACATCAGGAGGTAAAGAAACAAAAGTTTTCAGTTCCGTACCTGGGATATTTCAGGGAGTGTCTAAGAGGCCACAAATCTCTCTCTCCTCTTAAAACTCAACCCAGACACAAACCAGAGCAGCCTGGGGCTGGGGAAGTGCTTCCCCAGGGCCATCCTAGAGCACTCAGACCTGCTTGACTTGAGGCAGAAGCTACAGCGAGCAGCACTTTCGGAGTCGGTGATTGAGGAAGTCCTGCTCCCAAGCCTCAAGCAGGAGTCTGGTCTCTGGCCTGGCTGGAAGCAGACCAGAAAAGATTCCCAGCTGCCGTCTGCAGCCCCTTCCCTCCCGGCAAAAGTTCACTCTGAGGAAAAGTGGAGGCCAGAAGACAAGGGTGTGGGAGGCTCCCTGCACGCAGCTTCGCCTGGAAAGGGTGGAGGAAAGAATCAAGTCGGATTCTCAAGAAGCCCTTCAGGAAGACTGCAGTGGGGCGGCTGGAGAGGTGGCTCGGCAGGAAGGTATGCGGACTGCTTGAGTAGAGAACCCAAGTTCAGAACGCACTGCAGGCAGCTCTCAGCTGCCTGTAATTCCCGCTCCAGGCAGATCTAACGTCCCTGGCCTCACATGGGTACCTAATTCGTGTGCATATACCCCAGCACACACACACATAATTAAAATTAAGACGAAATCTTGGGGCTAGAGAAGGCTGGCTCGGTGTTTAAGAGTGCTTCCTGTTCATCCAGAGGAGCGGAGTTCAGTTCCCAGCACTCCTACCAGGTGCGTCACACTGGCCTGTTACTCAGCTCCTGGCAATCTGACATCCTCTTCCGGGCTCCAGAGGCACCCACATACACGTGTGTGTGCACACATACACATTAAAAATAAATCAAGCTCTTTTTTTATATAATAGGGCTGAAAAGACTGCTCAGTGGCTAGGAGCACTTGCTGCTGTTACAGAGAACCTGGCCTCAAATTTTCCAGCACCCACATGGCAGCTCATAACTGAAAGGGCTCTGGTCAGCTTGAGTGTGGTGAGCAAAGGAGAGCAAGGCTCTGGCATGCTCTGCTCTTCTTCCCATGCCCTCTGCCTCACTAAAAACTGTTAAGATTACATTCCTATGTTCCTATGGCTAGCCCCCAACGTCTATTCCTTTAGTTGGCCTTTATTTCCTCCTCCTAAGGCTGACTGCCAAGGTGGAGCTACCAAAGTATTGAAGCCGGGTAATCAAAGCAATTGAAGCCCCCTTTGGCTCACCTAATTAACATGCCCAACTAAAATTAAACACCTCATCCTAACACCGGGTTTCCCCTTTTACCTTTATAAACCACTATGTGCCTACGTATTACGCCTGTGTCCATTCTGAGACAAACACCCTTTCCCTGCCCCTTTTCTCCCTCTCCCTTCCTCACTCATCCTCCATCTATATCTCGTCTTTGTCCCTAATCCCTACCCCTTTGTCCCTCTGGGGCAAAGAAATCTCCTTTGTACTAAGAACTTGGTCCTGGGGGTCCTGAGCTGATACTTTTCCTTTTAACACTTGTCTTTGTCTGTACACTGGGCATGGCACTACACACTTCTAATCCCAGCACCCCAGAACTGGAGTCAGGAGGATCTCTGTGAATTTGAAGCCAGTCTGGTCTACACAGTGAGCTCCAGGATACAGCCAGAACTACATACAGAGACCCTGTCTCATTAGGAAGTCTCTAACTCCAGTTCCAAGGGATGTAGCATTCTCTTCTGGCCTCTTCAGAGAGTCCCAGACACGAACATATAATACATAGACATACAAGAAGGCAACCCCCCCATACATATAAAGCAGAAATTAATTTCAGGGAAAAAAATTGAAATAGAATCAGGAAAACAGAGGAGAAGGTAGATGCTACTGGCTTGAGGAGAGAAAAGAATCTTGTGGCTCTGTGCTAGTACATTATTCAAGCTGCAACTTAATAACAGAGCTTTCCATTGCCTGGGAGTTAAGCAACTACCAAGCCCTCTGGGAAGTTTGCCTTTAAACAATATACTTTTTAAAATGTCTTTCTGAAAAAAATCCAATGGATCTCTTTTTAAAAGAAAAAAATAAGACCGTAAATTCACACACACACACACACACACACGCACGCATGCACGCACGCGCGCGCGCGCGCGCGCGCACACAGCTTTTCAGCAAGTAATCTGAAGTTCCTCCAGGCACAATTCTACAACTAATTCTACAATTTTTTTTTTTTTTCATAAGACCTTGTTGCTCACAAACTATCATCCACTCACTACCTAAATACAAGGAATTCTCTCTCCTAAATTCTCCACTAGTCTGATTCATACCAGCTCATGCCTTGGAAGTTCATAGTGACTATGACTGATGCCCTGCCCCGAAAGCCCTTGGGCCTGCCACTCTGACTCACACAAGGGCAGGGCTCACAGCTAAATGGGAAGTGACTGACGGTCTGTATCGGAGGTGATGAGGGCTGGAGTAAACAGGGGCAGGTGCACACCAGCCAATCCCCAACAGAGGAGCAGCTGACTCCACACTGAAGAGGGCTGAGGAAGCCTGCTCCTTCGGAACTGAGCTCACCGGGAAGTCCTTTAGTTTTGCTAAGAAACTCCCTTGAATGATCTCGTCATTCTGCTCAGCTGGATTCTCCAGAGACTTCTGAGTGGCGGGTAACTTTCTGGGGGGGATGGGGAGAGGATACCTGAATGACTCTTCCAGGCTGAAGCTCCACCCACCCAGGTTCGCAGGTGCGGTTGCTGTCCTTGTAAGGCAAAAAGAAGAGGCTGAACTAGAGCCGAAGCTTCCCTCAGTACTCAGGATTGCCTCTCAGCTTGTGTAAACAAATTACTGCAGTCGGACATTAAAGCAAGCTGAGGCCGCCTGACAAATTTATTTTTCCTTCCCCCTAAGAACAAAGGCCCTGGAAGCTCCAGGCCCTAGAAGGACCAACCTAGAAAGCGTTATCTCCCTGTTTTGCAACAGTCTCCTGAGAGATGAAAAAAAAATATTCCATCCAGCAGGAATGCTCCTTAGGCAGGGAGGTAAACAAGAGCTTCAAGAACTCACCGAAACTGACCAGATTCACTTAGGCCTGCCACAGTAAGCCGAGCCCAGCTGCAAAGAAGACTCTCGGGCAAGAAGCGCTGCTTGGAAGACATTTAGAGCAACTGCGGTAGCGGCAAGGGTGCTTCAGGCCGCTGAGCTGCCTGCAGACTGTCCACTGTGCTCCAGGTTCCCAGCTTCTGTGCGCTGTCATCCCTACTGGGGTGAGCGTCAGTGATACAGTTGTCTTGGAGTCATTTCAGCTCCTATAGGTAAATCCTCACCCTGTAAGTTACCCCAATGAAACTCACTTGTTCAGCAAGCTGGACTTTGGTGGTATCCATACCACTAAACGTCCGGCTGTCAATGGGTTCCCAATCTGGGGTGAGTAGACAGTGTGTTTTGTCTACCCAGGAAAAATGTTTGTCACACAACACCTTGTGCACCGTCAACTCAAAGGACTACAGTTTCTGTAACACTATCAAAGCTTTCTCTACTATACTGGCAAAAATGTAACTGGACTTTAGTCATCAGTAACTAGTATAGTCTAAAACCTGTTACAACCAGGGCTGGAGAAATGGCTCTGAGGTTAAGAACACTGGCTGTTCTTCCAAAGGTCCTGAGTTCAGTTCCCAGCAACCACACGGTGGCTCATAACCATCTGTAGTGGGATTTGATGGCCTCTTCTGGCATGCAGGCACACAGGCAGGCAGAACACTGTATAAATAATAAAGAAAATATTTTTTTAAAAAAACCTGTTACAACCAACAAAAACCACAAACCTGGTCCAGACAGGTGTCTCTGCAGTTAAGCTCACTGGTTGTCTTTGCAGAAGACCAAGGTTTGGTTCCAAGGACTTACTTCTCAGCTCCCCATCACCCGTGACACCCCCTTCTGGCGTCCAAGGGTGGCACCATATACATGCAGGCGTGATAATAAAATAATCTTAGTTTTAATAAGTACCTGGCCCAGCAGGTACTTAGCATATTTCCGGCCCAGGGTTCCACCCCCAGCTCCCTGAAACAACAAATGGGATGGGAGGCATTCGTTCACAGACGAATTTCACCACATTTTCACCATTACTATATTTACTGCTCCTTCATACAGAACAGGAGGAAGAGAAACGTAAACAGAAGCCACACCCATGAAAGTCTAGTTAGGCTAAACATTAGTCTGACGCTCAAATGAGCGTATCACAATATATCCCACCGTGGAATGATGCCGGCCTGCATTGTATTAAAGACCTAACTTTAACCATTTGGCAGGTGTACTCAACAAATATGCATGCTGATGTGAAATGACTAAATACAAGTCACTAGGCAAAAGCTGTAGGGCAAACGGCATCACAGGCTCAGGAGAGAAGACCCGTGAGTCAGTGTCTCCTCTTCATCTTTATTCACGTCAACATGTATCTCAACTGTTCTTTTTAGTCAAAGCTTGTTTTCTACCTCGAGCTTTTTAGTTCCTGCCACATTCCTGTTTGAGTCTTTTTTTACAGCTCAGTATATGCACCAGAAGTATAGAAATGGGTTCCACCCCCATTTCATTACCTAAAAATAAATTCATTAACTAAAAATAAAAATTCCTCCATTCAACACATTTTTGAAAGACTCTGAGAAGTTAAAAACCGTTATGTGGCAAGCTGCTTGGTGGTCTGCATTCTTCAGGCCCCACTTGAAAACAAAGCGATATTCCCCAGAAGAGCCAAAGGACCTCCTCCTTCTCACTCCACTTTATCACAAAAGAATGAACAGCATTTGCCATCCAACATTTGGCCATGCAACACCTACTTGTAGAAAGCAGAGAAAGGAAGAGAGTCAGGCCTGATGTTAGAAGAGCCTCAGAGACACACGGTGGGCAAACACAAACAAAAGAATTGCAGAGCATGCTCAAGACAGAATCCATGCTGTTCAACAATTCCAGGCTCCCAGGAAGATTCTGCATGTGCGGCTCCCAAGGGTGTGGTGGAACTACACTTAGAGTTCTCCAGAACTAAGTCACATGTGTTTTACACAGTTCTGCCCACCTCTCAGATAGCAAAAGCAGCCCTCACACTCAGTTCTTACAATCTGCTACTACCTACCGTGAAAAGGTCACAATTGATCTCAATACAAATGCAGTTTTAGCTAGCAATTGTTTTTGCTTCACCCTAAGCTAGCCAATCTTGACATATATGGAACTGGTGGCTGGCTTTGCTGTTTATTCCTCACATGATATTAAAGTGTAAGAACTGAAAAACGGAGCTTCGGGCCAGCAACACCACTGCCCAAATGCAAGCTGACCTCCTGGTGCTCCGGAAATTAATTGCCAAACTCTACGAAGCACATGTCTAAATCAAGTGGGGGGTGGGGTGGGGGGAAGAGCAGAATTCCAACTCACAGCTCTCAGGACACAAAACACCACAAGGCTACCTGACTGCTTTCCTGGGTACCATCTCAAATTAGCACCAGTCATTACAATAACAGATATTGGACAGAGTTCCTTTTAAAGCTTATTAAAGCTAACACCTCCTTGGACCTTCACAAATGTTGCAGGTGTATGGAGGACTGCTACTAAAAATGAATGAATGAATGAATGAATGAATGAATGAATGAATGAATGAATGAAGGGAGGGAGGGAGGGAGGGAGGGAGAGAGGGAGGGAGGAAGGGAGGGATCATCACAAAATTTCCTGTGCTGGTTCAGAGGCCATTAAATGGTTTTCTACTCTTAAACCAAGTGCATGTGAACTCTGATGTGCTAAACTCACCAAGCTGGTGTTGGGTTGGGCCCTGACTCTTGAACTTAGGATCCAGAGACTCCCAAATGGACTGGCTAACATGCTCATTTGCTTCCCTCCACCCAAGACTGGGAAAACCAGGATAGCACCCTGCCAGAAATCATCTTTACCTCTCAACATCAAGGCTGCTGGGCACAGGTCACTTGGAGCAGAAGCTTTTGCATCCCTGATGGTTGCTGCGGATCTAACGAATGAGGCGTTTTATTGGGACACAGCTCTCAATTGAGATAAATCTTTAATATGGCCAGGCTGCTTAATGGGATTTGTTTTAGGGACTAGGCAAGGAATTCCCTGATGGCTAATATCTTGGGAGGCACTGAAAGGTTGGGTGGTCATTGGTCCTTCCCAATCCCACAGCTGCCCCACGGCACCCACACCTCAATGCCCAAGCAAACCGAAATGTCCTTTTGAAACAACTACTATTGAACAAGAGCTAAAGGTGGACTAAAGTGACCCCACCTAGTTTCAATCTGTCTCCTTAAAAAGATAAACTCCCAAGGATCAAAAATTTTGTGAAAAGAAAATTAGTGGGAGGAATCTTTCCCAAGCACTCAGAGGTATTCAAAAAGCACTCACCACTCACACTGGAGGTAGCCAGTTAGCTGTGATCTGTCGTCAGTGTACAAGGAACTAGATCAAGGGTTAAGTAAATTTAGGCAGAAGTCACTGCAAATGAATTCCCCAGATACACTGATGAATCTGGTCTTACTTCTAAGCAAACCTCAGAAATGGTACCATTCATTGGGAAGGGAGACGAGTAGAGTGTTTACTATGAGAGCAGCTCACAGGTCTGTTAGGAGACCCAAACTATTAATCAGTACATTAGGAGTTCCTGTGATCCACCTTGCCAAAGCTCTGTAGTTGGCATCTAAGGCCTTCCAAAGGGAGTTAGTTGTACAACCCCTTCCATGTCTCAGATTTTTCATTTTTCAACTATCTGGCACTTCCTACCTATACTTCTAGACCTCACCTCCCTTATCAACCCCAAATCCTTCACACTAAAATGCTGGGACCAATGACCACTGTGACCCTAACAACACCCAGTGAGCACACTGTGAGGTAGATTCCTTCCCAGCCGTCCTCCATCTCGGCTGACATCAGGAAGTGTGTGCCCACATGCTTGTCCCCCGAAAGAATCCCCAAAGGGATGCAGAGAAGACAATCCCACCCTTTGTTGCATTTCTGAATAGCAGAGTGCATCTGTGTCACACACGCCCTCTCCTAGTGCCAGGAATCATTTAAAGCCAGATCTGTCTACAGCAGGCCACCATTCTGGTGTTCATGCTGGTGTTACTAGACCCCTGCAAGCAAAAAAAAAAAAAAAAAGCAGTCTTGGTCAAGTCTGTATCTTCTCAACCTGACTAGCACTAAGTAGGTGCTCATTAAATGCTAGCTCAGTGGTACTGAAAAGCTGCAGCTGGGGTGACAGCTCAAAAATATGCTTGTGGCCCTCTGTTCAATCCCAGAACTACATACCCACAAAAACAATCTCTCTCTCTCTCTCTCTCTGTCTGTCTCTGTCTCTGTCTCTGTCTCTCTCTCTCTCTCTCTCTCACACACACACACACACACACACACACACACACACACATGACTGTACCAGATTTTCAAAAAGAAAAATCCTTTTATAAATCTTTACAAGAAGCTCTGTTTGGGGAGAAGGCCTGAAAAGCCACTGTTACCTTGGCTAAAGCCCCCTCCCCTTATCTCATCTCCCCAAGAACAGCACCCTGCCATACTTCTAAACGGCACTGTTGGTGCCATTTATTCCTTGCACATTTCCTTACAAAACATTGGATGAAACACAGGACTTTTACTTATCATTGCATTCCCCACCCCGAAGCGGCATTACTCAAGAAAATTTACTGAATTAGCTAATACACCCTTATCCTAAGCAGGACAGTAAATGGCACTTTAGAACAAATGCAATTACTTCCTACTACCTTCTCAGCTAAAACTGCCTTCTTCCCGGGTGACCCTGACAGCCCGCTCTCCTGGGCAGAAATCAGGATGGGCCTGATTTCTATAAGGGCTTGTGGGCACAGCCAGCACAGACCACCTAGGAAGCTGTGGAGGTGTGCTGGGATTCCACAGTGGAGGCAGGGAGTGAGCAGAGCAGGGCAGTTTCTGGGAGGGGATGACTCCTCACTGGGAACCTCAGGGAAGCCACAACCATTATTACACAGGTCAGACAGTCGCCGGAGAAGCAACTCAGCCTGAGAACTAAAAAGGAAAATAGAAGGGGGGAGTGGGGGGTGGCTGTATTCCATTACTGAGTCCTGGCAGGTTCCCTCCCGAGTTCTTCACATTTCAAGAATGTGAACAGGCCTGAGGTCGAACCCCCTGATTATTTATACCTTAAAATAAACTACCGTGTAAAAAGCGGAAACTTAACAAATGGAGATATAAAATAAAAGGCACTGATGACAGGTAAGATACTACCAGAATCCAAACCATTCATCACTCCTCTCTGGGGCTTCTTCCAAAAGCCCGTCTCTATTCCCTCCTGCAAAATAAGCTGTACCGCGGGGGCAGCTGACTGGAAAGGAGAGTGAGGGTCTGGATACCAACGAGTTCTCCGTCCCTCTCAGTACACGGCTAGAACCTCTGCACACACACAAGCGTCCAGCCGGCGACCCCAGGCACAGAAAGTCTTGGGAGCCGACGGGGCGCTGGGCTCCACGCTTTCCCCTCACTTGCGATCTCATCTGAAAGCCAAGTGACTTCGGAGAGGCCGCGAGCCACCAGCGTCGTCCCAGCAGTCCTCCCCGCGCTAAGGACCCCTGCTTAACCACAACCCGAAGAGACCGAGCCCGGGGGGACGGTGGGGAGCCGCTGGCCGCCCCGGCCCGGGGGCAAAACTTACGCGCAGCCAGCCCGACAGCTCCCGCCGCGGTGGGAACCCGCGGTCTCCCCGCACCGGCATCTCGCGCGCGCCTCCCGCACGTCCTGCTCGCCGCGGCCCCGAACTACACAAGCTGCAGCAGCGGCGGCGGCGGCGGCGGCGCCCCGTCCGCCACCTAGGGGAGCCTCCCCTTTGTCCCTCCTCCCGCGGCGCAGCCGGCCCGCCCCGCGCCTAGCTGCGCCCACGCCGGCCGCCCGGCCGGGGAGACTCCGGCGGCCGCTACCACCCCCGCCGCCGGGGGCGGGGGGGACGCGTGCTCTCGGGCGCCACTCCCGAGGCCCCGCGGCGACCAGCGTCCCGCGCTCCGGTTCCTGGCCGCCGGAGGACGACCCGGGGCGGCGGGAGGCCCCCGAGCTCGCGCGTCCCGCCCGCACCCCCGCCCCGCTGGCCGGATGGTTCGCTCCGCCGCGCGCTTAGGAGCCGGCGGGTCCGGCCGAGCGCGCGCCCGGGAGGAGCGCGGCGCGTCGGCGAGGCTGGCCCGCGTCCGCCGATGCCCGGGAGGTCGCGCGGCGTCCCGAGGAACGCTTTCCGGAGAGCATCGTGGGGTTTCCCACGGGCAGCGCTGGCGCGCTCTTCCAGAGAACAACCGGGGAAACCCCGCCGGGCCAGGCCAGCACAGACAAGGGTGTTACACCCCAAATTTCCCTGCTCCACCGCTGACCTAGATTCCAAGGGTCCAGAGGTGTTCGGATTAAGTAGTAAAGCGGGATTTTTAAAGGGCAGCGTCGGCCAGGCTTAGGAGACTGAAATCCCTCTTTGTCGCTGGCGCTAGCGTATAAAAGACGATGGGTCGCAAAGCTGACCCGACGGGATTCATTCAGTGTCCTTGGTGCGAGAATCGTCGTGCGATTTAAATAAACTGTCCTGTTACAGGGGCGCAGGGAGTGTTTAGAGAATCAAAAACGGATACACTGATTAAACACCTGATGTGGGGTTAGAAGGGAGAGCGTTGTCTCCAGGTGGCCTTCCCTAGCCTTGGTCCACAGATGGAAAGGTAAAAGGTAGAAAGGTCTGGAGAGGCCCATGACGAGATCCAGATGCCGGCGGGCCCTCTGAAAAGTGGCTTCGCTTCCTGTGTAATCGGAACAAGTTTGGCAGTGCGTGTGGAAAAACAAGTCTTGCAGATGCTGCCCTCAGAGCGTTATGCTGCTGGCCTGCTTTGGAGTAGGAAGTCCACGCCTCTGAGTAAGCGCCGTGAGTAACATTTCCCACTTTATCTCCGGTGTCCACAGGGACGTGGGCAGGCCTTCTTGACCGGCCCGGCCCGTCGTGTTTCTCTCCTGATCTAAGCACCTATTTAGAAAGGGTTCTCCAAATTAGGTGGTGCTGGCCTACAGTGGTGATGACTGCACTTGTGAACCAGTCACACCTTACTTTCATGAGCTTATTACGTCAACAGAACATCAGCTGTGGAAGAAAGGGTTCGGAACGGAGTAGTAATTACACCTGCTGAATGGTGGGGCTGTCCGACTGGAGCGGCCCTTGCCGCCTGCCTGTATTTACATTTCACTTTCAGCGAACTAAAATGAGAGGCAGTGAACATTTCAGTTTCTCGGTCACACCACCTGCATTTCCAGGGATCACAGCCACATGTGCCTGATGACTGCACGGGGCAGGGCAGATAAAGAATATTCCCATCGTGGAAATGATGACAGATTTAGATGCCACGATACCAGTTCTTATGACACAGCATAAACTGTTGAAAACTCGATCCAATTGCTACACGGCATTTGTGATGGCAGTATAAGCCATACTACTCAAGTATGTGTGACAAGTGCTTGCTATGTAGCCCAGGCTACCCTCCACCTAGAGATTTGCCAACCTGAGCCTTTGAGGTGCTGAGATTACACATAAATTGATTCCTCTCGTCTGAGAAACAATGTATTTCATAGTGATACAGTATTTCAAACCCACTCTTGGAATTTGCTCCTCCACCCCTCATTTGCAGCACGGTGTCACTATGCAGATCAGGCTAGCCTTCCTCCTGCTATTCCTCCATTACAGCAGTCAGCAAGCAAGAGGAAAACGGAAGTTCTTCCCTATTGATATGGGAGGATTGGGGTTCACAAACAACTTCCCAGGGATAGCTTGCAAATACAAGCTAAGAAGAAGTAAGGCTGCACTTGTGGGACAAAATTAAAGGAAAGGCTCTTCCAGGAGAAAATAATATGTAGAAACAGAGAATGTAGCCCTGAGCCTTCCCTTAAGGTACCATGGTGTCAAGTGGCCCAGGCCAGCAGGTGCTGGGCACCCTTACAAAAATGGGATTAAGTTGGATCTCTCTGTTGTATTCTGGGAAGATGTGGGTTTTGAAATTAGGGTCCAGGGAGCAGTGGTAAGAATTTAATCTGGAGCTAGGCTGTGGTGGTACACACCTTTAATCCTAGACCCTGGGAGGCAGAGGCAGAGGCAGGCCAATCTCTGTTAGTTCAAGGCCTATCTGGTCTATAAAGCAAGTTCCAAACAGCTAGAGCTACAAGGAGAAACCCTGTTTTGAAAAAAAAAAAAAAAAGGATTTTATCTGTACGTAGTAGCATTGTGGGAGAGCAGCAGACAAAATATGATGGGGCTATGAGGTCAGGTGACATTGGATGAAAGGAAGCCAGATTCAAAAGAAACTACTGAGGAAGTGGTTCCACAGACCAGACAACTCCCATCCGTTGTGGAAGTGAGCCCAGCATGGCTCTCAAATTAGAGCATAGACAGTGCCCTGACCACAATGGAGAATTCAGGAGCAGGAGCTGCTCTTGGGAGGGGTCTCAGGAAGGACAATGAATGAGTTTAGTGATGTACAACAATCAAGAGCTATGTGTCAACCAGGCGGGGATGTTCCGCAACCCAAAACTGACAGAATGTCAACTACAGGAGATATTCATGGGCACCTGACTAGAGAGGTCTGGGAACTACCCACGAGTTGTGGAAAGTCTGTGCCATGAGAAGGCATGAGGCCCTTCAGACACCTGAATAGAGGCAAGGATGGACCAAGGACAGGACCTGCGTGTAGGAATGCCAGTCTTATGAACTCTGCAGGACAGAAGTCAGAGCAAACCTCAAAGAGCAGAAGAAACCTGCTGGGAATGAGTGGTCAAGAAGCCATGGGAAGTGTGTGTTTTAGGACAGGCAACATACATACCCAATAACACAGAACCATGAGGAAGCCAGTCGAGAGCTGACTCGGACTGGACATACAGCCGTTGGCAGAGTGCCGAGCCAGTACACAAAGTCCTAGGTCAGACCCCCACCACAACACAATGTGGTGACACACTTGGGAGGTGAGGATAGAAGGATTACAAGTCTCCTTTGTAGACAGATAACGAGTTGAAGGCCAGCCTGGATTATATGGCACCGTCTCTCTTTCAAAAACAAAACAAAACAAAAAAACCTTGTCAATTAAAATGAACACATTTTACGTAGCCTGTGATAAGGACAATAAAGCATGGGAAGTGCATAAAAGAATCAGAAAGTGTATGGAAGAAAATGTTTTGATGACAGCATTATGAACAGAAATTCCCTTTAAAGTTACAGTTAGTGCTTCTGCAGTTTATAAATTACAGTGCATAAGGTTTCTGAAATAGATTAGTTAAAATAAGTCAGCTAAGCATTCAGGAGGCAGAGGCATTCCAGGGCCAGTCTGGTCTACATAGTGAGCTCCAGGCCAGACAGGGCTACACAGTTAAGACTCTGTCTCAAATAAATGAAACGAACAAAAGTGAGAAACTAAGTGTGTTCAGTCAGATCTCCTGCAGAATGCTTAGATTTGCTCACCAAGCAGAGAGAGAAATCTAAGCAACCAACCAGGTCCTACTAGCTGAAGTGGGAGGGGAAGGTCTCCAGTTAAAAGTCTACCTGAACTACACAGTTCCAGGACAGCCTCAACCAAAAACTAAGGCGGGTGGGGTGTGGCTTCCCTAGTCTGAGTGAGCAGCTGGTCCAGCAGTGAAAGAAAAATAAGATTCTTTATACAGAGATATTCTCTCCCCCACCACATACACACCAGAGAATATATTTATCCACAAATGTATCTGTCTGCATGTGTTTAAAACATAGTTACCTAGTTTCTTCAGTTGGGAGCAACCCAAACTGAAAAGTCTCCAGGCTGCTCTCCACGCCTAAGGCAGACTCGAATCATACAGACCCACCCCTTCCACAAACATTTCTTAAATGCCTGCTCTATCCCCTAGGGTGGACAGAGAGAGATAACGACATCATATGCGCTGCTGCCCACAATATGATGAAGAAAAAGATATGCACACAAAAGATGACAAATCAAAAAAGAATTGCCTAAGCAGGAACTAAAGCCTCATGTGATCCCTGACACAAGATGAAATGCCTCCCCTACTTCCTGGTGACTTCTCCCCTAACCCCTGCACCTCCTCTCTCCAAATATTAGTTCTTGATGACCACCTCTTCTACAGCACCACCCTGGCCCACTCCCCTAAAGTTACTTGGGGGGGAGGGCGGTCAACTTATGCTCAGTCCTAATTAGCTATCACATATGGGTCCTTTCATGCTCAAAGGTTCATTTTTATGTTCCCCCTTTCAGGGAGCGTGGGGCTGGTGACTGGCTATCTAGCTTTTCAGATCCTACATTCCTAAAGGGCTGTTTACTTGAATGTGGAGCTTGTAGGGCCACACATTCTAGCCCAACCTGTCCACCCTGACAGGCTAATGATTTATTTCTCCCCTCCCATCTCTACTTCGCTGCAGACGGAACCTAGGGCCTCACAAGCACATTCACACCAAACGTGCACCAACCTGAGCTACAACCCCAGGCTTTAGAATTGTATGATCCTCATTCAAATCGATGGCACAGAGGAACAGAGATGGGCGAGACCCCAGCACACGAAATCATGAACTATTCCACATTTCTGGAAACATGAGCAAAATGCAATTTATATACTATATTCATACATATACATTAGTGAAATAAGTTATTTTGCATACTAGCCAATAACTTAAAAATAGAGGTTGAGGATCAAGAAAGTAAATAAACTGAGAGATTATAATCCATGATAAATACCAAGAGAAAACCAGAGGAAGGGAGATGATCTAATTCCTACAGTTATGCCATTATATCATACATAATGGTCGTACTTCAACAAAAAATTACAAGGTATATGGCTGGAAAATACTTGTTGGTTATATTTTAATTGATGTAGTATGTTGTAATTTCACACCTGTTAGAAAATATGATCAGTAGGATTTCAGCTTATATGTTATCATGATTGGAACAAAAACAACAAAAAAAAAAAAAAAAAAACTCAAAACTTTTTATGATTTTTATTTCTCTCTCGTGTGTGTGTGTGTGTGTGTGTGTGTGTGTGTGTGTGTGTGTGTGTGCATGTATGTGTGAGAGACAGGAGTACCGTGCCCTCAGAGGTCAGAAAAGGCATCAGATCACCTGGAGCTGGAGTTAGCTGTGAGCACTCTGATGTGTCCTCTGTAAGGGCAGTTCTTGACTGCTGAGCCCCATACCTTGCGATTTTAGAGAATTATTCCTAGTGTCTAAAAATAAAGCATATTATCTATTAAGTGGTAAAAATTTCTGTCCATTGGCTAGAGAGGTGGCTCAGTGGTTATGAACACTTGTTGCTCTTGCAAAGGACCTAAGTTCAATTCCAGCAGCCTCATGGTGACTCACAACCATCTGTAACTACAATTCCAGGGGATCAGATGCCCTCTTCTGAGCTCCAAAGGCAGGCACATACATCAGGCAAAACACCCATACACATAAAATAATATAAACAAATCTTTTTTGTTGTTGTTGTTTTTCAAGACAGGGTTTCTCTGTGTAGCTTTGGCTGTTCTCGACTCGCTTTGTAGACTAGGCTGGCCTTGAACTCACAGAGATCTGCCTGTCTCTGCCTCCATGCACGGCCTAAGTTAGAATTTCTTGTGCTCAAATACCCTTTCGTTATACAAAATCAATATATTTTATGGTCATTAAGTCAACTAGCATGGTTATAAATATGTCAATTTTTTAAAAATTGCTCTGGAAATATGACAGTGTGGAAAGCTTACCTTAATTCTGAGACATGGAGTTATAAAGGCTGCAGACAGTTTATTTGCAGGCTCTCATGTAGCACTTAGAGGCATGCAAACCAAACATGAGCACATCATAAAACTACTAGAAAGTTCTCAGAAAGACTTCCCTGTTTCGGTTAAAAACTGTTGGTTTAGCTGGGTTCTGTGGTGCATGCCCATAATCCCAGCACTCTAGGAGACAGAGGCAGGTGGCTCACTGTGAGTTCCAGGCTCTCATGTTATTATACAGAGAAAGAGCAGAAAGAGGCCTAGGTATTTCAGAGTCTCAAAGAACATTGCAATTTTTCTCCAAAAATGTTCTTCTGGTCAATACATCAGATCGTTTACACTGTGTAATAGTTGCTGTGGACTACTTGAATTTTTGTTAATTTTTTACACCAGTGAGTTCTGTAAAAATGACTAAATGCTCACAAAAAAAAAAAAAAAAAAAAATTTCACAGCTCAGAAAATCACAGACGATTTTTTTCTCTTTTTAAACGTTTATTAATCTGTATGTTTGTGTACTGCACACAGGCTTATGCATGCCATGGCCTAGATGTGGAGGTGAGAGGAAAAACTTGCAGGAATAAGTTCTATCTACTACATGGGTCCTGGGGCACCAATCTAGGTCATCAGGCTTGGTGACCAGATCCTTCACCAAGGGACCATCTCACTAGCCCAAGAAACTTTTAAAAATCATTTAAGACCACTAAGAGGTGGTCTATACCTTTAATCCCAGCACTCAACAAGCTGAGAGTTCAAAAAGAAGCATCTCAGTAAATAAAGTAGAAAACAGTCAAGGATGATACCTAACATCAACTTCTGTACACACACAAATACACACGTATGCATATATACACATACAAATACATACGTGCATACACATGGACATGTAAAAAACAAAACATGGTGAAATACTCATAATGGGGTGAATAGATTCATTACCATTTTCCCCCTTCCCCATCCCACACTGTCCCCATACCTTTAGGAAATGCTATGCTAAGAAATGAAGTCCCTTCCAGCAAGAGGAGAGTTCATTAAGAACTGAACCTAGGAGACTGAAGTGGTAGCTCAGTGGTTAAGACACTGGTTGCTCTTCCAGAGGACCTGGGCTCAATCCCAGCACCCACACGGCAGCTCACAAACACATGTAACTCCAGCTGCAGGGGATCTACCACCCACAACTAGCCTCCAAGGGCCTGACACACACACGGTGCACAGACATACATGCTGGCAAAACATAGAAACTAATAAAAATCCCATTAAAATTTTTTTAATTTTTAAAAAAAGAACTGAATTGTCCAGCAGGTTGATCTTGGGCAGCCCAGTGTCCAGAACTGTGAGGAAGAGACGTGAGCTTGGAATCCCCCACCTGCCGCATACAGCAGTTTACCGGGGCAGCCGGATCTAAGACAGCCTCCAAGGTCTGCATGAGGTGCCCCACCTTCCCCGTCGCAGACTGTTCAGTCTCACAAACTCACTGTCTGCACTCAGACTTGGCTTTCCTTGTGGCTGCAGATTCTGAGACCCCGCCTCCGTCATTCCTGCCGCAGAAGCTTTTCTCCTCCTTAGGATTCCTTTCTTTCCCCCTTTTTCTTTTTCTGTTGGTTTGTGTTTGGGAGACAAGGTCTGTGTAACCCAGACTGGCTTCGCCCTGTGATCCTCTTCCTACCTTACTCTGTGACATTTACAGATGAGTATGGCAGGCTTCCTGCTTAGATTCCTTTCTCTGCCTCAAGTAGGAAGCACTCATTTGAGTAGATACCAGCAACGATGCCCAGAGAAAAGATCTAGGTTATAGATACAGCAAAGAAATGGCGTCCAAGAAACAAGCATTTCAGGAACACAGGGCCAGTGTGAAAAGACCCTGGGTGGTCTGGCTGGAGAAAGTTCAGTCCAAGGCGCGCAATCGGAAGGCTGCAGCCAAAGAAAGCAGGAGCTGATTGTCCGTGCCTCCCTCTTCTGAACTTCATGGTTATCGCTGACCACACATCCACGTGAATGCTATTGTTGCGACGACAAGATGTTATGGTAAATACAAAGTAGCCAGGCTCGTGGGGTAACTTCTTGGCAGATGGTACCTTTCTACCACCTCCTCCCCCACCAGCCCATAGTAAACATCCCCAACATCCACATCTTGGTGTTAAGGACAGGTAGTATTTCAGAGTATGATGGGTTTAGTCGACCTCAAAAGTGACAAAAGAATTGGCTGTGCAGTTCAGATTCAGCTTTGGCCTGGATGGTTTAAGAGTCTGGGGAAGGGGACTGGCAAGACAGCTCAGTGGGCAAGGCTTGTCCTGCTGTCAAGCCTGACAGCCTGAGTCCCATCCCCAGGACCCACACGCTAGGAGAGAATGGAAATTGTCCTCTGACCACACTCGTTCCATAGCATGTATGTGTTTTCTCTCACTCATACATACATACAAATTTTGAAGCTCTCTGGGTAGGCCTGCATGGCTATTTGGGAGGAAATCCTAAGTTGGAAAAAGGCAGCTATAGTCTATGTGGGTCCTGGCTTTTTGGAGACTTTGAGGGCAAAGTGTCAGGTTTGTTCAGGCCATAGGCAGAGACCAAAGTAATGCTCAGCCTTGTCAATTAAGTTCTGGGCCAGAGTTTGGCCCAACTCCAGTGATAAGGAGCTGTGGAGGTTTGAATGAGAACCGCTCCCATTGGCTTATGTATTGGAATGGTTAGTCTTCAGCTGGTAGAACTGTTAGGGAAGGCCTTGTTGGAGGAAGTGTGCCACTGGGGTGGGATTTGAGGTTTCAAAGGATTAGTACCATTTCTAGTTAGCCTCCTCCTTGTGGATGTCAACTCTCAGCTACTGCTCCAGTGCCATGCCTGCCTGCCAAGCTCCCTGCCATGATGGTCATGGATGCTAAACCTCTGGAACTATAAGTCCCAAAAAACTCCTCTGTAAGTTGCCTTGGAGATGCTGTGTGGGGGAAGGGCTGCTTCCTCCCTGACAGGGTGCAGGCACTCCACTCCACATTACCAATGTTTACTACGTCTCTTTCCAGGGACAAATGTTACCTGCTAGCTTCCGCTTGCAGAAAAAAAAGCAGAAACCCCAATTGGCAACATACAAAAGATGTTCAGTGGCAGGTTGTGCGGTATATAAGAATCTTATATAAGAATCTTAGACGGCTGGGCAAAGTACCTTTATTCCCAGCACTCTGGAAGCAGAGGCAAGAAGATCTCTGTAAGTTCAAGGCCAGCCTGGTCTACTTCCAGGACACCCAAGACAACATAAAAAGACCCTGTCTATTTAAGAATCATTAAAGAGTTAAGAGTTTAGCTGGGGGGGGGGGGGGACATGTGCTTATTAGCATATGAAAGGCCCTGAGTTTGAGTACCGCTGACACTATCTTTTCACAGAGCATAAACATCTGTTAGGAGACATCCCAGCACATCATTCTTTAAAGTTATTTTTTAAATTAGTTTAGGGGCCACTGAGATGGTCAGCAGGTAGAATTGAGAGACCAAAGAATTAAAAATTAGGTTTTTGGGTTACTGAGCTAAAAAGTTTAACACATATCCGGCCAGCTGCAGGAAGAGCTGACCCTGCTACTTTCTTTCTGCTCATTAGAGATACAGTTGCCTGGATAGCCCCCAACTCCTTAGCCTTGCTCCTGGGAATAGCACAGACTGACCTAATCGACCCTCTCCCTTAGCAACAGTCTATCAGCCCAGGACAGGACGTTCCAAATGAAACCCAAGGCCAGGCACCCTCACCCACCCACCCAATAGAGAACAAAGAAAGCCAGAACCATTTATGGTTTTGGCACCTTCCCACAGCAAATCGTTTTGAAATGTAGCCTCCCCTTTTATGTTTTAACCAATAGAAGCTTGCCAGGCTGGAATCCCCCTGCTTTGGGTGCACTGGGAAGGACTGGGACCTATAAATCACCCTCAATCCTGACGGAGCTCAGGGCTCTCAGCTGGATACCAATGCCCTGGTATCTGTGAGAGTCCCAGCTCAAATAAAGATCCTCTCCTCCTGTGTTTTGCAAGGGACTGAACTCCTGGTGGTCTTTTGTGGGTCTTGTGAATTGTGCAGAACAGACCATGAAACAACTGCTGCATGAGCCTGATGACCTGAGTTTAATCCCCTCTGTAAAGGTGGAAGGAAAAAGCAGAATGATAACCACTGACTTGTTGTGACTCCCACACACATCACACACACAATAATGATGATAGATAGATAGATAGATAGATAGATAGATAGATAGATAGATAGATAAATTTAGGTATAGAAAAATAAAACCTGCAAGAAGACCTAGAAAAAAAAAATGGATGAAAGTCCACAGATGTATTTCTTATTATTTATTTATTTATTATTTAGTTATATTACTATTTTATTATTCTACACAGATACTGTAGAAGCAATCAGTTTTAAGAATGAGGCATAAGCTATATGATTAGTTAAGTGTACAAAATAAGCTAATTAGATAAGTTAATAACCTGTGGGATATATATTTTAAAAATGAACCAAGTGTTATAAACAGAAGGGATAGAAAAGGAAAACTCATCTCAAATCTTATACTTTTTAGTTAATAATCTTAAATAATTTACTAGATACTTTGTTTATAATTATATTTTAAATTTTGTATGTGTATGTGTGTTTTTCCAGCATATATGTCTGTGTATTCTTTGTGTGTCTGCTGCCAGTGGAGGCCAGAAGAGGGCAACATATGCCCTGAAACTGGGGTTACAGCTGACTATGAACAACCATGTGAGTGATAGGAATAAAACATGGGTCACCTGGAAGAGCAGCCAGTGCACTTAACTGCTGAGCCATCTCTCCAACCCATAACTGTATTTTTATATAATTATAATGTCTCATATTTTACTGCTTAAGTTGTTAATATGTTTCATAAACATTAGTATAATAAAACCAACTCCTGTTACCCCTAGATTGACAGCTGTCATCCTGACAGTGGTCACCATCACACATCACATCCTGGCCCCAGATAGATGTCCCTGAACTGCACACAAAGCACTGATTCTTGGTGAGTCACAGCTACTGACCAGGCTGCCCTGTGTCCTCATCATAGAGGTAAGCAAAGCTGGCCTCAGATACCTGCCCTCTGCTGAGCCCTGTTGTCCAACTCTCATCTGGTCTTTGTGACCACAGGCCAGCAGGAGTTTTGTGAAAAGAAGTGTGTCCAATTTGCATCCTAATTATATCAACAGGTCCCATCTCTCTCCTTGCTTCTCCCAGGGTGTACTTAAGTGGAATAAATGGGGGTTGGGACGCCTGGTTTTAGTGTCCGTGTCTTTACCTTTGCCCTGGGGACTTGTGGGAGAGCTTATTAGGCAGTGTTCTCATGTTCTTAGAGGCTGACTGTACCAAGCTACTCCCCCACTTCTGGAGTAGGCAGAGTGAGGGCCCTAAGAAAGGTGCAAGAAGGCAAATCAAAGTCTTTCCTAACCCAGGATGTGCAGGCCAGGTTAAACATACAAAAAAAAAAAAAATATATATATATATATATATATATATATTTTTTTTTTTTTTTTTTAATCAGACAGGGTCTCATTGTGTACCTCAGGCTCACAGCAATCCTCCACCTGAGTGATGGATGAGTTTGCAGGCCTGCATCATCACACTGACGTCAGTAATGAAAACTTTATTCAAGCTCCAGAGCAAATGCAACCTTTCCTGCTTCCCAAGTTATGATCTAATTGTTTGCTCGTAAAGCACTGGAACTTAGTAGAGTCTGACATCACAGCACAAGGGTTAAGAAAGGTGCTCTGGAAGTCAGCTATGAGATTCCCAAGAGTATCTCTAAGACAAACCCAAATGTGGGTCTCCACTAATCAGGGAAGAAAGAATCTTGAATCTGTGTTGCTGTGGTTGTTGTTGTTTTGAGGCAGGGTTTCTCCATTTAGCCCTGGCTGTCTTGACACTCACTTGGTAGTCTAGGCTGGCCTTGACCAGCATTAAATGTGGTTTTTGTTTGGTTTTTTTCTGTTGTTTCTCTGGGTAGCCCTGACTGCCCTGGAACTTTTAGACCAGGCTGGCCTCGAACTCACATAGATCAGTCTACCTCTGCGTTTTCATGCTAGGATTAAAGGCATGTGCTGCCACTGTCCAGCTGATCTGTATTCTTAAACAAACTAGCCAAGGGTGACGGACTTTGAAAAGATTCCCAAGTTTCTTGAGATTTACATTCTAAACACCAAATCTCAAAAGCAGTATCTTGCTATTTTTATCAGAAACAACTCTTAACTATTATCCCAGCAGTCTATTTTTTTTATATATCCTTTTTCTTCCCCATCAAGTTTGGCATCTGCTGGAACTATAATCCAGCTAAAGAGGCCTCTCTTGTGGTAAATTTATCTCTTTTGATAATGGCTTGTGGCAGGAAAGAGGGATGCTTTCCCAGCATGCTGAACAAGAGATGATAACTCCAGAGTGCTGGGATTGTGAGCATCAGCCTATGCAAGATGCCTCTTTCAAAGTGTGTTAGTGAGTTAATTATTTTAGTAACTAAGCTTAAAGGTTAAAAAAAAAAATCAAAGGTAATTTTAGGTATGTGCTATTACTTTGACTTCTTAATATCAAGTACTATGTCTTAACACCAATATCAAATAGCAAAAATTGTAATCAAATGGTCTTACATGTTTGGTCAAATTTTAAATAGACAACTGGGGTTAGGTGTGAGGGAGCTTGCTACCTGGGGTCACTTTTTCCCCGACTGTGACACATAATCTCTAAATGAATCCAAATTGGTGCCAAACTGAAAACTGCTGTCACCAACTGCTTTACGGACAGTATCAAAACCAAGACTCAACGAAGTTCTTCTATCAACCAGAAGCTTTCGTGCCATTTCCCGGGTTAAATGAAATGATAGAAGAAACTCTTCTAGGCTTCTACATATAGCCACCATAAGAGGGACCCAAAGGACAGCTGAACACAGCAATGTCACTGCGTGAGCACACCGAACCACAGATCTAATTGAATAACCTGCCCACCTGAAGTTCCTCAGACAGAGCTGGGCCTAGCCTATAGGAAATCCCAGGCCATTGGCAGGTACGCAACCTGGCTGGCATTGGTAGAGGAAAACCTCTTACAGAGAAGGGCAAGTGATAGAAAGGAAAGGTGATAAAAGAGCCAGGACTGATGGCACAGACCTATAAACCCAACTACAAAGGAAGAGGAGGCAGAAGGATCTCGAATTCAATGTTAGCTTGAACTCAATGAGATTCTGACCCAATATAAAAAGTGTAGGGCTGGAGAGATGGCTCAGCAGTCAAAGAGGACCCCAGCAGGACAGTTCACACCTGCCTGTGACTTCAGCTCTAGAGGGATTCAATGTTCTGGCCTCTATGATCTTTCATAAAACTTATATATGTATGGATATATGTACATATTTATTTATTGACAGGCCCTCAGCTCCAGAGGGATTCAATGTCCTGGCCTTGTTTTATGATCTTTCATAAAACTTATATATGTATGGATATATGCACATATTTCTTTATTGACAGGCCCTCACTATATAGCCCTGACTGGCCTGGAACTTCCTATGTAGACCAGGCTGGTAGAACTTAGAAATCTGCCTTCAGACCGCACTGATCAGGAGATAATAGACAAGGATAAGACAGACAGAAGCCCAGAACAGGCTCTAAGACACCCTCCTCTACTCAGACAGTACGAGCAGATAATAGTGTCCTTGCTCGATGAACTTGGGAGCACCTAGAAATCCTTAACTCCTGGCATCTACTATGAATCTATCAGAAGAACTGACTTTTAAGAAAGCCTGTTTACGGGGTTGGAGATTTAGCCCAGTGATAGAGTGCTCACCTAGCAATCACAAGGCCCTGAGTTCAGTCCTGGAACAAGAAAGCCTGTTTGCAAGACAGAATTAAGTTTCCAAGACTTGTTAAAAAACCCTAATACTGGGGAGGTGACTCAGTAATACGATGTTTGCTAAAACCCTGGGTTCCAGCCCCAGCGACAATGAACTCCAAACTCTTCAACTGTAAGCATAGATTCTCACTGAACTTGGAACTCAAGGTCTGTAACAGTGTGGGAAAAAAAATCAATTTAAATCTTGATCTCTGTTTCTTTATCAAAACAGAACCTATGGGAGTGAGTAATCTCCTCCTATCAGGCCTGTCTTAGGGAAAAAGAACATGGTTGAAAGCACTTCATGGACAAACAGCAGCCTCCTAAGGCAACGCAGAATGCTCTAGAAAAAACCTCCTCCTTGCCCTTGGCTTAGAGCTAAGTCACCTTGGACAGCCCCAGCTTGTGTTAACACATCAAAGAGCAAGGGCTGACTGGCTGCTGTGGGGAAGGCTTGCCAGTCACAGTTGCAAAAATCAGAAAAAAGGCCTTCCCAGAAGGGACCTGCTGAGTCTCAGAAAGCATCTCCGTAGCACACAGTGCGAGCTCACCTCAACCACAGAGCGCTTGTTCGTGTACATACACACACACACACACACACACACACACACACACACACACCACACACACACACACTTTTTGTTGTTTTTAAAGTTACACAGCCCAAGTTCTTTTGTTTCAGCATCTCAGAAGGACTGACATGCACTCTTTGCCATATTCTATGCTGTCCTTCCATTGATCTACCTCAATAAGCAAATCCCACCTGGAACTCTAATGTCAGAAGGAGCACTTCTGCAGTCTCAGTCTAGATAAGCAAGTGTCCTCACATTTGAAACCTTTCAGAACTCCATACAGGACATCCCAATAAGCAAAGCCCACTCACACCCCTGTGGGTTCAGTGGGGACCTACCCCCATTCAAGTGTGCTCACTGGGTCTAAATATAAAATGCCCACCACAGCGTCATGTATTAAAGACAAGGTCTCTAGATTTGAGAGGTTCCGGAAAGGTTAGGAGAAGAAGGGCCCGGCTGTAGAAAGCTGGTGATGGAGGCATGTTCTTGCACCTGTATCTTGTCCTGTATCCTTCCCATCTCTCTCTCTGCTTCCTGGCTGCTGTGAAGTGCACAGCCTCTGCCATGATGCTCTGCTCCACCACAGACCCAGTAACCCAGAACAGGATGACCATGGACTGGAATCTCTGAAAATGTAAGCCAAATCGTGGTCTTTCTCCTCGTTAGTTGTTTATATCAGACTTTTTGTCATAGAATAAAAAGGCTAGCTAAAACAATCTCAGGCAACCAGACTCCAAGAAAGGCCTTGACATGTGTCTGGTTCTTCCTGATGGTGGAGTTAGTAGCTCCTTGCTGACTCTGCCTTGAATCTGAGGTTCACAGGTGTCTTAGTTAGGGTGTCTATTGCTGCTAAAAGACACCAGGACCAAGGCAACTCTTAAAAAGGCAAACATTTAATTGGAGCTGGCTTACAGTTTCAGAGGTTTAGTCCATTATCATCATGGCTGGAAGCACAACAGCATCCAGGAAGACATAGTGCTGGAGGACCCAAGAATTCTACGTCTTGATCAGAAGGCAGCCAAGTGGAGACTGGAATTTCACACTGGGCAAGAGCTTGAGCATGTATGACCTCAAGCTCTGCCTCCACAGTGATACACTTCCTCTAACAAGGCCACACCTCCTCCAATTAGGCCACACCTCCTAACAGTGCCACTTCCCACAGACCAAGCATTCAAACACGTGAGTTTACGGGGAATGTTCCTATTCAAACCCTCACAACAGTCATTCAGACCTGTATCCAAGACCATACAATACAGCCCGGGCCCTGAACCTGTCATTCAGGAGCATGCAGTTCATACACTACCTGACTCCAGTTCTTCACCCAGGCAAGAGAAGCCAGCTAAAGCAGGTGGAATTATGAACCAAGAACATGAAGAAAAGTCCAACCCCATTCAGGCCAGCCACAGAGGAGCTGCAGCAGGGCTATCAAAACAAAACCTAATACCTTATAAGTCTTGCATAATTCATCCTTTAAAAGTGAGTCAGTAAGTACTACCCACTAGTCCTCACTAAAATTGAGTAGAAAAGTCTATCTTTGGAAACCAACATGATCCTTTTTTTTAATCTACTCCCAAGTGCCTCCCACAATTATATAATTTTGCCCTATCAATGAGGATGAACTAAATGTGACCTACCAAAATGATCTCCGACTGCAGACACCAAGCATACCAAAAGCTACTCCCACCAATCTAGGAGTTTATCTTGAATGGTAAGAAATTGACACACGTGCCTCAGCCAAAAAAATAAATCACCCAACCTTGGCAAAGTACAAGTGCTCTTCACAGCTAAGCCATCAGTCCTCCTCATTTGCTGTTTATGTAAGGATAGAGATTGAACCTAGGCCCTGAGCTATGTCTAACGCCCAGATAGATACTTCAGCTCTTTACTCAGAAAATATGATATTACCATCAGGCGGTGGTGGCACATGTCTTTAATCCCAGCACTTGGGAGGCAAAGACAGGTGGATCTGAGTTCACAGCCAGCTTGGTCTACAGAGTGAGTTTCAGAACAGCCAGAGCTACACAGAGAAACACAGCCTCAAAAACAAAAACAAAAGAGCAAAAGGACAGATAAGCTAGTTCCATCACATTTCTTTAGAAAATGTACATAAACACGCTGGCAACCTTGAAAATAGAGACCTTATCTTTATCTATGATGTGAAACGCTGTATCACTGGTGTGAGACAGTGATTAGGTTAGTAAGAGACAAGCAAGCAAGTACCTGGGAGAGCAGGCTGTATGCGGACTCCGGTCGACCCGCTGAGTGCTTGGGCCTGGCGCTGTAGCCTGGGTACCAGTCCCACTCACAGGGAGAAGAGAGTAAGGCAGCACTCCGCACCCTGGAGAAGAGAAATCGGTCAAACCTACGCGCTCACCCTCAGCTTGACTTGACGTCCAACTGTCATAGCTCACCCCACAGATGGCTTGTAAATACACATAGACTGACACAGCAGGCACTGTAATCCGTTGCATTATCATCCGCCAAAAGAAACCCAGCATCCATGAGCGATCACGCCACAGCCCCACAATTGTCTCCCTGCCCTCTGACTCCAGGCATTCCCCAATCTCATTTGTGTTTCTATTTTTTTTAAATCTTTTTTTTTTAATTTATTTATTTTTATTTTATGTGTACAGGTTGGGTTTCTTGCTTGTGTGTTTGTCTGGGTACTGTGTGCATGCAGTTCCTGCACAGGCCAGAAGAGGGTGCTGGAGCCGCTGGAACTAGAGTTACCTGCAGTTATTCCACCATGGTGATGCTGGGAATAAAACCCAGCAACCTCCAGCCTCCCAGGGTTACCTATTGTCTGTATTTCATGTAAATGTCCATTACAATAGTGACCTATGGCAGCTACCCTTTTGCTTAGCCTCCCAAATTTGATGTTCATCCTTAGCATATATCAGAAATCCACTTCTTTTAAACCAATTTTATTTGTTTGTTTGTTTGGTCTTTTTTGTTTGGCTGGAGAATTGCCTCAGTGGCAATTGGCTGTTCCTGCAGAAGACACCGGTTCGCTTTCCATGCTTGATCTACAGAGTGAGTTTCAAAACAGCCAGAGCTAAACATAGAAACTCAGTCTCAAAAAAAAAAAAAAATCACTCACATCACAGCTTACTACTCACTGTAACTCCATTTCCAGAGGATGCAGCACCTTTTTAAAATTGTTTACAGCTGGAGGTAGTGGTGCATGCCTTTAATCCCACTGCTCAGGGAGGCAGAGACCATCGGACAGCTATGAGTTTGAGGCCAGCCTGTCTACAAAGAGAGTCCAGGACATCCAAGGCTACACAGAGAAACCCTGTGTAGAAAACTCAAATTAAATAAAATCATTTATGCGCATGGGTGTGCGCACATAAATGCATGAAAAAAGCCCTGGTGTTGGAGCCCCTGGGGCCAGAGTTATGGGGGGTTGCAGGTATCCTGATGTTGTGCTGGGAACCGAGGTGTGATCCTCTGCAAGAGCAGTGTGCACTCAAGCAGAGCTGTCTCTCTAGCCCTCGACACTCCGTAACTTCTAACAGGCAAAGTTATGTCCAGCAGATGGACATACCACAACCTATTAATCTGTCTGTCAACTGAGCCTAACCCACTGAAGATAATCCTCAGGTACAAGAATTTTAGGGAATTTACCCTCTGTGTGTGTATGTGGGGAAAAACTTAGCAAACAAGAAAACAACTGAGAAATAGAAAACTTTTCCCCCTTTAACACAGGGTCTCTAGATGTAGGCTAGCCTGGCCTTAAACTAGTAATCCTCCTATTTCTTCCCATCACGTGCTGGGATTACAGATGTGTCTCCCAAGCCTGGTAAGAAAACTTTAATATGTTAAGATGTACATAAAATTTAGCATTTTAAAGCATACAGAAAGTAAACGTCAGACTACAAAGGGATTTCCTTTGTTAGCTTCAGTAAAACTGGCTTATGTCTTTGAATCTATGCAACTGAATGCTGTCATCTCAAGAGACAGTTGGGGTTTTTTTTTTGCAATTCTCAATGCAAAAGCGTCTAACCCTATGCATCCCTGCCACCACCACAAGGGGGTAAACTCAAACCTGGACTGTGCTGGATGAGCTGAGGCAGTGCCAGGCAATCCTGCACTGGGAGGAACAATGTGCCCTCTTGCCACTCTGGGCCCATCCTTCTGTTTGGGGCACACAAAAAAAGATACTGGCTATCTGCAATAAACCGTCTTCTTCCTACACCGCCAAACCAGAAGTAAGGGACGGTGTTGATTCTATTTGTTCAGGCAAGAGGCCCATTTCCCCTCTCCAAGGATCAGCAGGAAATGTAGGCCGAGGCTAACCCAAGGTCATCTGGACTTCCTACAAAGCAAGCAGCAGATCGAGCCCAGCCCATTCAGGTTTCTATTATTACTTCCAAAGATAAATAAACAGCAAGCAAATCAAGTTGAGCAGTTGAGTGTGGTTACGCCTTTGGCCTGAATGTGGCCTTTTTTTTTTTTCCCCTGCAGGTATCAGTTCTAAAGTTTCTTTTATTGAAACAGCTTGATTTTTAACATATTTTTTTTGGTGTGTCTATAACTTTCCTACTTTTGGGTAGGGGGGAGGAGACAAGCACTTGTAGCCTAGCCTGGCCTCAAATTAGTCTGTAGCTTTTAGAATAAATGACCTTCCTGCCTCTGCTTCTCTAGGGCTGAGATTATAAGCAGCCCCAGTTCATGGGGAATGTTCATGAGAAATTTTCCCTCACAGAAATGCAGTCAACAATCTGTTTTCCTACCACTGAGATCTTGAACAGCTTCTGGGAGAGGAACTAAGATTTTTTAAAAGCCATTAGGATAAACCAAAAGTATAAGGTGTCAAGACAGGCAGACAGCAAGTGCAATGGAAAGTGTGTCTGGACGCTGCTTCCTGTGTGGTGCATGGACCAAACTGACAGAATCATCTGGCCCCTTATCATCTGTGAGCAGAATAATCGGTTGAAGAAAAAGGATAACCAAGAGTTCAAGCCCAGACTGTGTCTCAAACAATGGGGAAGGGGGTAGGCGGGAACATTGGAGGACAGACACAACACATGACTGTGAGGCACCACAGCGAAGATCTACAACCAGAATCTCCGTTTTAGCACAGTGATTGACACATAAGGTAAAGCTTAAGAAATAAGACATTGTGAGGCTAGAGAGATGCTGGTCTTCCAGAGGACTTGGTTTCATCCCCAGCACCCACGTGGCAGCTAATAACTGACCACTTGTGGCTGAAAGGGTTAGAGACTAACTTTGTAACCTGTATGTCTTCTAAAGCCTATAGTTTTGAGTTTTAGGTTCAGGTTAAGCTAAAGCCTCTTAGTACCTTTCCAGAGAATGGAAAAATGTGACCCTATCTATGAGGACAGATAGAAAAAAAAAGGCAAGCAAGCAATGACCTTCACTCAGCAAAAAGAAAAACTCCTGTCTTTGAGATAGCATTTCTTAGCAACAAACCTAGACTTCTTCTGAGTAGCTTTTGACCTCCAGCCAAAAGTCTGTAGCCCCTAATCTTCAAGGATGAGCTAACCACCCCCACCTTCAATTGCAGCTGCATCCACACTTGGCAGGACTGACCAAGCTTGAGCATCTAAGACTAACCAATTATCTTACTTTATAGCTTCCTCGCCCAATCCTAAATTGCCAGGACTACAACTTCAAATCTCCCGCAATTTTTCTTTTAAAAACCTAAAGGCCTTTGTCTCCCGGTGCCACTCTTTGCTGACCGGCAGGGGTGACCCTATTGCGCAACGGTTAATAAACCTCTTGCTTTTGCAACGAGTCTTGGTCTGGAGGAGTTTCTGGGAAGGGCGCGATCTTGAACTCCTGAGCTGTGAGACCCCAGGTCTTACATGGCCACTGTGGGTACTGCACACACGTGATGCACAGCTATGCCTGCAGGCAAAACACCAATATGCATAAAAGGTATAATTAACTAATTCTAAAAAGAAGTAGGATGCTAATGTATAAAAGATGGAGAACTTATGAATGAAATTAACATATTCCGGGCTGGAGAAACGGCTCAGTAGTTAAGAGCATTTGTTGTTCTTACAGAGAACCTGGGTTCAACTGCCAGCACCCAAATGGTGGCTCACAACCACCCATAATTCATTCCAGTAGCAAGGGATCGAATGCCCTCTTCTGGATCCCGAAGTCACCAGGCACACATGTGGTATACAGACATATATGCAGACAAAACTCCAATACAAATAAAATTAACAAAACTAACTAACACATAGACGGGGGCAGGGCAGTGGTGGTGCATGCCTTTAATTCAAGCAATCGGGAGGCGGTGGCAGGCAGGTCTCTGTGAGTTCCAGGCCAGCCTAGTCTACAGAGTCGTTCCAGGACAGCCAAGACTACACAGAGAAACACTGTCTCAAAAAACAAACAAACAAAACAAAAACACATAGACAGGAAATCAGCCTTCCTAGGATACCCAGAAAGGAGTGGACAATAAGCTTATAGTGTAAGATACAAGTCTGGTCCCAGGAAAGCTGTGCAGAAATGAGGAGAGCTATATCCTGTCAGGGTGTATCCAAAAGAGTGAGGGCTCACCCATAAGAGGAGCACGCTGGTCCTCGGGGAGTGGCCAGGGCATCAGGCCTGCAGGAATGTTCTGCTCAAAAGCAGAAGCATCCCCAGAGTCTGTGTTTACGAAGGAACAGTCTGTAATGAATGACTCAGCATCAGTTGGGGAGATGGGGATGGGACAGAAATGGTTCTTCTTATGGGGCTTACTCAGCCCAGTTGCTGGGAATGTCTAAACAAACTGCTGATCTGCCCGTTTAGGGGTGAACACCTTTATAACCCGTCCTGGGCTCGATATTAAGAAGCTCCAGCTTGTGTCTGAGGATGATCATCTCCATGATGGTGACTAAAAGGAAGCCATTTCACACTCTAACAAGCAAAGACTAAATTAGAATTCAGAAATGGAAAATACACAGACCATATGTCATAGCTCCCAATTCCCTGACTCCATGTTCACAACAAGCATCAGAGCTGGAGAGATTGCTCAGAGGTTAATAGCACTTGCTGCTCTTCCAGAAGTCCTGAGTTCAATTCCCAGCACTCACATGGGGGCTCACAACCATCTATAGTGAGATATGGTCTCCAGGCATACATGCAGGCAGAAAGCTGTAGAAATAGTAAATAAATAATACAGAACAAGCATCAGAACAAGAATTCGGTCTTAACAGGCCCAGATCTGTCTCGGGGTCCTTGCCAGCCAGACTCTCCAGCAGACCCCATCACCTGACACCTGTACACCACAGCAGAAGATCCTGCCAGGTCTACAGTTCTGCTGCTCTTAGACCCAGGTCTGAGCTTCATTCAACATAACTACTTTCGGGGGTTCCCAAGAATCAGCTTGAGGGCTGGAGAGAGGGCTCAGCAGTTAAGAGCAAGTACTGCTCTTTCAGAAGACCCAAGTTCCATCCCCAGCACCCACGTCAGCTGGCTCACAGATGCTTGGGACTCCAGTTTCTGGTGGATACCATGCCTCCAAAAGCAGCTGGAACCACAGGCACACCACACACACACACACAGACACACACACACAGATACACACACACACACACACACAGGCTCACCACAGTTAAAAGGGGAAGAGGAGAGTGAAGTTATTATATTTTAATTCTTTTAACTAAAATAATAACAACAACAAGAACTTTAGGCCTGGAGAGATAGCTCAGTGATTAAGAGCACTAGCTGCTCTTCCAGAGGATCCAAGTTCGATTCCACATGCTGCTCACAACTCTCTGTGACTCCAGTTCCTGGGAATGCAATGTCCTCTTCTGGCCTCTGTGGGCACCAGGCATGTGTGAGATATACAGACATATATATAGAAAAATACCCATACCCCTAAAAATAATTTGATGATAGCCTGAACTACATGGTCAGTTCGTGGACTGCCAGGCTGCATCGAGGGGCCCCAAAACAAAAAAACAAAAAACAAAAACAAAAAAAAAATCAGTTTGTTCATTACAGCGTGACCGCCTCACAGTTTACTTTCAGGAGAAAAACAGTAAAGCTGTAATAATAATAAATAGTAATATCTCCAAATTTCACTGCAGACCTGACTTAGAGGAGAAGAAAAAAAAAATCTGTCTAATAAAAAAACTCCATTTACAGACAGGAAAAAATAATCTACCTGAACCAAATGTCTAGAGAGCAGCCAGTCTGGCATTTGTAGCTGAGTCACAGTGCTGTGGAGAGCTGGCCTGTGCGTGGTAGGAGGCGGGAATGCCCCAGCCTTCCTCCACTCAGTGCCAGCACCAACAATAAAAAATGCCCAAGACATTACAAAATGTCGTCCCCTCGGAGTGGACAGCAAAATTATTTTTCTCTTCCTTTGCTGAAAAGCACTGACTTTCATGATTTTTCTAAATTTTCTACATCTTCCATAATGAATGCATAATGAAGCCAGTAATTTTAACTTTTAAAAAGAAATCCCACTTATTAAAGATACCGCACATTGGCTGGCAACTGCTGCTCTGTAAACTCGCGCAGCTTACAAATAAAATTCACCCCCCCCCCAAAAAAAATACCGTCTACTCTGCAGGCACCTTTAAACAACAGCAGCTCACTGTGCGAAGAAACAGAAGAAGGACCTTACAAATGTTTGCACTGAGACCTGTGGCCCTGCAGGAAAACACTCAACTTTCTCTGGTATGGCAAATCAGCGGGCTTTACAAAAAAAATGGTGACAGGAAAACTGTGCGGCACAGTCACGCATACCCAGGCGCGTGCACACACATGCACATACCAGGGTGAGGAATGGCCCTCAGCATCCTGCTAGCCAGGTGTTATAATCCTGAGCTACAGCCTACAACTGCTGACGTTACACCATAATGAAAAGCATTTGCACTTCGCAAACAAGAACTAGGATATATGTGGACATTATCTTTATCCACGGGCATCGCTACACACATAGACTACATTTACATCTGCTTTCAAAACCAGGACTAGGGAGATGGCTCAGCAGGTAAAAGTGCTTGCCGCTAGAGCTTGGTGACAGACAGACAGACAAGACACACACACATGCACACCCCCCCCCCCCCCCCCCCCCCCCCCCACACACACACATTTAACATTAAAAACCTAAACAGTAAAAACAGGTTCTTAACATGCTACTTCATCTTCTCAGGAGTTCAGGGCTCTGCTTTCCATATTTTTAAATCTGTTTGAGAGCACTATATACTCCATGATGAACTCAACAAACACTGTTATCCCCATCAGAGAGAAGCCCTTTCCTCTCTATGGCCCCCCAACCAGCCAAAACTTGTTTCCATCATTAGGAGAGAGCCTGGGCCTCCCCTGCTTACCCCGGGTGCTGCCAGAGGTTTACGTGTCTCCGGCTCTTGGGCAGAAGTTCTCTCTTGTTAAGTGGGGTGATACCCACTGCTGCTTCCAGGATAGCCATGTATTTCTTGTACCTCATCTCGTCTCTCTCAGCACACACTCCCGTAAACTCTGGTCACTGTTCAACTAGCACAACTGAACATTCGCTTTCCACCTGATGCTTAGGCTCCTCTCTTTGCTGTGCTCGTCTCTTTGGCTGGACCTATCCAACCAATGAGGGTAGGGGTGGGGGGAGGCCAAGCCAGGGAGATTGAAAAGAGGCCTTTCAGACCTCAGAATGTCAGCATTAGGTAAAGCTAAAGAACTCTGCAAAAAGCACTAACAGAAATGATCTGCAGGGATGAGGCTGGCTTTAAACACAGCATCTAATGTACACTCCCTGATTAATCCGCACATAAATCTTTGAGGCCACTAATCCTTCACGCACTAATGGCGTAGGAGGTGATTGATCTTAGGACCTGGTAGTAATTGGTCAAAAGCCTACTTGCCTTTCCATGTATTAAAATCAGAAACAGATTTGCTCTTTCTGCAAATCCCTCCTGGAAAGCTGGTCTTTTGCAAATGAGGAAGGAATTCCAGCTGCCATATTAGAGCTATACACCTCTGCTCTAACTGCTTCCTTGGACCAGCAGCAAAGTCTAATTAATTACAAACAATTCTGGGTCTTTTGGTTGTTTGGATGGTTTTGTTCAAGACAGGGTTTCTCTGTGTAGCCCTGGCGGTCCTGGACACTCATTCGGTAAACAAGGCTGGCCTCAAACTCATGGAGATCCACCTGCCTCTGCCTCCCAAGAGTTGAGAATACAAGTGTGCACCACCAGTGCCCAGTTCAATTCTGCTTTTTTTTTTTAATTGAATATTTGTATCTTCCCCCTTAAAAAAAAAAAAATCAATGTATACTAGTTATATAAAATAAGGTGTTTTATCCACAGTATTTTATACTGTTTATTTTATGATTATTGTTTTATTTTGAGACAGGGTCTTATTAGGTAGCCCAGGCTGGCCTTGGCCTCATGATGAATGTCCCACCTCAGCTTCTTAACTGATGGGATCACAGGCCTGTGCACTACATCTTGTCTAAGCGATGTGGCCACAGGACTGTGTACCGCATCTTGCTCTATTCCTTTCTAGTATCTGTTGAAACCCAAGGTGGATGGGTGAACCCTGTTAGAATGAAAATATCTGGACCAGGGATACTTAGAATCCACCTCCCTCCTCCCTTCCTAAGTCTCCACTTTCTGCTCACATGGTAAAGTGGATCCCATTCAACCTGATGGTCTGTCTTGTGGCTCATGGTCACGTGATCCAGGCTGTGTCATCTGTCTTTTCAGAGATGACTATGACTTTAAAATAGAAATGCCAGGACTTGGGAGACAGCTCAAGCGTTAAGGATACCTGTTGCTCTTGCAGAGGATCTGGGTTTGAGTCTCAGTACCCACATAGTAGCTCAGAACTAGCCATAATTCTAGTTTCAGGGGACTTGATACCTTCTTGCAACCTCCATGAGCACCAGGCAGGCATGTGGTCCACATATATACATGTAAGCAAAACACTCATACACTTAAAAGGAAATAAATACATCTTTAAAGAAAAAAAAAAAAAGAAAAGAACACCTTCTTGCACTGGAGTCAGTAACCAAGGTAGACAAGACTGTTCACAGTCACATGTCTCACCTCCTAAAGACAGCTCTTCACAAGACGTTGAGAGAAACAGCACCAAAAGAAATGCCATCCTTTGGGCTTCCAAATTCAGCTACGCTGGGAGATCCCTCTTAAACTTCTGTCAAAGCCAGCAAGCTGCCCTTCATGAACTTTCATTTTAGCCATGCACTGACTGACATTCTGAAAGAGCCAAATCACACACCCCTCCTTCACCAACTCCTTCAAGTTGTGGTTTGTTTTGTTGTTGTTGCTGTTTTCATTTTTTTTTCCCCATTTACTATGCTACAGCAACATATAGAAACCATACTGTCCTTGTCTAAGCAAACACACATACAATGAGAGAATAAAACCAGAGGAGAAGCCCATCATGTACAGTTCTGGTCAGCGCACTCCAGAATGAGTCACAGCCCCCGCCCCCCAACTCCCACTCTTGAACTCTACTATCAATGTTCTCTTCTCAACAGCCTTTCCTCAAGTCTCAGTCTGTCTCCCCCTCTCTCTCCACTCCTCCCTCCCCTCTCTCTCTCCCTCTACTTCTCCCCTCCTTCCTTCTCCTTATCCCCACCCCCACTTAAATGACTGAAATTCCCAATCTCTCAAATTCTTTGGGACACAGTAAGAAAACACGGAACTGCGGTTATTTCTTCTTTTTCTTGACACTGATCAAATACCTGGCAAGAAGCAACCTGAGAAAGGAAAGGTTAACTCTGGCTCCCAGTTCCGAGGCTGGAGTCCACCACAGCAAGCAAGACACGGTGGCAGCTACGGGACACAGAGCGAAAGCTGGCCCGCAGCTATCTTTCTCCTCTTCCACGTCTGCTTCAGTCCAGGACCCTGGTTCACGGTTGCTGCTGCCCTCATTCAGGGTGAGTCTGGCCTGTTCGCCTAACCCTCTCTGGAAACACCATCACTGATGTACTCCGAGAGTCTGCCTCCCTAATACTCTCAAGTTGATGACTAAAATTTACCAGTTCCACACATATTTCCTTAAAACCTGGAGAGGACAGGAGTTTCCATAAGGAGACCAACAGAGCCAAAAAAAAAAAAAAAAAAGGGAGCTGGGGCCCCTGCAGAGACTGATCCCCCAACCCAGGAACATGCATGGAGAGGACCTAAAACGTTGCTCAGATGTAGCCCACAGACTCAGTCTCCAAGTGGGTTCTCTAATAATGGGAACAAGGACTGTCTCTGACATGAACTGATTGGCCTGCTCTTTGATCACCTCCCCCTGAGGGGGGAGGAGGGGCAGCCTTACCAGGCCACAGAGGAAAACAATGCAGCCAGTCCAGATGGAAGGGGAAGAGGACCTCCTCTATCAGTGGACTGGGGGAGGGGCATAGGAGGAGAAGAAGGAGGGAGGGTAGGATTGGGAGGAGACCAGGGAGAAGGCCACAGCCGGGATAGAGAGTGAGTAAATTGTAATTAATAATAAATAAATAAATGAATAAGTCTGAGTGTTTATGGATTATTAGATGAAAAGCCAGTGCCAGATGTGGGATATCTCCTTAAGAATGACGGCCGTTTCTGTTGGCCGCCGACAACAGATGGAAAGACCCTATTGCTGCAGCCACAACACACTCTGTCCCAGGACATGGGGAGATCAAGCTGGAGCTGACTTTGCAGCTGGCTTTCATCATGCTGAAGGTGATGTGCAGGCTGCCGAGGAGGCAGGGTATCAACAGTTACAGCAGTGAACCCTCGGAAAACGGACCTCTCAGGCAAAGCGCTCCCTGGTGCAACAGTGGCATGAAGGTTAGGGCAGTGATCTACTGCCTTCTGACTGATCTGAGGCCTGCTCCACCGGAGAAAAGTCATGTCTGGCCCTGTAAACCTAGTCACAAGCTCCTGGCTCAAGAAGTTACAGGCCCTAGGTTCAACCAAATACGTATACCTGTAAACTAGTATTGGTCCCAGATCTGGTCAGAGAAGCTTTTTTGTTGTTGTTTGTTTTTGTTTTTCGAGACAGGGTTTTTCTGTGTATCCTGGACTTGCTTTGTAGACCAGGCTGGCCTCAAACTTACAGAGATTCCACCTGCCTCTGCCTCCCTGAGTGCTGGGATTACAGCCATGTGCCATTGTGCCCGCTGAGAAGCTTCTTTTTGCATTGGGGAAAAGTCAATACAAACACTTATATCTGGTCAAAGTGTTGAGAATAAGTGACTGTTGATTATTGAGCTTTAAAAGGGACAACTGTATCAGTCTTCCCTACCCCACCAAGGTTCAGGGAACACGGAAGAACAGAGTATGGAAAGAACGTAAGAACCAGAGGATGGGGAAGAATGCTGTGACATGTTGTCCTCTGGACATGATGTAATTGTTGCACTGGTGACTCACAGCGGCTATGATTGCCCACACAAGATAAGCCAATAATATCAGTCACCATTCCTGAAGGTGGCACTAATTTGACCCCTTAGGTTACAGAGAAAAAGAAGTAAAGGGGGGGGAGTTCACCGAGGGGTATCTGAAGGAGGGAGAAGCGGGACAGTTAGGGGTGGAGAGCATCAAGATACAATGTAGATACGCAAAAAAATCGTCAAAAAATAAATAAAAGGTAGTCAAAGTGTGAGTGTTTATGATTTTATATATTCATAACATTTACCCTGATGAGGGAGGGAGGGAGGGAGGGAGGAAGGAAGGAAGGGAAAAAGTAGATCTCCCCACTACACACACACACACACACACACACACACACACACACAAACACATGCAAGACAGGGTCTCACTATGTAGCTCTGGCTGTCTTGGAATTTTGTATGTAGATCAAGCTGGCCTTGAACTCACTGAGATTTGCATGCCTCTGGCTCCAGAGTGCTGGGATTAAAGGTATATGCTACCTTGCCTGGTCCATTTTCACATATTTTCAGATGAGAAGACTGAGGAGATACAAGATATGATTTCTGCTAACAACTATGAAAGACCAAGAGCTCATTTCACTCTATCTGATTAAACACTTAACATCATCTGGCCACAATACAGTGGGAAAAACAAGGGACAAACCATTTGGTATTAAAATAGTTCATTTCCATAGTGTTCCAGAATGTTACTCCCACTGGTTGCTTTGCAAACAATTGGCATCAGTTAGTCACAAGAATTCTTTTATAGGGTGAACTTGAACTTGGCTGGCTACAGCTGCTGCCCCTAAGTGAAAAGTCCCATTCAGCCTTCATTTAATTACAAAGGAAGATGTAATTATACTTTTGCAACAGACTTTGTTCCAACAAATTGTTCTTCTAATGAGTGTGATAAAAATTACTATGTAACCCTCCCAAATGAGAGGCCTAAGCTAACCACACACACAAAAAAAGTGAAGTTGAACTTGTTACCTACAGAAGCAATTTTACTACAGTGAAATTGTCAAAATGGTTATAAATGGTATGTTGTCAAGTATCATTTGCTACTGGAATTTTTGTATCCCAACATTTAACAGAGTTCTTACAACATGATTCTTATCTGTGATGACCTCACACAAAATTAAAATTGGGCCTTTCATTAGGAAAATAATTATGAATTAGAAAATATGATAATGAATTAACTTTCCTCTTACAAATGAGATTGTTCAGCTTTCTAAAGTATTTATTCACTTCCTCTTCCTCCTCTTCCTCCTCCTCCTCCTCCTCCTCCTCCTCTTCTTCTTTTTCCGAGATAGTGTTTCTCTGTGTAGCCTTGACTATCCTGGGCTCTGTAGACCACACTGACCTCAAACTCAAGAGAGGCTTCTGGGTCCCCAGTGATGAGATTAAAGGTGTGAGGCTTTGAGTTCTTCAAATTCTTTCCACCTACAGCTAGTGCTTTAAAGTAAAATGAGCACACAAAAACCTTACTCAAAGCTCCATTGCTTCTGAACGGTCATCCTAACTGCACAAAGTTCACTGAGATAGAGTTTGAGACTAGGCAAGTGAGTGAGCAGCCAGCTTACTTAGCTCTGTGATGTTTTTATTTGTAAATTCCTTACATTGGTATGTTTTTAAGTTTTAGTTTGTATGTTCCTTTGTTGAAACAGGATGCTACGTAGTCCAGGCTGGCCTAGAATTCACTATGCAGGCCAGGCTAGCTATCAACTCTAGATTACCCTCCTGCCTTAGCGTCACAAATGTTAGGATCACAGGTATTTAGTCAGTAGCTATTTGAAATTTTAAATATATCTGATCCCAAATAAGCTCTAGGATCAAGATGTTCAAGTTCTCTTTCCAGAGATTAAATCTGAATGTAAAGGCCGGAGAAATAGTTCAGCAATAAAGAACTTTGTTGCTCTTCTAAAGGACATGGATTTGGTCCTCAGCACCCACATCTACCTGTAACACCAGTGGATCCAGTGCCCTTCACTGGCCTCCAAGGATACCTGCACACATGTGGCATATACTCAAAGACACAAATATACACATAAATAAAAATAAAATTTAAAAACCCTGAATACAAAAAATCCACACACCAGCTAGGCGAGGTGGCACATGCCTGTAATTCCAGCACTCAGGGAGGCAGAGGCAGGTAGAACTGAGTTTGAGACCAGCCTGGTCTACACAGCGAGTCCAGGATAGCCAAGGCTACACAGAGAGAAACCCTAAACTGAAAAACAAACAAACAAACAAAATCCACACATCAGCCAACAGACACAGTGAAGCATGCTGGGAGACAAAGTCACTGAAAGTCTGGACCTGCCTGGTCCATCTGGTGAGAGCCAGGCTGAGGCTACATGTCATGACCTTGTCTCTAAGGGGAAAAAGAAAAATCCCAGATCAGCCTGGCACTCCTTTGAAGTATTTTTATTTTTATTTTCCTAGAGGAAAAGGGTGGATATCCTTGTCCAGTGTGCACTTTAATCATTTCTATGCTCTCAAAGCATAAAAACATACCCCCAAACAGCTCGTTTCTCTGGCCATGGTCTACTTTCAGGGAGTTGGAAAACCCTCAACTCAAAGTAGAAAAGTCAGAGTTAAAAAAACAAGGGGGGGGGGTTGTAGTAAGCCTTGGCTTACAGTCTAAACTCACAGGCTCAGCTCAAACTCACCCTCTTTCTCCAGAGGCATCCTGAGAACACAGTCACTCCAAAGGCTTCAGCCTGCTTCTTTCCTCTGTCCTTCTTTTCTCACACAAAGTTCTGATTTAAGAAATTTTCCTTGTGGTGTGGTTCCTTATTTGTAGTTGTGGTGGTGCACACCTTTAGCCCCAGCACTGAAGGAATCAGATGAAGGTGGATCTCTGAGTTCAAGGCCATCCTAGTCTACAAAGTGAGTGCCAGGGCAGCCAACGCTACACAAGACCCTGTATCGAAACCAATACCACCCTTCACCCCTGCCAGAAAAAAAGAAATTTTCTGGTGTGGAGACACCCACTATAGATCCAGCTGCTCCTTGTAGTTCCAGCTACTCAGGAGGCTGAGGCAGGAGGATCACTGGAGCCCAGGAGCTAGAGACCAGCCTGGGCAAGTGAACGGAAACTCTCTGAAGACATATGTGCCCTGAGGATCCTACAGAGGGATTGGCTGAAATCGAATGTTGCAAGTTGAGAGCCAGAATTATAACAGACATTTTACTTCCAACCTCTATGTCTGACCGATTGTCTTTGTAACTACTAGAATGTATTATTAAACTTAGCAGACTTCCAGCTTCCATCTGCTGGAACCCACCTACATCGGGTTGCTAAACACATTGGCTTAGGACTTTCTTTTGTTTGGTGACTATAAAAGCCCATGTAACCTCTCTTTTAGATGAATACATCATTCATTCAGGACAATCCATATCTGTGTTCCCCAGCATTGGCCACTCATACTGGTTCCAAATAAACTATCCTTCAGTCCCTTTGGAGAAAGAACTGTGCTTTTTGATTCCAGCAGCACAGCAAGACCTGGCCTCAAAAAGCAAACCTTCCTCAGCCAGGCTTGGTTCATGTTTGTTATCCCAACACTCACAGGCTTGAGCTAAGAAATCTCCTTGAGATCTAGACCAGCCTGGGCTACAAAGACCCTAAACCAGATAGACAGACAGATAGAAAAGAGAAAAGAAAATCAGCTGGGAATATAGCTCAGTTAGTAGAGCCCTTGCTTAGCATGCATAAAGTCCTAGGTTCGAGTCCCCACACAGCATAAACTGAGCTTGAGGCACACATCTATAATCCTAGCACTCAGGAGATGGAAACAGGATGATCAGAAGTTTCAGGTCATCTTTGGCTACACAGCCTGGGATACACAAGAAAAAGTCCTCAGTTTTCAGGGTCCTCTTCTGCACGACTAGTCTGTAGCTACAGCTTCCTCCAACATCAAGTTAAGGATCCAGAAAGCCCAAGGCAGAGTAGTTTTTTTGTGAAGAGCAGGGAAATTGAGAACCAGGTTGTCTGGGAATCCCAGGGCTGGAGTGGCAGCAGAATCCACCAAGGAGACAATCCTGTGGTTGCCATGGAAAATGAAAAGAAGTTGTACCCTGTTTGTGTGTCCCATCTGTAAGGATCCCTACCTTGCAACCATTCCAGATTCTGAATCTCTGTACACAATGTTTTAAATCCAAAATTAATTTATGAACCACCCAAGCACCCTCATTTGTAGGAATTAGAAAGCTTCCACTGCCTTACTTGAGGAAGCTATGACGCAAAGTGGCAGACATAATGTGCTTGTCCTGTATCTATAGAGAGCCGAGTCCTGGGATTCAGGGGTGTTTCTTGCCTGGGATCCCAGAGGCTACTAGATCTCACCCCAGAGCCAGAACCCCACAGGAGCTACTTTAAGGTAAGAACTGCTTAGCCATTTACACTGGGGAAAGTATAATTAGGAGCCTCTGCTCACTGACTTGAAGGACAAAGACGGTCTTCCTCAAGTCACAATGGGGAAGGCGCCAAAGCATTGAGACACAGCCCCCTGTGCCCAGAGCCTGAAGACCAAGCAAGGGGCTCTTCTGCCCCTTCCACAGGACAACTTGGGTTCAACCTTCAGGGAACACACAATAAAGAGAGAACTGGCTCTAAGTTGCCCTCTGGCCTCCACATGAGGGCTGTAGCATGTGTGTGTCACACACATACACACACACACACAAACACAAAATCAATCAATCCATCAACAGATAAAAAAAAAAAAAAAAAGAAATGGTAGGTTTTTATTTTTTGGTTTTGTCTTGTTTTTCTGGCTGCAGACAAAACTCAGTTGGCACCGTGCTTGCCAGTCATGTGTGAAGCTCTGCGTTCAAACCACCACACCGCATAAACTCAAGTAGATGGGAGGTAGGGGCAGGAAGGTCAGAAGGACAGTCATAGTCAGCTACATAACCAGTTTGAGACCAGCCTAGGATACATAAGACTGGTCCTTTAAAAAAAAAAGAATAGCTGGGTTCAATAGCACACATCTGTAATCCCAACACTCAGGGGAGGCAGAGGCAGGCAGATCTCTATGAGTCCAAGGCCAGTGTGGTCTACAAATCAAGTCCAGGACAGCCAAGGCTACACAGAGAAACCCTGTCTTGGGGGCGGGGGGGGGGAGGGAAAGAGAAGTAAAAAAAAAAAGAATGATGTTCTTACAAGTATGTTGGGGTGACCTTTTTGCATACTGTGCGAAGGTTGTGTTTGTATATTCAGTTGTTAAGCACTGTCCAGACTTTGGTTTTGTTGTTCTAATTGCTCAGCACCTGCAGCATATTTTTGTAAACACTCCCTCCAACATCACCTGATTGGTTTAATAAAGAGCTGAACAGCCCAAAGCAGAAGCAGGAGAGAAAGGCCGCACTTTCCAGCGATGACAGGAACTCTGAGAAAGACTCAGAGGTGGGAGATTTGTCAGCCAGCCTCAGCTGAAGTTGGACGTAAGGAACCGAAAAGAGGGAAGAGGCAATAGGTAACGAGCCTTGTAGCAGAGCATAGATTCGTACACAGGAGTTAATGTAGTTATAAGAACTAGTTGGAAACAAGCATAAGCTAAGGCCAAGCTTCTATAATTAACAAAAGGTCTCTGTCATTACTGGGAGCTAACAGTCCAAGAAAGTCCCATTGTAAGTTTGTCTCTCTGAGCATTATGAAAGGTCCTGAAAAGGGGCTTTGATACAATAGTTATCCTTGACTCTTCAATACCTCTCCTTGCTAAAAAGAACCAGCATATGATATGACAGAGACCAGTATTAGAGCTTTTTCCTTGACTAAAGGTTAAGATCCTCCAATCTAGAATGAGAGGTCTGGGTTTGAATCCAGCTTCCCAGGTAATGAGCTGGGGGAACTTTGACAGTGTTGGTGCATACCTTTAATCTCAGCACTGAGTTCAAGGCCAGCCTGGTCTCTGTAGCAAGCAAGTTTCAGGAGAGCCAGGACTATATAATGGAGAAACCCTCTTTCAAAAGAAATTTTTCTTAATAAGTTCTAATTCAGAACACAGATAAACTGTGAGCCTGTGAACCAGGGCTGGGGGTGAAGGGGTTGGACAGGGCTATACAGAGCAAGGGCTCTGGAGATGACAGTCTCTGTGACCGACAGCTTCTCCCTGGCTAGCTGTCACTAAACCACCATTTAGTGAACATTCCCCGTGTGCCAGTCACCAAGATAAAAGTTCAAGTTACACGCTCCTGTTTCCTTCTCAGGGAGCTATAAACGCCCCCGGGTCTTTAAGGGAAGAAAGGCACCATGTGAATAGGTAGCTTGAAAGTGGCCTCGCAGGTAATGGTGGAGATGTGATTTCCTCCCTGGTTAGTCTGATTAAAGCCTTCCAGTCCCCCAGACAGAAGCCTGGGTGCCCCAGGAACCTCAGAATAGACCTCTCAGTGTGATTTAATTGTCACTGTATTCACTCATTTCCCTCTAGAACATGGGTCTCATGAGGTCCTGAGACTGCTGTATACCCATTAGCTGGCACTGTGCTTAGCAAGTAGATAGGCAGCAAGAAGAAGAAGCACATTAAGAATGAACGAATAAGGACTAGAAGGATGGCTCAGCGGTTAAGAGCACTGGCTGCTCTTCCAGAGGGCTCCGGTTCGATTCCCAGCTCATATGGCAGCTCAAAACCATCTTTAACCAGTGCCAGGAAATCCTGACATGGTCATCTGGCCTCCTCAGGCACCAGGCACACAGGGTATGCACAGGTATACATCCAGAAAAAATACCCACACAATATTTTTTCTTAATAAAATAGAATGAACTGGGTGTGATGACACCAGCCTTTGTTTGAACACTTATGAGATAGAGGCAGACAAATCTGTGAGTTAGAGGCCAGCCAGAGGCCAGCCTGGGCTACAGAACGAGTTACAGTTTCAAAACAAACAAAAAGAAATGAATGAACACGACTTTCAACTCTATTCCAGACGGCATCACCGTAATTATGTCTCGGGCTCCGTCAACAACTTCACTCTCTAGTGTCATTCCTATCTGTACACACAAAAGCTAACATCACAGTCCAGCCTGTTGTCCTTCTCAGGGTCCCTCTCACAAGGGTGGCCCTAAAAAAGCCGGGTACAATCAAGAACACCTATGACGTAAGCACTCAGGAAGCTGAGGCTGTAAGACCACAAGCATGACGCTAGCTTGGATTACAAAGTCAGTTCTAAGACACCCTGAGCTACCTAAAAAGACCCTGTCTCCCAAAGGGAAGGAGGAGGAGGAAGATCCAGGGTTGCCCTTGGGTCTTGCCTGAGAATCTCAATGGGCAGGAAAGCTGCCCAGTTCTCTAGTTTACTGTCTCCAAACTACTTACAGAAATAATGTGGGGTTTTGCTCAGCATATGCCTTTCTTTGGGAAGTCTGAATTTGGGGGCTTGGCACAGGTAGGCAGAGGATGCCAATGCCACAACTCCTCAACAAAATCCCTGGGTGCTGAGCCTCTAAGCCAGTGGTTCTCAACCTCCCTAATCCCATGACCCTTTATGTTCCTCATGCCAACGTGACCCCAACATAAAATTATTCTTTTTTAAAATATTTGCTTATTTATTTATTTTTACGTATATGAGTGTTCTATCTGCATGTACACCTGCATGCCAGAAGAGGGCACAGATCCCATAAATGGTTCTAAGCCACCATGTGGTTGCTGGCACTTGAACTCAGGACCTCTGGAAGGGCAGACAGCGTTCTTAACCGCTGAGCCATCTCTCCAGCTCATACAATTATTCCTTGTTGCTACTTCATAACTATAATTTGGCTACTGTTATGTATCATAATATAAATATCTGTGCTTTTAAATGGTTTTAGGCAACCCCTGTGAAAGGGCCATTCATCCCCAAAGGGGTCGTGGCCCATAGGTTGAGAAACTCTGATCTAAAGGCCTCCCCTGGTTGGTAACATGTATGTATGTGGTCACAACTGTTGCAGTGGGAATTAAACATGTCTGCCGCGACTCCACGGAGAGCTCCAGCAGTACTGCGAGCTGGTTCCTGGTTTCTCTGAACTTTGCTCCATCTGCTTTCCCCTTTCGATATGTAGCTTGTATTATAATAAGTTAGACCCAAGTACAGCCACATGCTGAGTCTGAGGAATCATCTTGAACCCCCAAACCTGGGTATGATCTTGGGGACACTCCATAGAAGGCTTTCAAAATCCTCCTTGTCCAGTCCTGGCCATTAAGCAGGAGCCTCACACATCCCACGGGGAACACAGAAATGTTAATGTGTACAAAGACCTGAGTAGGAGGGAGAACAAACTGGAATGTCTTAGTATGCCACAGCTACTCAGGGCTGCTCAGCAGCGACAGACAGAGCCGGGCCGTTGTAAAGCACAAATATTAAATAGTCACTCTCTGCTGGCAGCGAATTCCTCGAACAAGAGAGTGACTGGGAAAGACTAGGACCCCTTCGCCAAACCCAGGAGAATCTTCTACATCTTCCGATCTGCTAGGCATTCTTTCAAATTGGAAGATACAAGCAAATGAGAGGATCTTGACCTGGACATTGGAAACCTGGCAGGAAGGGTAGAGGCGCATGCCTGGGCCACCACCCTGCTGGAAAGTCTTCCTTGGAGCAAAGCCTTGACCTTCATGATGAGGATTGTCACAAACACTCGTGTATGTCAGCACACACTCTCAGAATCGGCTTATATCCAGTTATGCTAAGTACACTGGGCCCAGGGCTGCACAAATCTTTAAAGCTACTAAGCCGTACAGACAAGGAGCGGAGTGAGGTTTAGTGACGTGGACACTGTGTGCACAGAGGGAGCCTAGAGCTCACCTAGGTTCCAGGCTAATGAGCAATGATAGGCAAGGAAAGGGAGGAGCGAGTCTTAAGTCCTGGGACTGTGGCCTGAAGGACAAGAGAGGGTCCTTATATCATAAAAGAAAGACCACACTTGACCTGTGACTAAGCTGTGCAACTATACCCTTGGTAAAGTGGGCCTTCCAGAAGGGCTGGGAAGGCAGGACCTAGAGACTCCAAACCTGGCCCCTGTTGGCAGATCAAACCATCCCCTGAAACCATGTCCTCACGCGCCTGAATTTAGAAGAGGTAGATAGTAGGCCCTGGCAGCTCTGGTCATGTCCCCACCCTCTGTCAGTTACCTCTAATCCTTTGAAGGCTTTTTTCTTCCTTCCAGCCTCCCTCCCTATGGTATCCCTGCACCCGGTTGTTGGCTCCTACCCCCATCACACTCATGACCCTACCTGGTAGCTGCATGCCAGGGGCCCAACCATGCCCTAGCTTCCCCACCTCACTCACACCAGTCCTACAAATGCCCACAAACCATCAGCTCTCAGCCTAGAAGCCGCCCCTGCCTTTCAGCACCATCTGCAGGGAGTTGGGGCTTGTTAGAGACATCAATTCTCAGGCTCCCTCCCTCGAGGATACTCCCAGTGACAGGGTCGGAGGCCTGCGTTTTACCCAGCTCTCCTGTGGGGCTGATGCGCACCACTGTTTGAGAATTCCCCGCACCACCCTCCGCCAGCCAGTCTGCCACCATTGTTTCAGGCAGTTCTCAACCGGAAAGAATGTTCCTCTACTAAATACAGCTCATTCCCCTATTTCTCTCGAAGCTGCTAACATTTTCTCATAATAGGAACCCAAAACCCAAGTTTGATAAACTAAGCCCCCATAAAACACAACGGACAGCTAAGAAATTCAATACTGATTTTCCGATTACACAACACGAAGATAATTATCTTCCACACGGTAGAGAAGAAACCCTGCCAGGAAGTTTAGAAAGTAACAAAGGTACTAACTCCTCTTCTGGGGGGAACTTGATATTAGAAAATAACACAGGTACTAACTCCTCTTTCGGGGGAACTTGATATTAGACACCCTTCAATAAATCGTGTTAACAGGATTTTAAAGTACAACAGTGGATATTTCTTTTTGGTGTTGGGTCTCTGTTTTGTTTTGCTTGAGGTAGGATCTCTCCCTGAAGTCCAGGCTGGTCCTTGAACTCTCCATTCTTCAGCCTCACCCTTCCTGGTGCAGGGGTGGAACTGTGTACCACCAAGCCCAGCTTCGGTGCTGGGAAAAACTCACGGCCTTGCACATGCAAGCACACACAAGCACACACCCTACCCCTAAACTACAACCCCGGCTTCACCTTGTATTTTAGTAAGCACAACTGACAGGTGCTAATCAAGAAGCACTTTCACTAAACTGTTTGGGGTCTGGGGGCGGGGTGTTAATTTTCAACAGCCCTTCCAATTAAAATGTTTTCAGTGGCCACCACCTGTAATGGCATCAACATTTGACTGGCTGTTACCCTGGAGAGTTTATGTCAACCTGACACAAACTAAAGTCACTTGAGAGGAGGGAGCCTGAATTGAGAAAATGACTCCATAGATTGGGCTGTAGGCAAGCCTGGAGGGCGTTTTCTTTATTAGTTATTGATGGGGAAGGGCCCAGCCCATTGTGAGTGGTGCTATCCCTGGACTGGGTTCTGTAAGAAAGCAATCTGAGCAAGCCATGGAAGCAAGCCAGTAAGTAGCACCCCTCCATGGCCTCTGCATCAGCTGCCTCCAGGTTCCTGCCCTGCTGGAGTTCCTGTCCTGATTTCCTGTGTTGAAAAAAAAATTTTTTTTTCTGTGTAGTCTTGGCTGTTCTGGACTCACTTTGCAAAGCAGGTTTGCCTTGAACTCACAGAGATCTACCTGCCTCTACCTCCCAAAAGCTGGAATTAAAGGCGTGAGTCACCATGCCCAGCTCCTCCTGACTTCCTTTAACAGTGGGCAGTGACGTGGGAGTGTAAGCTGAACAAAGCCTTTCCTCCCCAACTTGTTTTAGGTCATGAAGTTCCACCACAGCAACAGTAACCCTAAGCAGGACCCCCGTGAGCAATGAATTCAGACTTTACATCAGCTCGAGAATCAGTCCTTGCTCACCTATGCAAACACACGCTGCAGAGATGCTCTGTGCACTTACTAGTCTTTCTGTCAAATCTTTTGGGAGATGAGGTACTACATCAAGTCTTGAAGCAAATGAAAAGTTAAACAAAACAAAATGAATTCTAAAACAAAGGGTTCAACTAATACTTCAACAGGAAATCTATTCAAAATGGGTTTTCATCTTTATTTAATTTTCAAGGGGAAAAGGTGCCAAGAAAAAAAAGTCTGAGAAGCACATGGGTGGTAGGGATATAACTTACTGGAGTGCCTCGCCTAGACAGATCACACACAAAGCCTGGGCTTCAACCTCCAGCACCACCAGAACCAGGAATGTATCCCATAACCCAGGGCCAGAAGGTCAAAGTCATTCTCAGCTGTACAGGAGTTGGAGGCCAGTCATAGCTATAGGAGTTTCTGTCTTAAAAACAAATTAGATCCAGGCCATGGTAGTACATGCCTTTAATCCCAGCACTCAGGAGGTGGAAGCAGGTGGATCTCTCTCTGAGTTAGAGGCCAGCCTGGTCTACAAAGCAAGTCCAGGCCAGCCAGAACTACACAGAGAAACCCTGTCTCGAAGAAAAAAAAAAAAAAACACAAAAGACAAAGAAACAAAAACAAATTAGAATGTAAAGTTAATTAATTAATTAATTAAGAATAAGAAAAAAAAAAACAAATTAGTAAGTTGGGCACTTGGGGAAGAGGCAGGATCTCTGTGAGTTCAAAGTTAGACTGATCTACATAGCAAGGTCCCAGGACAGCCAGGGCTACGTAACAAAGTTATCCTAACCCAAAAAAAACCAAACCAACAAAACAAATATTAAAAAGATATTAAGCACCACCAGCTATCAGAGAAATACAAATCAAAACCACTCTATGCCAAATTAGACAGCCCCAATTAACAACACAGAGAATGGTGGCAGGGGAGACAGCTCAGCCAGTAAGCCTGCCATGCAGAAATGAGGACCTGAGTTTGGATCCCAGCACCCACATACAACCCAGACGCTGTGGTGTCTGTCTGTAACCTCAAGGCTGGGGGATGCGGAGACGGGCAGACAGCTGGAGATCACTGGCCTCCAAGTTTAACTGAGTTCTAGGTACAGGGAAAAACTCTGTCTCAGAGAGAGAGAAGTAAGATGGAGGGGCTGAAGAGATGGCTGAGGTTAAGAGCACTTGCTGTTCAGAGGACCCAGGTTCAATTTCCAGCATTTACATGGCAGCTCATAACCATTCATAACTCCAGTTCCAAAGGATGCAATGCACTTTTCTGACCACCAAGAGCACTGTATGCAGCGTGCACTTACAGCTAGGCAAAACACTCATTTATGTTAAATAAAAATTAAGTCTTTTTAAAAAATAAGATGGAGAGTAATAGAGGGAGAAACCTGAAATCAACCCCCGGCCTACATGCACACATCCACAGGAACAAATACATACACTCACACGCGCGCGCACACACACAAAATACAGATAACTCAATTCAATAGCAATCCAAGTGAATGAAGATGGGAAGAACTGAGTCAGCTTATGTGGCCGACACCTCCAGAATGATGCAGCCCCTGTGGAAACTAGCTCAACCACCCTGGATTTCAACTTGCCACAGATCTGCCACTGCTAGGAATATACCCAAGAAAAATGAAAGTGTATGCCCGTACGAAAATGTCTACATGAATGTCCACAGTACTATTATTCACCCTAGCCAAAATGAAGAAGAATGGATATCAACAGGATCGTCGTCAGTAATGATGGTGACCACTAATCATCAATAAAAAGAAATCAAGTCGGGGCCAGGTGTGTAACTCAGTGGTAGAACAGTCGTTAGCATGGCTGAAGCCCTCAACGCAATCTCCAGCTCTACCAAAATAAATCTCAAAAACTGTAGGCTAAGCGAAAGAGGCCTGAATGAAGGACTACATGTTGTATAATCGCATTTATTAAAAAAAAAAGTCAGGGGGGCTGGAGAGATGGCTCAGTGGTTAAGAGCACTGTCTGCTCTTCCAAAGGACCTAGGTTCAACTCCCAGCACCCACATGGCAGTGCATAACTGTCTGTAGCTCCAGTTCAAGGTGGTCTGACACCCTCAAACCAGTGCACATAAAATAAAATTAAATAAATTATTTTTAAAAAAAGTCTGGTAATCAAGTGTGGTGGCTCCTGACTATAATCCCGGCACTTGGGAGGCAGAGGCAGGAGGATTGCTAAGAGTCCAAGGCCAGACTACATAGAGAAATCTTGTCTCGAAAACCAAACAGGGCCTGGCAGTGGGGGTGCATGCCTTTAATCCCAGCACTAGGAAGCAGAACCAGGCAGATCTCTGTGAGTTCAAGGCCAGCCTGGTCTGCAGACTGAGTTCCAGGACAGTCAGGGCTACACAGAAAAAACTTGTCTTAAAATAAACGAAACCTAGCTGGACATGGTGGCGCATGCCTTTGATCCTAGCACATAGGGAGGCAGAGGCAGGTGGATCTCTGTGAATTCAAGGCCAGCCTGATCTACCGATCAAGTTCTAAGACAGCCAAGGCTACACAGTAAAGCCCTGCCTCAATGAATGAATGAATGAATGAATGAATGAATGAATGAATGAATAAATGAATAGAATTTTAAAGTCAGGAAAAAAAAACAAAAAACAAACAAGAAATCTAAAGCAAATTTAAAAATTAGAAAATGTCTGAACAATATGAATCTATGAGCTGAAAGACTGTCCTGGCTAGTATGATATCAACTTGACAAAAGGTAGAGTCACTGGAGAGGAGGGAGCCTCCACTGAGAAAATGCCTCAGTAAGCTCAGGCTAGAGGAAGGCCAGTAGAGCATTTTGTTTATTCATGGCTGATGGGGGTATTTTGTTAATTAGTGATTGAAGGGGGAGGGCCCAGCCCATTGTGGGTTGGGGAATCCCTGAGCTGGCGGTCCTAGGTTCTATAAGAAAGCCGGTAGGCAGCACCCCTCCATGGCCTCTACTTCAGCTCCTGCCTCCAGGTTCCTGCCCTGTTTGAGGCCCTGTTCTTGTTTCCTGCAGTGATGAACAGATACGGAAGTGTAAGCCACAGAAACGCTTTCTTCCACAGCTTGCTTTTGGTCATGGTGTTTCTTCTCAGCAATAAAAACCCTAACTAAGACAGGAGACCAATGATTACCCTTGGACATTTCGGGAGGGAGACGGAGTCATGACAGTCAAAAAGTAGAAGGGTCTTAAGGGAAATGTTCTTTTTAGACAAACAAAAATGTTCTAAAATTGATCATCATTGTGATAGTTATACAATTGAATAACATACACTGAATTACACATTGTAATAGGTGAAATGGATGGTAAATGAATAATCTCAATAAAATTTCTTTCTTCCCTTCCTTTCCTTTTTCTTTTCTTTTCCTTTCCTTTCCTTTTTCCTTTTTTTTTTTTTCCTTTCCTTTTCTTTCCACATGGCCTCACTGTATTGGCTTGGTAGTCCATGTAGACCAGGTTAGCCTCAAACTCAAGATCTGCTAACCTGAAGCTGTGATTAACAGCATGAGCCACCATGCCCAGCTGTTTTAAAAATGCTTTTTAATTGGCCTAAATCTACAGAGAGAATTACAAACAGACTTGTTAACTGAAAAGTGTTGGATAAATTGGAGTGCCAGGCAGCTGGGTGGCACTCTATCACTTTTTCTATCTCCTCCTCATTATAAATTCCTCTCAAATGGAGAGAAGAGGCAGCTTTTGTTACCATTTTACAGTTTACAAGCTTTTACACATAAGCAGCCCCACTACAGTTCTGGAAGGAGATAACTGTTTTACACCCAGGCACGCAGCAGCTCTCAGCCTGTGAAACATGCTCCCAGAGATTCAGCTGGGAAGTAAATAAAGGTCGGCTCTGCTGTGTAGCCCAGACCACCACAGAGTTCTCCAACCTCCTGCCTGGCTTGGGAGCGATGGGGTTCCGGGTGTGCCACGACCTCCGGCCATGTGCAGCTAGCCTGCATTTCAGGGTACCAGACAGTTCCTTCAGGTTGGCACGCAAGAATAACATTACTGATCTGTGTCAGTAATAAAACTATCCCAGAGCTGGATTGCCTGGCTCTTGCCTGGCTACACTAATGCCACAGTCAAGCCAAGCATAATCTAAGCCATCGGGCATCTCAATTGCCGGCAAAAGAACCTAAAAGAACTTTTTGCTCCTTTGAAATTTATTTCTGTTTTGGTGTCCTCCCCTCCCCCGCCCCATTGGCTTCAATACCTTGTGCAGAACCTGAAATTGCAGAATATTGGAAAGAAGAATAAATGGACGCCTCGCTTCCTGGCAGTGAGTGGGAGGAAGCAACCTAGCATTTCTGATTTGATATGGATGGGTGAGGAGAACCATGGCTTCAAGGGAGAGGACCAGGGTGATCTCATTTCCTGTTCTGTCAAATGAGAGAAGTGAGGGGAAGGCTGGAGGGAGGGGGCGGGGCTGGAGTGGTGACTGAAGGGAGGGGGCGGGGCTGGAGTGGTGGCTGGAGTGGTGACTGGAGGCCTCTGAAGTGACTGAATATCGGGTCACAACATATTCAGAAATCTGTGACTTACAATGGGTCATACACCAAGTGTTCACTGACACTAAATCACAGTTAAATTCCTTAATCTTTCCTATAGAGAAACCAGTGTTCCAAATCTCCCAGAGGCATTCATTTAGAAAAAGAAAGAGGTGGAGGAAGCCTTTAATCCCTTTAAGCACCTGGAAGGTAGAGGCAGGAGGATATCTGTGAGTTCAATGCCTAGTCTATATAGTTAGTTCCAGGACAGCCAGGGCTATAAAGAGAGACCTTGTCTCTAAAACACAAAAAAAGAAAAACGAAGGAAGGTGGAAAGGAGTAAAAGAAGGAACGAATGAAGGAACTAAAGAATTAGTTATTGTTTGGTATGGGTGTTTTGTTTGAATGTATGTCTGTGCACTACATGGCCTCCTCTGAAGGCACAGACATATATGTGGGCAAAAGACCCATACATCAAAATAAATAATAAAGCTTTAAAAATAGTAAAAAAAAAAAAAAAAAAAAAAAAAAAAA
>NW_026592510.1:12931420-12950017 GCF_907164565.1 Psammomys obesus | reverse complement strand
AAAAAAAAAAAAAAAAAAAAAAAAAAAAAAACCAAAAACCTAAAAACAGTGTCTTAGTGTGCATGTCCATTCAAGTGTGTGTGTGTGTGTGTGTGTGTGTGTGTGTGTGTGTGTGCGTGCATGCGTGTACATTTATTCAAGTGACTCCCAAGCCCATTTATATAATAGATTCACTACAGGTGCCAAACCTACATATTCCAACATAAAACACTGACTTCAGGAGCTGAATAGTTGGCAAGGTTTTATTCTTAATAAAATTATTTCTTGGGTGCTTCCTAAGGATTTTTTTTCTGTCTGTGAACTGAAAAAAAAAAAAAAGTATTTGTCACTAGATAAAAAATTTACAGTGTATTTCAAAAGACATTCTAAGAAAGGAGGGAAAATCCATTTTACTTTGCTTTGCTAGAAGTAAAAAGAATTAGCAGTTTGGAACCCTGTGAAGGCAGGGATCTTCCAAAGAGGGAGAACTTTCTCGCCAGATCTTGGCTGAGTTATCATCAACAATTTCAAAGGGACTCTACAATCAAAGGAAGCTGTAAATTCCTTCCTCCCTGTGATCACCTCCTTCAGATGAAAGCCTCAAAACAATCAGTCAAGAGTTTTAAAGAAAACAGCAGGACCTGCCACTATGCAGCTGCTTATTAAACTGCCCAGTCCCGCTGTCCGGTCTGCTGTGTTCTGAGTCACGTTCCTGATCTATCACAATGGCTTCTGAGACCCGTTCACATTTATGTTCTCACTGAAAGTGTGCCTTTGAGCCACAAACTGGGCACTTCAACAAATGGGAACAAATAACTCATCACTGTAAAGTTTTCCTAGGTGATAGAAACATTCCTTTTTTTTTTTTTGTCATGTTTCTTTTTATTTTTTGCTTTTTTAAAAATATTTAATTATTTATTTATTATTTATTACATATACACCAGAAAAGGGCGCCAGATCTCATCATAGATGGTTGTGAACCACCATGTGGTTGCTGGGAGATTGAACTCAGGACCTCTGAAAGCGCAGCCAGTGCTCTTAACCGCTGAGCCATCTCTCCAGCCCCTTTGCTTTTTTTTTTTTTTTTAATTTATTTATTACATATACAATGTTCTGCCTGTATGCCAGAACAGGGCACTAGGTCTCATCATAGATTGTCGGGAGCCACCATGTGGTTTCTGGGAGATTGAACTCAGGACCTCTGGAAGAGCAGCCAGTGCTCTTAACCTCTGAGCCATCTCTCCAGTCCCCTGGAAACATTCTCATAACTATGGTTGGTGATATTGGAATGTCACACTGCATTTTAAAATAAAAGTAAGGAATTGGAGCTCAGAGGTTGAGTGCAGAATAATAAATACAAGATTTGTTCCCAGTGCCCAGTGTATCAGTTCACAGCCGAAACTCCAGCTCTGGGGAATCTGACTCCCTCTTCTGGTCTCATTGGGCACATACCCACACACACAGACATAATCAAACATAAAATAAATCTTTTAAAAATAAAACAGGTTGAAATACTTTGAAATTTTATTTCAAATCTTTTTTAGCCCCCTCAAGTACTGGCTATGACTCCAGTATTTGCAGAGAAAACCTTTTTCTTAAAGTTCATTTGAACTACTTTCAAAACTTAAACAGTTGGTGTTAGTTAAAAGACGGAGGGAGTGTTGGAGAGATGTCCCAGTGCTTAAGAGCACTGGCTGTTCTTCCAGAAGACCCAGGTTTGAGTCCCCAAAAAACATTGTAACTCCAATTCCAATGGATACAATGTGCTCTTCTGTCCCCCAAGAGCACTAGACAAACCATGGTCACAGACTTCTTTTTTTTTTTTTAGAGAGCGGAGGGACTGGGGAGACAGCGCAGTGGGTCAGGCACTTGCCCCTCAAACCTCACCTGTGGATGACAGTAAATGCTGGGCAGCTGTGGAGGCCAGGCTGGAGTCTCAGGTGGGACGCTATCCCGGCAAGCTGTCAAGCCGGGCTAACAAACCTACCTGCTCTGGGTCACGGTGAGAGACACTGTCTCAATAGGTGGACAGCAACTGAGGACGCGTCACCTTCTGGCTTCCACATGTGCCCACGTACATGCAAACATGCACACAGAGACAGGGAAAAGAGGCAGAGGAGCTACAGTGAAGGCTCCTGCGGTAAAAGGGGCTTGCAGCCAGGTCTGATGCTCCCATCCCCAGGACCCATGAACACTCCCCAAAGCTGACCTCTGACCTCCACATAGCACCCTGGCACTATGCCTGCACGCATACCCTCACACTCCTTCACACTGCCAATAAATAAACAAAAAGGGTTTTGTTGTGGTTGTCTGTTTTGTTTGAGACAGGGTCTCACTGTGGAGCCCTGGCTGGCTTGGAGTTTGCTAGGAAACCAGGCTGGCCCTGCACTCACAGAATTGATCCTGCCTCTGCCTTCCAAACCCTGGGATTAAAGGCGGGTGTCACCATGCTCTGCTATAAGAAGTAATTTCTTTTTTTAAGTGCAGAATCATTTCCCAGTACGGAGGGGATGAGACATTAGAGACTATACTTAGGTAACTGATGCAGGTGAGCCCTGGATAACTTCATTCTGTTGCAGCCTAAACAAAAGAAAATCCTCCCGGCTCTTTATCTTCATTAATAGAAAGCCCAGATCAGAATCCTGCAGCTCGCTATCAGCCTTGGCCACTTGGGAACACCGGAACTTTTGTCTCTACTCTGCCTAAGCGACTCCACTTTTACCTTCCGTTCCTAGTCAGTATTCTCAGCCCCCTGAGGAAAACTGAATGTATTTGATGTCGCCTAATTGCACATCTAAGAAGGTTACAATACTCAGTTTCACGTCCTGTATAATTTTAAGAAACATTTTAAGCCCGGAAACCAAAAAACTGCAAGCTTTTATGCTAGCCAAATATTTTCACATCTCAATAAAGAGCCAATCGCTCTGGGGTGGAGCGGGTAGAGCCAATGCGGCTTGTACTGTCTGTCCCCACTTTTAAAATAGCATTCAAAGTTAAGGCAGGGTGGGAGTGCGATGTGACTCATTCCTTTGCTGGGCACAAGCCACTTTTCTTGGAGGCGCCATGAGCCAAAGGTTCCCAAAGGTCAAAGTGCAAATAAATCCCAAGGGTAACAGGTCTAGGGTGCGGCCCTGGGTTTTCAAGAGGCCCCCAGGCAATGTCCCAGAATTTCCCCTCACCTTACCGGGAAAGTGGTCTCTGAAAAGAATTAGACCAGTCGGGAAAACTCGGAGAGGCCGGAAGAGCCTTTGAGCAGAACACGCGCACCTGTGTGGGCCTGGGAAGGCGCCGTGGACAACCAAGAGACAGTAGCTCTGAAACCCTCTCACAAACTGCAGCAGTCTGGAAAACACCCTTCTCGAGCTCGGGGAATGCTTGGCATTCGGTGGCCTTTTTCCAACATAAAGATCTCCAACTCGGCTTTGACTGAGAGTCCCGTAGCGGAGCCTGACAACGCCCTGCGTGTTGACAACTCTGCCCCTCCTTTCGAAGTGGGCCTGAGGACCCCAAGTCTACACACACGTATCAAACGTTTCAAAGGCTGTGGAGCAGAGTTTTCCAGTCCCGCGGCGGCGCGGGGGTGGGGGAGGGTGGGAGGGACGGAGGACGACCCACGGTCAGCTGGCTCGCCCCGACCTGCACTCAAGTCACCAGCCTGGGTCCCCCCCACACCCCTTAGATACCATCGCTGCCAACAGAAACCCGAAGGCCCCCTGAACCTAGCAGAAGAGACTCCCGGCGGGAGTGAAACAATGTCTCCGCCTAGAAGGGTAAGGAGGAGCCAGGCACCTGTAGCAGCCGAGTAAACGCCAAGGTCCCGGTATCCCTAAATCAATCCCTGCGATACGAGGCTCCCCAGGGGTGAGAGGTGGAAGCAGACGGAAAGCAACACTCCCAATCAAACACACTCCAAACCCCCACGGTGCGTCCACGCGCGCCGCCCCACGGCCGATCAGGGCTCCGGAGCAATCTTGCACCCGGGGAGGGACAGGGCAGCAGGTACTCGCCTGGAAGACGGGGGTGGCAGGCAGCAGCGTCAGCGCGCAGCCGGGCGACGGTCCCCGGAGCTGGGTGGCTCGGCGCGGAGCGTCCGGAGGCGGAGTGCCGCAGGCTGCCCCAGCAGGCGGGAGCCAGTGACCTCGGCCACCGGCCGCTCCTGGGTATTGTTGTGACTCAACCTATTTCCTGTTTGGAGGTTTAGGAGGAAGAAAAAAAGTGCCTTTCCAGAGAGTGTGTGGTCGGGGGTAGGATAGGTGGGCGGTGGCCGTCACCTGCTTCCTCCAGACGCCGACAAAAAAAAAAAAAAGAAGCTACTTCAGCTCGCGCCACTTTGGGGCGTCGGGATGGGCCGAGGGGAGGGGGAGATGCCTCACCGGCGCCACCCAGCGGTGGGGCAGGGACGGAGCGATGCTTCCGCCTCTCCTCGTTCTCAGCGAACCCCCCGGAGCTTCTCGCTCCAGAAGAGGTTTATTTATTCGTGTCCAGATCTGCTTTCAGTCTTTTCTCGGGTGGGGATGAGAAAGGCTCAGTCACCCTCCAAAAACTACTGGAAGGGTGTTTGAGGGTCACTGTGTGTTTGTGGTTGGGGAGGGAGACCGGTTGATTCTTGTTTGAGGAAGAAGAGAAACAAGTAATAGTCCTGGTGAAGGACAAGTTTTAAGATCAATTTCCACTCCCCTCCCCCTCCAACCTCGCCCTCACCCTGGATCGCTGGGTCTGAGGCTCCAATCCGGAAATACCGGTTCCTCTCTTGGGACAATAGGTGAGGGCGGAGCTCTAAGCCCAGAGCCTGCTTAGTCACGTGGCTAACCCCTCGAGAAGGAGGAATGTGCCCGGTGCCCAAGGCTGCACCTGGGGCTCAAGTGAGCCTTCCATTTAACCTAGTCCCGTAAAAATCCTAGCAAGATTACGGGTACAGAGCTTTCAATTTGCAGTGGTAGAAGTTCTGGAGATGGGGAGATGGATAGAGGTGACTGTGGCCCGGTGTGAATGCACGCAGCTGACAATTTTAAGTACTTCAGTATGCCTTTTAAAAATTCTGTGAAGACTGGTGCGGTCCATTCCAGGCAACTTCGCGCGGGAGCGCCTTCTCTCCTCCCCACAAAAACCTTCGCCAGAAGTCATGGAATCAGTTGAGACCCTCACCCAAGGAAAAAGAAAAACAAGAGAAGTCGGGAGTGAGAGCACACATTTGTAATCCCAGAGCTGGGGAGGCAGCTCCCCGGATTTACTAGCCCCAGAAAAATGACTCAGTCTCAGAAATCAACATGGGCATCACCTGAGGAACATGACACCCCTGTAGGGTAATGCTTGACCTGTACACACATACACACAGGAGCAAAGAAAAATCAACGCTTCGAAGGACAGTATCATTTTAAGAAAAATGAACACAAGCAAACTGTTAGGCAAATAAAAGCGTACCTGTTGTGCTGGTGTTTACTAAGAAAGGAAGAAACACCTATGCATGAATTTGCTCCTTGTTTTTGGCTTTTGGCTTGTTTGTTTGGGTTTTGTTTTTGAGCTGGGGGTCTTACTATGGTCCTAATGGGTCTGGTACTTCTCATGCAGTTCTCCGTGGTTCCAAACTTGGGGCAATCCTCCTGTCTCTGCAATAATGGGCGGGCACTGCCATGTCCAGCTGGGGGGGGGGGGGCGCGCGCGTACGCACGCGCCTGCCTGTTTAAATTATTTGTGTTTGTTTGGTTTTTTTTTTTTTTTAGATATATTTATTTATTGTTTATAGTGTTCTGCCTGCACTCCAGAAGAGGGCATCAGATCACATTATAGATGGTTGTGAGCCATCATGTGGTTGCTGGGAATTGAACTCAGGACCTTTGGAAGAACAGCCAGTGTTTGTTCTTAACTCCTGAACCATCTCTCCAGCCCCAAAATTATCTATGTTTGTATTTAATGTGTATGGCTGTTTTGTCTGAATGTATGTTTGTCTCAAAAAATAATGTGGAGAGTGATAGAGCAATACAACAAACCTTTGACTGCTAGCTTCCCTCTACACACCTACACACCTACACAAACATATATATGCCAGACACAGGGAAACACCAAAAAAGCTTTTTTGATTTTTGGATGGAGAGCTTTGGGGGGAGTGGGTTCTATTTTTTGAGACAGGGTTTCTCTGTGTAGCGCTGGCTGTCTGGGAACTAGCTCTGTAGACCAGGCTGGCCTCAGACTCACAGAGATATGCCTGCCTCTGTCTTCTGAGTGCTGAGATTAAAGGTGTACACCACTACCACCTGGCCAAAAAATGTGTTTTAAATGACTTATTCGTATTGTTTTGATTTAATAGGTGGGGCTGCTGCTACTACTGTGTGTGTTAGATAGGCATGCTTATAACAACTTATTCACAAACACAACACAAAATGAAAGAAAACATGTTGAATTTCATTCCGTATCTGGAATGAGATAGATGGGCGTTTCCAACAGAGCTTGGATTTTGCTGTGAGGGTGTTTGGGTAGGATGGAAGGGCCTTTGGCCAAGATAGGTGGCAACTGATAGTATCATTGTCTCCTCGCCCACTCTTTCCTGCTGGGTACATGCTGTGTGTATGAACTCCTTTGTCCGTGTGTTCTGTCATTAGCACAACTGCATTTTCAGTAGCTCATAAACACTTCTGCTCTGAAGACTAAACATTTTTAAACTAGATCAGAACAAAATAATATGAGCCACCTCCATGGGTCACAAGAGCAATTCCATGAAAACGTGGCTGTGAGCCCTGAGCTCTAAGTTCCCTTGTGGCACAGCAGTGCCCCCTTGGCAGTCATGGCACGGAGGCAGTTCCATGGAAGCTGGGGAGCCCATCTGGGAAACAAAGGCCTGTTCTGTTGCCTCTGGTGACAGAGAGCTCTTCTTCCCTGTGCTCTGGGGTGCTAGACTCGATACTGTGATTCACATCCAAGCTGCACAGACAATAAAGGGCAAGCAGGCATTCACCCTGACAAGACTATTTCCCTAGCTCGCAGTCGGGTACTGTCAGAAAGGATCCTTGTTCCTCCTTTTGATTTTGCTACTTGATGCCTTTGTGGTCCTAAACTATTCAATCTCCTCACCCTTTGACCAAGCAACTCTTCTTTTATAATCCAACTAAAGGGGGGGGGGGGGACACAATAACAACAACAACAAATTCAAGTTACTTCATTGACTGTAATAGGAAAAAACAATGTTAAATTCCCATTGAGGAGACAAAGGCAGGCAGACCTCTGTGAATTTGAGGCCTGAGTGCAGAGGAAAAAAGTCTGCATTATGCCATGATGGTGCACACTTGTAATCCCAGCACTTGGGAGGCAGCAGCAGGCAGATCTCAGTGAGTTCAAGGCTAGCCTGGTGTACAAAGCAAGTCCAGGACAGCAAACACCTCATAAGCCTCTCATCAGCTCCAGGGTATTCAGAGGTTTGCTTTGCTTGCAAAATGAGTATGTTACTAGAAGTTACAAACCTAACACTTTTGTTTCCTTTAAGGTTTAACTTTACATGTTTTATTACTCTATTTCTAAAAGCTAGCATTTTAACTCATAACATGTTATGTAACTAGGCATGATGGTACATACCTATACTCCCAGCACTGGGTAGGCAGCAGAGGTTGAAATGGAGAATCAGGAGTTCAAGGTCATCATCTGCTTCAAGGCCACACTAAATCACAGGCCTCTGTCATCCCCAAAGGTATTATGTAATATTTGATGGATACAAAATCATACACATAACATCTAAGTAGGCTCGAGGGGATAAAAGTAAAATGAACAAACGAGGGCCTTGAGAAATGGCTCAGTGGTTAGGAACACTAGCTGTTCTTCTGGAAGACCTGGGTTCAATTCCTAGCATTCACACAAGCAGGGGAGACACTTTACATTCAAACCATAATAACACATATGTTTAAATTAGCAGAAAAGAGCGAGAGACGAGGCTCCGCAACTTGCCAACAGTAGTCCTATGTTGTAGATATAAACATGTTTTTGTTTTGTTGTGGGATGTGGGACTGATTCATATGGTCCATAGCAGCAGACTATTTGTCTCATGTGGGCTCTGAGAGCAGCTCTTTGCCAGCTGCAGATAGTTTAAATCTGAGGACTCTGGAGAAAGAATAAATGCCAGAGCCTAGAGAGTAGAGAGGAGAAAGAACAAGGCTACTCATGCTTCCCCCTTTGCTGCTCCTGGTTGCTGTTGGGAGACAGAAGTTAGAGATCTTCTGAAATGAGGACTGGACTGGCTCCAAGGAACCTGACTACCCTAACCAGCAGGAAGCAGCTAAGGGAACTACAACCCCCTCTCTCACTAACCCTTTCTCTCTCCTACCTGGTGTTGAGGTGTTGGAAGGGACTGGGGTAGAGTAGGGAAAAAAAGATAAAAGTAAATGTAAATAAAGGAGGTTTTTTTTTTTTAAAGTACACTGACAGTCCTATGGATAGGGAGGGGGTTGAATGGGATATGGGGATGGGTGGTAAAGATTGACCTGCACATTTTCAGAGCGGTTTTAAATTTAACTGAAAACCAAAGTGGGGCTCAGGTTGTAGGTCAGAGTGTACAGAGTGTTGAGGAGTTCCTAGGTTTGATCCTCAGCCTGGCAGAAATAAGTGCATGAGTAAGCACGGCATAGACCAAAGGTCTGCCTGGCAAATGCAATTATCAAGTGAAATGGAAAGATCTCAAAGGGGACCCAGTGAGAAGCTGTGGCCATGAAATCCTGGCACTTCCTAAAGATAGAATGGAGCCAGTTTGGCTCAAGGAAATAGGTCAGCCAAGTGTGCAAAGGTCATGAGAACCCTTCCAACGTTCTTACGCTGGCTTCATCTCCAGCCATACCTGTCTGGTCTTAGGGTCGGGCCATGGTAGTTCTGGAATGACCCGGAGGAAGCTTAGCAGGCAGCGGCTGTACCTTCCACTGACTGAGCAGTAGAAAAATGGGGCCTGTGAACAGCTGACCTGCAGCAGCAGTCAGTGTGAGAAGAAAGTCAAGAGCCATAGGCAGGTTCCCTCCCTTCTCCATACCCAGCCGCCGCTGCGTTTCTCAAACTCTCAATTCCCCTGCCTCAAACTCCTGTGTGCCCTGAAGACAATTATGTATGCTATGTTCAACAAGCACTCATTTTAAACCCTCTGTGCCAGCGTTTCTCCACCTCCTAATGCTGTGACCCTTTAAAACTCCTCATGTTGTAGTGACCCCCCAGCCATAAAATTATTTTCATTGCTACTTCATAACTGCAGTTTTGCTTCTGTTATGGATTGTAATGTAAATGTCCGTTTTCTGACGGTCTTGGGTAACCCCTGTGAAAGGGTTGTTCGGCTCCCGAAGGAATCACAAACCACTGCTGTATGCAGCAGTTCACAGCTGAGGGTTAAGTTTCAACTCATCATTTCTTTGACCAAGCTTTTATAAATATATCAGTTCCAACTGGTACACGTGGCCTGTCTTACAGCATTCAGTGATGTTGGTTATCTTTGATAAACAGCTCACAAATACCCTGTGTTGGTCAGTCTTAAAGATTTGTTAATTTTTTTTTACCTCACGCATGTTGGTGTTTCACCCAAAGTTTTGTGTACCACATGCATGTCATGTACCCAGAGGCCAGAGGGTATGGGTAGCAGATCCTCTAAGATGGTAATTACCATGTGTGTGCTGTATTCGGAATCCTCTATTAGAGCAACAAGTGCTCTTAGCTGCTGAGCCACGTCTCCAGCCCTGTGTTGGTCATTTAGTCTATAGGCATGTTTTTCCTCTGCATGCTGTGTGCATGTGTGTGTGTGTGCAGGTGTGCGTGGAGACCAGCAAGAAACCTCAAGTGCTATTTCTCGTGTACAGTAGACATTTTGTGAGACAAGTCTCTCGCTGGCCTGAAACTCAACATTTGAAGGGACTCAAGGGTGGTGAGCCTGGCTCTGGCATGGCTCGCCCTTCCCTCTCAGTCCCTCTGCCTTGCTGAAAGCCGTTAGGTTACATTCCTAAAGCTGGCCACCAAGGTCTCTCCCCTTATTTGGCCACTTCTCCTCCTGAGGCTACCAAGGTCCAGCTAGCAAAGTATTGGACCCACGCCATAAAAGCCTCCTTTGGGGCACCTAATTAACATGCCCAATTAAAATTAAACACCTTGGGGTTGGGGATTTAGCTCAGTGGTAGAGCATTTGCCTCGAAAGTGCAAGGCCCTGAGTTCGGTCCTCAGGTCTGGAAAAAAAAAAAAAATTAAACACCTCATCCTAACATGGTTTCCCCCTTGTACCTTTATCTACTGCCATTTTCCTATGTGCTATGTCTGTCTTCTATCTAGTGGCAGTTCTTTGCTCCTCTTGCAGGACAAATATCCCTGTCCCCTCTCCCTTGTTCCCTTCTCCTTCTCCCTCATCCTCTATCTCCTGTCTTCGTCTTTTATTCTCTGCCCTCTGTCCCACTTGGTCAAGTCTCCTTTGTGCTGAGAACTTGGTCTTGGGAGTCCTGAACTGATATTTTTCCTTTTAAGAATGGCTGGTTGCAGACCGAAGGATCTGCTTATTTCTGCCTTCCCAGGGCTGAGGGCATAAGCACACATCATTAGAGGCAGCTTTTTAAAATTTAAGTTCTGGGAGTTGAACTCAGGTCCTCACACTTGCAAGATAAGCACTTTACTGACTGATATGAATTATCTACCAGTCCTGTATTTAATCATTTGTTAACATTCCAAAGGTCACTATAATTTTAGTTAAGCCTCTGGTAGATACTAATTTTAAATTCAGATAGAAATGCATAGTTTCTCTAGAGCCTGGATCAACTATGAATTTGCAGTGAGGAAGATGAAAATATAGGAAAAAACAACAACATACAGATATGTGTTGGTATAACTGTTTCCTGGAGATTGAAGCATTCTATCCTGAAGGGAAGCTCCTTAAGCAGGAAGATTAACAAATAAATAAATAAAAATTAAGAAAAACAAAACAAAACAACAACAACAAAAAAAAAAAAAAACCAAAACTCAAAATAGCTTCAGGAAGTCCCTGAAATTGATCAGATTCACTAGCTCCCCCCCTTCCTCCCAGGGTAGGCTATAAAACTTCAAAGAAGACTCTCAGACAAACCAAGCTACAAAAACACAAGCAAGCAAACAAACAACAAAAACAAAAAACACAGACAAACCAGCCACCTGGAAGAGCAGACACCAGCTGCAGGCTGTGAAATGTGCTCTAGGTTTCTCAGCTTTTGTGAGCAGTCAGCCATGCTGGGGTGGACCTTGGATTTGATCCTGTAAGTAACCCTTCACCTATACTCCTATAAGTAACCTAATAAAACTCATTGGTTCACCTAGTTGGACTTTGGTGCTATCTGTACTTTGGTTTGTCATAGGCCTCTATCTAGGGTGAGTAGACGTGTGTGTTGGGTCTCCCCAGGAAAAGTTTTGTCATACAATAATATGAATATAGTGAGTGGATGTCTTTGCAGAAAATGAAGACATTGTGTCTGGTAAGATCTAATGTAAAAACCAGCTCATTCATTGTTAGGCTCAAAAACTAATGAACAATACTGTAATTACTTGATATCAATTGCAATTGGTGATTTTTACTGTAGGCCAACAGTAAAATTGGGGGTAGAGATACAAATGAAACGCACTCATGCTTATTATGCTTTGGGTAATAGTAGGGCTATTAGGGATGCCACCAAAATAATGGCTCCTCTTTAATGAGTATTTAATTGGTACTCCATTCCTGCTACGTCAAACTGAGGTTAAACAAGCATGCTAACTGATGACAAAGTTCTCATGTTTAAAGCGTGCAATGGCACGCACCTGTAGTACTTGTTATCCCAAGGAGACTGATGTTGGAGGATCATAGCTCAACATAGCTCAATCATCATAGGTAACCCAGTGAGCTATTACGCAAACAAACAAACAAACAAACAACTATTCAGTAACAACAACTTAAAAAGAAGAAAACCCAAGGCAAATCAAAGTCTGCGATAACAGGTATCTTGCTCTTGCCTTTATAAACTGCTCCAGCCAGTTTTGTATTGCTTCATTGTTTGCTGTTGGTATGAGGAATTGAACCACCGAGCTATAGCCCAAACTGCTCCAGCCATTTACAAAAGCATCTCCAGGCCTGGCCCAAGGATCAGGGGGTACACAGGTGCTCTGATGCATGAGACTCTGGTTCAACCCACAGCACCCTTTTAAAATTGTTCTTTGTGCTGGACAGTGGTGACACACACTTTTACTCCCAGAACTCAGGAGGCAAAAAGGAGGATCTTTGAGTTTGAGGCTAGTCTGGTCTACAGAGTGAGTTCCAGGACACGAAGGGCTACACAGAGAAACCCTATCTTAAAAACAAAACAAAATATAAATATGCATGTACTTATAAAACTGCTTAAATCATTTGCCTTCATAATTTTACCATCAGAATCTTATCTTAGGACAATTAAACCCAAATTCAGAAGAGAGAAAATTATATGACCGTTTCACCAGTTTATTGTTCATAAAAGTCACATATAGAAATAATTAAAATATAAAATACTTTTTTAAGGCTAAGTGGATTAATGAACACTCACTAAAAGGACATATGTACTATTTAGGAAGTGCACATGACAACATTCACTCTGTTTATTGAGCCAGTTTTATCCTATGCTCTACACAGTGATGAACGAGATGGCAAGTTTTGCTTTTGTGATGTTTCTGAGTAACTAATTAATGTCCAGTTAAAAGGAGATCACATGAAATTCCCAAATTATAACTGCTCCCGTGTAGACGTGAACTTTATAGGCCAAAGGCCACAAAAACAAGTCCTTATTCCTCTTTTGCAACATTTTACAATGTGGAGTTGGTAGGGTTTATTTTTGTTGTTGTTGGCTGGTTGGTTGATTTTTTTTGAGACAGGGTTTCTCTGTGTAGCCATGGCTGTCCTGGAACTCGATTTGTAGAGCAGGCTGGCCTCCGACTAACAGCGATCTTGCTGCCTTTGTGCTGGGATTACAGTCGTGTGAGACCCTGGGCTGGCAGGTGGGGTTTGTTTTGTTTTGTTTTTTAATGTAAAATGAGAGGCTGAGAAGATAGCTCTTTTAGTAAAATGCTTGCTGAAGAAGCATGAAGAGCTGAGCTTGAAACCCAGAACCCAGGTGAAAAAGCCAGGCATGGTGTGCACACTTGTAACTCCAGTGCTGGAGGGCAGAGACAAGCAAGTCTCTGCGGTTCCTGGACCAGCCAGCCTAGACTAACTAGTGAGCTCCAGGCCAATGAAGAGACCCTGCCTCAAAAAATAAGGTAAGTGGGCTAGCCAGAGCTCAGTGGGAAAAGGTACTTGCTCCATGAGCCTGGTGACCTGAGATCTAGCTGCACAACCCACAGGGTGGAAGAGAGAATCGACCCCCAAAAGTTGTCCTCTCACTTCCACACTCACAATGAGGTGCTCACACCACAGTACACATACGCACTATGCCCCACAAATTAATTAATTAATTAACGAGTAATTGATTAAAAAAAAACAACGAAACCTAACGCTGTACTCTGGTCATCTTCTGCACAGACACACAAATGTAAAATTATATATATGGCAGATCACAACTGTCTGCAACTCCAGTTCCAGGGTGTCCAACACACTCACACAGACATACATGCGGGGAAATCGCCAGTGTACGTCAAGTAAAAATAAATGAATCATTTGAAAAATTAAAAAAAAAAAAGTAATGTTTATGAAACAGCTGCAACTCTTCATGTGCATTGAGAGCAAGCAGGATTGAAAAAGGAGTGGAGTCTAAGCTCACTCCTCTTCCTTCAACAAAGTCATGAATTTGTGAAATTGTGAATGCCGTTGGCTCAAGTTCTTATAGTCAAGTGTACTTTTTTTCTGTGAGCTGGAGAAGCTTAGATAAGGGCCTGCTGTTCAGGAGGAAAAAGCTTTGTTTTTAAAATCCCACAGCTGTAAGTCATGACACTGTCACTAGTGAGTCATGTGAGTGGACCTGCAGGAGCCTGTTTTCCCCTTAAAGATGACACTGAAGACAGGCATGGCGATGCACACTTGTAATTTCAGTATCCAGAGGCAAGAGGGTCACTGCAAGTTCCAACCTCAGGTTCAGAGCACGTTCTGATACAGGGAGACCTGCATGGCAAGACCCTGCCTCAAAACAACAGCCACAGAAAGAAGATAGTAGGACCTGCCTCATAGGCTTCTTAGTGCTGACAATGCCATATGTATGTATTCAGAGAGAAAAAGCTAGGAAGGTTTATGGGATTATGATCGGCTGTAGGTTCCCTCTCTCTCCCTCTCTCCTTTTCTGTATCAGAAGATAGATGAAGGCAGACTGCCTCATATTTGCATAGTAACGTTCTTAATGAAACAGTGGATGAGGTTTCCCCAGGGTTTTATTTTGTTTTGATTTTTGACCTATCATCTTTGCTCATGGCTTTGAACCCCACAGGCCTAAGATCATGTCTCTACCCAAGGCTAAATCAGCCTGCGCGCTGTTTTGCTTACCTGATAGTCATTGCATTTAGAGCCTAAGGCTGGAGATCCAACATGAGAGCTTGCATATTCTAGGCAACTAGACTTCCACTGAGCTACACCCCAGCCCCTATTCGCTGTTAATATGCCTAAATCTGACAGTTCAGTGGGAGAAAGCCCTGCACAGGTCTTACAAATTGCCTGAGAGTTTTTGAAACCATTTGTTCCCTCATTGGAAACCACCATTGATCACCTACCACGTTGTACCATTATTGACACTGTTCAGTAACCCACGTTTGGTCCCCTCCTCTGACTCCCTGACCTCTACCCTGTGAGCAGTGCTGGTTGCTGCTCAGCCCTGCTTCTCCACAAGACATATTTAACAGCTCTGACTTTCCCCCATCCTTTCCTCCTATCCCTGTGACGAAGAACTGAGTCAAACACGTCAGCAAGTTCTACCTTCCTCAGGGTAGAACTGGATCCCAGCTGCACTTGAAAATGTGATCCAAATGATGTTTGGGAACTTCTCCCTCTTGAGAAAAGGTCACAGGTACAAGGGACTTCCGGGTTGCTGCAGGTGTCCTGTTCCTAGACTTGGGAGATGGCTACAGAGTTACTGGCTTTACAAAAACAAATGAGCCTTGGGGCTGGAGAGATGGATCAGTGGTTAAGAGCACTTGCTGCTCTTACAGAGGACCCAGTTCAGTTCCCAGCTCCCATATGGCTGCCCTTAACTCCAAGTTCCGGGGATCTGATGCCCTCTCCTGATCTCTGAGGGGTGAGCCTTAAATACATCTCTGCATCCAGCCAGGCATGGAGATGTTACACCTTTAATCCTAGTACTCGAGAGGCAGAGGCAGACAGATCTCTATGATTTTGAGGCCAGCCTACATTGTAAGCTTCCAGGCCAGCCCAGGCTACACAGTGAGACCATGTTGGTGCTGGGGGCGGGGGGCAGGAAGGTAGAGGGCTTGTGCAGCATGAGTAAAGCCTTGGTTGAATCCGCAGCCCAACTCTGCAAAATAGCTTTTTGTTGTTTCATGCATTTTTTCCATGGGTCGCATCTCGCAATTTAAGAAGTTAAAAATAACACAGGGGTAAACTGTAAAGAGAGAGAGCCGTGCGTCAGCCGGCACACGGTTATCGGCAACCATCTGACCTGCTCTGCCCTGAGAAGGAACTGCAGGGGGAAAGGCCGGAACCTCTATGCAAGGCTGAGGCAGAGCCAGACCTTCCTCCTGTGCTTTGATTTTCACGAACCAGCACACGCCCTTCACGTGGAACCCAGCTGGAAAAGTCCTGATCCTTACAGCAGAGGCATCCTGTCTGACCCGCTGGTGACCCTACTCAGTCAGCAGCTCAGTACAAGGCTTCCATTGAGCCCTCCCCTCCCGCTGGCATCTCCCATTCTCCTTGTTCCACACAGAGCTCTTCGCCACAGTGAGGTTATGCTCGGCTTGAATTCCTAATTCTCCAGGTTAGACTTCATTTCTGCCATCCTGAAAGGAGAAGCCTCTAGCCTGGCACTTAGGCAATAAGACAATTCCATATATTTCCCCCCCTAGGGCTTCTCTAGATACTGTATTTTTTTAAAGCCTGGAATTCTCCCAGAAGGGCTCATGTGTGCGTGTGTGTATGTGTGTGTGTGTGTTTATTTGTTTGTTTTTGTTTTGATTTTAGAAAGATATTCTTCTAAGGTGCCCTTCTACCTCCTAATTTACCAATCAAAATCTTATGTTCCCATGAAGGCCCATCTCTAAATCTACTCAGTTTATCAATTCCTGTGGTCCCAACACTCGTGTAGGCTCATACCTGCTCTTTCTTTTCTGATTCTCTTCATCACACCTAGCTGTTTGCTTCTCTGCTTGCTTGTCCTTCATCTTATGCTCCAGAAGTTCCCTGTTATAAAGCACACATCCACATATATCTGCAAACATGCTAACCAAGCCCTTTAAAGCTCTTTACAGACAGAGCCCATATCTGATAAAACAGCATATCGCATGGGCTCCACGAATCGTAGAATTTCCTAGGTGAGCAAATCATAATTAAAAGTGCTTGATATGGTATGATGCAGCATTCTTGTTAATAGTCTTATGTTCCTTCAGTATTTAAAGCCCTCAGTGAGAGGAAAAAAAACACAAACAAACTCACCTGGCATCCACGCCATCCTCCAACCCCTGCTGTCCTGGTAGCTGTACTGGCCAATTGGAATCCCAGGAGACAGAGCAAAGGTTGCTCAGTGTGTGGTCTGTTTAGAAAGCATGATCCTCCCTCTCTCCTCAGTAGAGCAACCACAAGTCCTGCCAGTCTTCCAAAAGAGGGAATGAGTCCCAGATGGGTCTAGTAACTGGTAGGCTGCCATGTCTGTGAAAGGGCGTGTGCAATACTGGAGTTGCCAAAAAAAAAAAAAAAAAAAAAAAAAAAAAAAAAAAAGCCGAGTTAATTATCCTTACCCCGTGGTTCCCAAAGCAACAGCTCCCATGGGATCCTTCACAATAAGATCCCTTCCAACTCACCTGGGAGGTATCAGTTGCCTGTTGCCTGTAACTGCCTAACTGGACAGTAGGCTTAGAGCTTTGCCTCTGGGACATATACAGGCAGCTAGCAAAAGCACGGCAATCAGTTCTTCTTATGTCCCTGCAGTGGAGTACTCCAAGGCTTCTCTACAGATGCACTCATACGTGGAAGGACACTGTGGTGTTTGGATTGGAGGTAGCACCCTAGGGAGTGGCACAGTTAGGAGGTGTGGGCTTCCTGGAGAAGGTTTCTCCCAGCAGGTGGGCTTTGAGGTCTCAGATGCTGAAGCCAGGACCAGGGTGTCTCTCTCTTCCTGCTGCCTGTGTGCCCAGATGTAGAACTCTCTGCTCCTTCTTCAGTACCACGTCTGCCTTCACGCTGCCACGTTTCCTACCATGATGATAATGGTCTACACCTCTGAAACAGTAAGCCACCCCAATTGAATGTTTTCTTTTATAAGAGTTGCTGAGCTCATGTTGTTCCTTCAGAGTGATAGGAACCCTAACTAGGACATATTCTGATGTTGGGAAGGAAACAGCAGAAAAGCAGATGGTGCAGATCCATTACTGGAAATGTTTTGGAACTCACATTTCAGATATTCAGATTAAGGAGTTTCAACTGGCACAGTCACATCCCTACGTTCATCCCCAATGAAGACCTCTTTCTTCAGGTAGCCAAGATGGAGAAGCAGAGACGTCTGGAGACAGGCAAATGTTAAGGATGCACCTGTCCCTTTACCAGGCCCTGGTGGCTGTTACTCAGGTGCATTCTTGTAGCCATTCACCTATTCTACCCAGGTCCTGTCAGCAATTCACTCTGTCAGGAGCCACTGAATCATGGCTACTCATGGGATTGGCCCATGCAGTTGTTTGCTTTTTGAAGTTACTTAGAGATTTTTTTTTTTTTTTTTTTGCATTTATTGTGTTGCAGTGCTGGGGACCAAACCCATGGTCTGATGAATATAGCTGCCTGCCTTGGAGCTCCATCCCCAGCTCCTAGAGAAAGGTTTTATTTTGTTAAGACAAGGTTCTGGCTGGCCCAGAACTAACTATGTAAACCAGGGTGGCCTCAAACTTTCAGTGAGTTTCCTGCTCTGCTTCCTTAGTGAAAGTTTTATATAAGCCCAGGAAATCATAACTATTTTTAACTCTGAATTTTAGTGTTTTATCAATGAAACCAAAAGTTTGATGCCCAAACAAATTTAGCAGCAAAATCTGACCTGAACTGATGTAAATCCATTGTGATCCTTTTTGTGTAAATAATTGTACACCTTCATGCACACATATCCACATATTTTATAGCAGTGTTTCTTAATCTTCCTAATGCAGTGAGCCTTTAATACAGTTCCTTGTATAATCATAAAATTATTTTTGTTGCTACTTCATAATTATAATTTTGCCACTGTTACAAATAGTAATGTAGTAACAGGAACTCAATGGCTGGCTCTTTGGCCTCCCCACCCCCCAAGGGAGGAGCAGTCCTGTTAGGCCACAGAGGAGAGCTTTGCAGCCAGTCCTGAAGATACCTGATAAAACAGGATCAGATGAATGGGGAGGAGGTCCCCCCTATCAGTGGACTTGGCAAGGGGCACGGTGGAGATGAGGGAGGGAGAGAGGGACTGGGAGGGAATGAGGGATCGGGACACGGCTGGGATACAGAGTTAATAAAATGTAACTGATAAGAAAAAAATAAAATACAAA
>NW_026592510.1:12900509-12931320 GCF_907164565.1 Psammomys obesus | reverse complement strand
TAAGAAAAAAATAAAATACAAAAAAAAAAAAAAAAAAGAAAAAGAAAAAAAAAACAAATAGTAATGTAGATGTCTGATATGCAGGATATCTGATGGGAAACCCCTGTAAAAGGGTTGTTTGACCCCCAAAGGGGTTGGGACCCATAGGCTGAGAACCGCTGAATTATAGACTACTGACCCAGACTTTCCTAAAGGTATTCTATGATAACATGCATTACCATATATCTGAAAATATTAGCAATTCTACAATTCATGGCTCAGTGGTTAGACGAGGGATGGCATCTGGCTGGCTCAGGGCTACTGAACATACGCAAAGACCTGGGTTTGACCTCAGCACTACGTAAACAGTGTGGAGGTGCACCCCTGCAATGTCAGCCATAAGGAAGTAGGAGCAGGAAGACAGGAAGTTCGAGGTCGTCTTTAGGTTCGTAGTAAGTTCAGGACTAGACTAGAATACATGGGACCCTGTCTCAAAGCAAAACAAGACGAAAACCAGAAACCACAGGTAAAAGAGTGTGGACCTGTAAAATGAGGGCTCCAGGAGGTGAGATGTGTTGATCACACACTGAATGGCACGTGTGACACTTTGGGGGAGGGGACGTCTGATTTCTGGGCCCAAACACTTTAGAGTGCATCAACCCTTACTCTAATGGCACACCACATCAGTCTCGTAGAAAAAAAATTCAAAATTATTATACCCCCATGAAAACAGGAATGCTGTGAGTGTACTTTGCTCTGCCTATATTTCCCTATGGGCAAAGCAACGTCATATCCTCTTACTGGTTTTCATATCAGTAAACAAATAAGCACCCACCCAAAGCAAACATGCTCAAGTTTCTCTGCGAGTTTCCGGAGAAAGACAGTGAGAAGAATGACTACAAAGGCAGACACTATCACAACTTCCTTTCTGAATCTCATTTCCTTGAGGGCTTTGAGAATAGGACTTGGTTCTGTGACTCCTGTATGGCTTTACCACAGTGACTCAGTCTTCCAAATAGCAGGCAGTTCAGAAATGATGATGGAGTTCTTTTTCTGAACAGAACTTGGTGTTGGATACAAAACATAGAACACTCAAAGGCTTCATGAATGACAACATTTTTTGACTGACTGGTCTACAGGTATTTCTGTTTACTAAAATACAGATGTGCCCATTTTCCTCTTGCCCTCTATACCCAGAGAAATGGAATGTACTTAATAATGTATGCATAACTGTTCTTATCGGAAGCAAAACATGTATGAACAGGATAAAGGGCATATTATTCCAAAACAAGCTCATGAGTCATGGCTCATGTTCGAAGGAAGAAAGGCAGAAAGGGAACACAGTTGGGTTCCCAATCTCATAAATTGTTCTTTATAATCACCGTGTGCTTTTTGATGTAAATCCTAGGACGAATAGGAAAGTCTTCTTTGTGCTTAAAGCATTGTCCTTGTGCTTAGCAATTGTGCTAGATGGTTTCTGTCAACTTGATACAAACTGAGACATATTTAGGAAGAGGGAATCTCAACTGAGAAATTGCCTCCATCAGATTGGCCTGTAGTCTGTGGGGGCATTTTCTTGATTAATGATTGGCCTGGGAGAGCCCAGCTCACTTTGGGTGGTGCCATCCTAGGCAGGTGGTCCTCGGTTGTGTAAGAAAGCAGGCTGAGCAAGCCAGGAGGAGTAAGACAGTAAGCAGCACCCATCCATGACCTCTGTGAGTAGACTGAATGCTACTGAACTGTAATCTAAAAGGTGATTAATACATTTTACTACAGTTTACCCAGCATGCTCCATCTCACTTGTTTAACTTTTCTCCCCATCACTTATCAATGCCATATATTGACAAGCTATTGGCAATATTTCTACACTGTTGATGATATCTCCATAGTGAAGAGTGAGTTCCAAGATGACAAGTGCCTTATTTGTTCATTGTTGTGTCACTATGTCCACACTGTACCTGCCATATTACAAACATTTCTAATTAACTTTTAAATGAATGAATGAACTAATGAATGAATGAATGAAAAAGCAGGAAAGTTAGGTCTGCCATTAGTATTTCCATGCCTAGGTTTTTCCCTTACTAATCCAGTCCTTCCTGAACACTGACCCCAAGGTTATCAAGGTTATCTTTGAAAACACAGATCTGCTCTTATTATTGTTCCCAGGCCCTATTTTTTTTTTCATGTTCAGGAGAAAACAAAAGCCAAACCAAAACCCTACAAATGCTCTTTTTGAAAATAGAAAGAAAAATAAGCGCTAACATAGATTTCTCTAGATTCCAAAGTCTCACATAAGAAGTAATAAAGATGTTTTGTCATAAGCAAAATGACACCATGAATAATCATAATTTAAAAATCCTCCAAATCAACTGTGGCTTGTTATCATGGTGAAGGCATGACACCCTCATTTTTCTTCTCTACCCCCAGTGACAATGAGCCTCACAGAGGGGTCACCCTACCACGAGACTGCTACCAAGAAGGGACCTGCTCCCCGTGAAATGAGGCTACCCCAGATGCAACCATCTCAGGGGAAGCAGACTGTTTTCCTCAAGAGATCACCGGATGACAGCTTCTCCAGAACCCCGGCTGGACCAGGATTAAGATAGAGGACCAGACCACCAATAGAGTAAGATCACCAGCTTAGCAGGTGCCTACTTCCTCCTTTGCTTCCTTCCCTTGTATGTCATCAAAGTTTCTCTCAACCCCTTGAAGAGACTGGAGGTGACAGAACTACACGTGTGTCCTGCGATCACGATCACACTGGCTAAGTCCCTCTCTCTACCTGTCACCTCTGCCCTTCTTCATTATGACCACGTTAGGACTGCTGGCCAGCCCACCTACCGGGACTATGGAACTTTGTCTTCAGCCTTAAAACTGGAGTAAATACTTGCCTCTCTGTCTCCCTCTTCTCTGTAATTCATTCTCCCTCCCTCACCTTTCCTACCCTCTGCTTTACCTGTAGCCAGAGGGTCTACTTGTTACATTCAGTCACAGCTGGGAATAGTAGCACATGCCTGTAATCCCAACACTACTAGGGAGGCTGAAACCGAGTTGACATATGTTAGCAGCCAACCTGGGCTCTGTGGTGAGAATCTGTCTCAAAAAAGAGTTCAGCTGCTAGGTGGAATCCTTCAAGAATGCACTGAACAGTAAACAAACTCAGAATGCAGCCAAGCAGAAACCAAACACACATTCACACACCTACCACAGAGGCTGCTGCTGTGTGTTGGGAGTATTTGCTGATGGTATCAGGCACTCGAAGCTGCTAACAAGCACTGACCCTCCCCAGGGCCCACGGGGTAACTAAAGACAACCTGAAGGCCGTGCATCTCTGTCCTCATTTTGTATTCATGCCCTGTATTTGGGGTCATCTGCTCACTCCTGTACACAGACATCGGGAAGACCTAAAGGAGTGAGCACATGTGTAGAAACTAACCCACCTTACTCTCTTGAAGCTGAGGGCACAAAGATCAGAATAACTGAGGTGCCTTACTGGGAGTTTTTACAATGCCCCATCCTAGACCCCCAAGAGATGCCAAAAGTTCGGTAGTCATTGTCCTAAACCTCTAGTCACCTTGATTGTGGGACCTCACAGCCTCACACAACAGACACTCTCCCTGACAGCAAGGCGACATTCTGGAGAGGACCATATCCTGGGAACTATATTGGTCCTCTTGAGCATTAAGGCCTTCTTTGGACCAGCTTGCAGAATCAGAACTGGGAGAAAGATCAACAGATGGATCAGACCTTGGCCAGAAGTGCTTAATTATGCAGACCTCTTACCCTCTCCCACGTTACAGTTTTTTCTCCATTTGATCCTAAAGCCCATGTCAATACCTAACAGATAAGCTTGGGGTCACTGACCCCTTTATTTGTTCCTCTTTCCAATGTGCACGGATTAAACTCCTCCCTGCTTTTCACTGTTACTCATCTCTTTAATTGGCACATCTGGACAGATGCCTGAGCTCAGCCTGGTGGGGGTGCTCGGAACCAGAGCTTTTGCCATGACACTCTGGTCACCAGGTTATTATTCTTTCCACAATATATGCCATTAATCTGCTCTCCTATTTTTTTTTCCACTGGAGCACGGATTCCTTGAATGGGGGGCTTATTCACTTTTTTGTAGCTTGGATCACAATGTGAAATCATGGGGCTGGAGAGATGGCTCAGTTGTTTAAAGTAACACTTCTAGGGGAACCAAGTTTAATCACCTTTACCAGCACTGGGTAGTTCACAGCACCTGTAGCTCCAAGGGTTCTGGTCCCCCAGTTCTGAACACACACATACACAAACACCACACACACACACACACACACACACACACACACACAAACACACACACACACACACACACACACACACAGAAACAGACACATACCACACACACACACACACCTACCTACCTACCTACTTGGGAGGATCCGAATGATATCCGTGTACAAGTTGTGACTCATCATCTCAATAGCTACTTGCGCTAATCTTATAATTTATGTCTATTAAACACTGTCATTTTCCTTCTCTAGGGGTTAAGCACCTTCGAAAAGCATTTGAAAAAAATTTCAGCACTACTTATGTTCATGTTATTAATATTACTAATTATCTTTTAATCATTTTGAAAATAGCCCTCATTTATTCTTTAACAATTTCATACATGTCTACAATATTCCTTGATCATACCCACCCTCAATCATCCCCTCACACACACCTGACATACACCAACGCTTACTCCTCACGTCCTCCCATGGCGCTCTCTTTCTCTTACTCTCTCGTACACCCACTGAGTTCAGTTAGTGCCAAGTGATGAAATGCTCACTGGTCTAATAGGCTCGATCCTGGGCAGGTAATCATATCTGCAGTGAGTTCATAGGTGCTATGAGATTACCACGTCAGGATACAGCATTTTATAGCACTCCTCTGCATCTTCTGGCTCTCACATTGTCTCACCTTCCCCGACTCCTCCATGTTCTCTGAGTCTTGAGGGGAGGTGTTTAATACAGATGTCCCAGTGAAGGCTGAGGATTCAATAGTCACTTGTTCTTAGTACTACCATCAGGTGTAAGTCTCTCCATTAATCTTTAGCTACTGCAAAAGAAGTTTCTCTGGCTATGGTTGAGAGCAGCCCTAATTTATAGGTAAAACAAATACTTAGGTTTGATACCCCGTCCATTTAGCAAAACAGTAATAGCTTCCACTTTAGGGACTATGATACAGTCACCAGCTTTCGACCTGGTTTACAGAACAAGGCATGAGTTTCCTCCTGTGGATCAGGCCTCAGGTTACCCCACAGAACCCTCATGGCACTATTATACCAGTGGGCACCTCTTGCTGGCAGGTCAGTGTTGTAGCATTCAGCCTTTGCCACTGGATAATACCATTGATGGTTCTTCCTCCCTGTGGCCTACCTAGCACCCTCTAGCACTATGCAAACTAGCCAGCAGAGAGGAAGTTTTCTGGTTAGTTCTAATTTGATTTCTCTATATCCTACAATCAAAGTGTGTCATGTCTTCATCAGTAGGGTCTAGTTATAGTGGATAACCAAGGGCAATGGCAACAACCTATGTTATTGGGGCGGGGGTGTCTCGGTGGCCTCCAGGCCCAGTAACTGGTTGTGGTGGAGAGGTATCCCGTGCCTGGCGATGATGGGATATATTGTCTCTCCCTCCCTCCATCTGTCATTCTCTCTCTCTCTCTCTCTCTCTCTCCTCTTTCTATCTCAGTCTCTCTCCTCTCTCTCTCCCTCCTCTCTCTCTCTCCTTGTTTTTATATGTGTGTGTGCCTGCATAAGTTTTTGCACACCGTATGCATGCAGAGATTTGGATGTAATAGCTCATGTCTTCTGGGGGAAGGTACCTCCAGGACACCTGTGTTCAAGCTCTACCACATCCCGTGGTTCCTGGAACCCTGACTAGGGGTGGAGAGGAAATGAAGAAAAGACTGTGGCACTTAGGAAATGATGGATGGGTGCATGGAAGAGCTGGGGACAGGTGAGCTGTGCGCTCTGTGATGAGTGGCACCAACTATTGCAACAGCCCAGATGCTCAGCGCATTTGTGTGATACAGCGTGGTGGGGAGAAGGTGGACGGTCTGCAGGTGTCTGTAAGCCCGCAGCCCCAGGCTTTAAACTCGGAGGAGGAAACTAGTTTTCGTAGTTGCTAGTTTTCGTACACACACGGACCAGGCAGTTTTCTCTCTCCCAGTCTGACCAAGTGAGAAGGCTTTGCTGATTTCCCATGGGCCTGAGGCCTTCATCCTTGAAATGGCTGTGTCCATGTCAAATAATAAGCATTCACTCAGGGCTTCCTCAGATCCCCACAAAACTGGTTAGTTTCTACACTTAAGGGCAGGCCCACTTGCCCAGCCAGAGATGGCCAACACAAAATAAACTCAATGGTATTTTTGGAGGATTATTTTTTATTGTCTCGTATGCTCTGTATATTATATAGGTATTGTTTTTAACCTTACAAGTTTTATGCTGTATCATGGTTTCTGGTTTTGTGTCTTTATGGGATTTCTGTGTGTGTACATGAGTATGTGTCTCTACATCTTGTGTTTTTTCTTTAGATCTTTTATTTTTTTCTGTTCTTTTGTTTGTTTGTTTTGTTTTGTTTTGTTTTGTCCTATTCAGGGTTTTAAAAAATTATTTATTTTAAGATGCCTGTTTTTGTTTGTTTGTTCTTTTGTTTTTTCAAGACATGGTGTATGTAGCCTTGGCCATCCTGGAACTCATTCAAGGCTGGCCTTGAACCCAGAGATCCACATGTCTCTGCCTCCGTGCTGGGATTACAGGCATGTGTTACCATCACCAGGACTGTTTGTTTTTTAATGAGAGCAAGCAAGAAAGGGTATGGATTTGGGTGGGTGAGGAGGTATGGAGATATGGGAGGAGTTGGGGGAGGGGAGGCCATAATCAGAATATACAGTATGAAAAATCTATTTACAAAGCTGGAGAGATGACTCCGAGGTTAAAAGCACTGACTGTTCTTCCAGAGGTCAGGAGTTCAATTCCCAGCAACCACATGATGGCTCACAACCATCTATAATGAGATCTAATGCCCTCTTCTGGCCTGCAGGTATACATGCAGACAACATTGTATACATAATAATTAATCAATCAATTAATTAATTAATTAATTAAAAAAGAAAAATCTATTTACAATAAACAAAATAACTGGTTTCTATGAAGGTTTTTGGATGCCTGGATCTATGATTACCAGTGGCTGTGGGCTGTACAAGGTTGGTGCTAGGAGCAAACTCTGATCCTCTGGAAGAGCATCAAGCACTCTTGACCACTGAGGCATCTCTTCAGGCCCCAGAGCTTTTGATCCTCCTGCCTCCGCCTCCAAAGTACTGGAATCACAGGCATGCAACCGAAGGCATGGTCAGGTCAGCTCTTTGGTTGTTTGAGACAGGGGCTCATTCTGGAGTGTGGGCTGTCCTGGGAGGCACTGGGCACCTACACTTGTGGCCATCCTCCTGCTTCAGGCTAGTGCCTCCTGCTTCAGGTGGCCATCCTCCTGCTTCCCAAGTGCTAGCACTATTGCCTTGCAACATCACACCTGGCTTATCGTTTACATTCTAATGACTAAACTTCCGACTGCTTCTAACTGACCTCACTGAAAAGTATGTTTTGGATATCCCTGAGTGGTCCCCCTTGGGAATCTCCAGCCCTCCCCAAGTGAACCTCACTTCCCCAACTTTCTGGGGATCTCCCTCTTTTCCAAGCTGCTCTTGGGATCCCTTCTCTCTTGTCAAAGCCTTGTCACCGGGCACAACGATGGGAGTGGCCGCCTGCCCAGGCTCCCTACTCTCTGGTTCTATAGATCCCTGTATCATTCTTCAGGCACAGCCAGAGCTAGTAATAGTCCCCCTTTCTTCCCTCTTTAACAGCCTTCCATTTCCCCTGAAGGCAGATAGCCGCTGGATCCAAGAAATAATTACCCTCCTCAGCTCTCTGAGCAGGAAGAAAGAAAATGTCTTGATCCTTCTCCAGAAAGGAGGAGAATAGCACTTTCCTCTCCAGGCTCTCAGCTGCTCTCCGGCCTTGCTGCTCAGGGTGCAGCTTTTTCTCTGTTCCTCTTGTGGGCCAGGGCTTTGTATACTTAAACAGCATTCCTCTGGACTTGGGTCATTTTCTACCTTTTGGTGTAACCTGCAATAATAGTTCTCCTCCTCCTTTACTCCTTCTTTAAATTTTATTCTACCTGTATGAATGTTTTGCTCACACATTTGTACGTGTAACCTGTGACTGCCTGATGCCTGAGGAGGTCAGAGAAGAGCTGTCACATCCCCTGGAGTTGGAGCTACAGATGGTTTTGAGCCACCATGTGGATTCTGAGAAACAGGTCATCCGGAAAGGCAACCAATAAGTACTCATAACCACCGAGCCATGTCTCCAACCCTTAACCCCTAAGCCATCTCTCCAGCACACGAGCTTCTGTGTAGTGCAGGAAGGGAAGGAAAGAGAGCCAGCCTTCACCAGCCTGAGCACTCAGGTCCAGCAGGGTCAGGTGGTCCAGGCAGAGCTTGGTGGTGTTATTTACATCTCATCACAGTTACTGTCACGTGTGAAAAGTGGTATCTTAAATTGTGCAATGCAAAGCCTGTGCAGCCTTACACTTTTAACTCTTGCTAGGCATGGTGGCACACCTGCAATCCAAGCATTTGGGAGGCAGAGACAGGAGGGCTGCTTTAAACTCAGTCAGTCTGGGCTATATAGCAAGTCTCAAAACAAACAATACTTCTAAGTCTAAACTTATTTGCTTCTGTTTTTTTTTTTTTTTTTTTTTTTTTTAATCTTAGACGTTTTAAACTTTTCTCTTTCTCTTAGGATTTATTTAAGCTGTGGTGTTGGCATTACAGAACTCTAGTTGTAAGTCTGGCTGCTTTGGCTAGCCCTGGGGGTTGGAAGAGGGAAAAGTGTTTAGGGACTTTCAAATTCTGCTAGAGAGGGTGTGGCTGCTTCCCACTCTCCTCCTTGGTGGTGGAGCCTGTGGAAGTTCTGTCACTGGGTCTGGTTCTGTGTGTCATACAGGAAGTCCTGTTTCACCCTCCCCCAAGCACGGGAGAGGCACGCTCAGGTGCAGCTTTCCAGTGGCTTCTACCTTTGGCAGGTGCAGCCATCAGCAACTCGCCTTTGGGAAAAGCTGATGAGGAAAGATGACATCAGCAGTAGCTGATGGGGATTGGGGGGGTGGGGATGGTTGCTCCTGGGCTCCTATGGAGCCTGAGGGGGTTGGGGAGGGGCTTTCTTAGCTGGGAGGCACAGCTGAACCTACTGGCTTGTAAATTCACAGCAGGCCCCTCTTTCTCTGTATTTATCCACAGGCAGCTGACAGGTAAGTGTGATCTTGCAGGGGAAAACAAGTTGCTTATTTGTCCAAACAAGCCTTGGGAATCAGATGGAGGCAACTGATTTCCTGGAACCTGGAGGCTGGATTTAATAGATATTTATAAAATTTTCTCAAGCCAAGTAGCAAGCAGTCATGAGAGTCAGCCAATTGGCTGCTAGTGTTCTGTTATTCATACAGCACCTGTAAATCTTCACTAGTCGAGTCCAAGTTTGGGCTCCTTAGTTACAAAATACAGCATTTCTGACTTAAAACATCTGTTCAGATGTGATTTCAACTCAGGACCTGACCAAATGAAGAACTTCTTCCCTTGTTTAGACATTGAATGCTATAGATTCTAACTTTCTCTAGCCTCTTCTAGAGATGCCAAATGCTAACCACAAAATAAATAAATAAATAAAATTGTATTTTGAATGCATTAACATTTGTAAAAATAACAGTAAACAAAATCCTTTTAAACACAGAAATTCACCAGGTGGTGGTGGTACATGCCTTTATCCCAGCACTGGGGAGGCAGAAGCAGGTGGATCTCTGTGAGTTTGAGGCCAGTCTGGTCTACAGAGCAAATTCCAGGACAGAGAAACCCTGTTTCGATAAACCAAAAATAAAGAAATAAATAATACAGAAATTCTATGTTCAGCTCAGTGATGGATTCAAGTGATTCTGCAACAATTAAGTTTTCTTTTAAGGTTTATTTATATGTATCAGTGTTTTGCTTGTTTGTGTGTGCATGCACACACACATACATATACACTTGTGTACATGCCTGGTGCCAAAGAGGGTGTCATATCCCTGAAACTGGATTAACAGAGGTTTGTGAACTATACCACGTGGGTGCTAGGATCTCTTTAGCCCCTCCACCTCTTTCTTTCTTGAGTCAGGGTCTTACTATGTAGTCCTGGGTATTCTAGAACTTGATACATAGACCAAGCTGGCTTTAAACTCAAGAGTTCCACTGGCCTCTGAGTGTAAATATGTGTGTCTCTCTTCTTCCCTCCTTTACACACACACACACACACACACACACACACACTCATTCTCTCTCTATATATGTATATATATTATGTAGATATGTGTGAACGTATTCTTGTTGTGTAACAGTTTCCTCCAAGACAGAAATATTCCATTATGTAGGAAAGGTCCTTAAATAGGAAGGTGAACAACTCAAAACAGCTTTTGGAAGTCCCTGAAACTGACCAGAATCTAGGTCTCTCCCTACCAGAATAAGCAATAAAGGCTGAGAGATACTCTCAGACAAGCTGCAAAGAAGACTCCGAGGCCAGACTCGGGAGAAGCAGAAACCAGCTGAGCTGCCTGAAGAAATTAGACCAGAGTGACTTGGAGAGGGCACTCTCCACCCTGCTGAGCTGCCTGCAGGTTGGGCGATGTGCTCCAGGTTTTCCGGCTTTTGCGAGCTGGCACCATGTGTGTGGGGGGGGTGGGCCTTGGTGATGCAGCTGTCTTTGAGTCATTTCTGCTCCCATAACAACCCCATATTCCTGGAAGTAACCGCAATAAAACTCATTGGTTTACCAAGTTGGACTTTGGTGATATCTGCATTTTGGTTTGTGCTGGGTGCTTTATCTGGGGTGAGTAGACATGTGTTGCATTTCCCTAGGAAAAATTTTGTCACACAACCGTGCCACGTATGGGTACTTACAGAAGCCAGGATAGGACATCTGATCCCACGGATCTAGAGTTACAGGTAGTTGAGAGCTGCCACACACGGGTGCTGGGAACGAAGACTTCTGTCCTCTGTCACAGCACCAAGCATTCTTAACTGCCAAGCCATCTCTCCAGCTCCCCAAATAAATTATTATTATTTTATCAAGACAGGGTTTCTCTGTGTAGCTTTGGCTGTCCAGGAACTCACTCTGTAGACCAGGCTGGCCTGGAATACAGAGACCCACCTACCTGCCTCAAGTGCTGGGATCAAAGGTGTGCATCACCGTTGTCTGGGCTCCAAATAGATATTTTGAAAGAAATCAACCACAACAACCTCAGGTGGACTTGTGAATGCCAAACAGACCAGAGAGGCTCCAGTGATCTGCAGAGGCCTGGCTTACAGTGAGCTCTGTGCTCACAGTGGCCTCTCATGCCTGACTCTTCCTGAGACAGGAATACGTCATCGGGAGGCAATGTTGCCATTAGGCACAGGTGTTTTTCCAAACATGCTGATAAACAAACAGTTCAATAAATTCGTTCTGATACATTCTATTTCTTAATTGACAAGAGCAAGGGAGACAGGACGTTGGAATTTGCATTCTATCTCTAGCAAATGCAGGCTTAGGAGTGAGTCTCTGAACTGGAAGTTCAGAGGTAGGCTTGCCTAGAATGTGTGACACCCTAAGTTAAGTTCCTGGTACTGAAAAAAAAAAATCAACAATAAAGTAAGTCCCTGTACACATTCCACGCCCTTAGTCAAGGCCTCCACATCTACTCCAATATCATTACTAGTTAAGTCAAACCAAGGATGCTTGACACTTACCTATGTGTGACATGTTGCTCAGAGGTTCATGACAAAATGATGGGCCCTTTCTGAATCTGAAGCTCATGGCCCAGAAACTCCAGAGAATCTCCTGTCTCGGCCACTTCGGTACTTAGATTACAGGTGTGTGCTGCCATGCCCAATTTTTTTTTTTTTTTTTTTTTTTTTAACCCAGGTGCTAGGAATCTGAACTTAGGTCCTCATGCTTTTGTGGCCACCACTTTACCAACATTGCCATCTCTCCAGCCCCTCCAAGGAATTTCTTATGCACACACAGTCATGAAGTTATTTTGAAATGTGGCATTGAGTTACCTACTGAGACAGGATCTCAAGTGTGTAGCCCAGGCGGACCTTGAACTTGGCTATATTCTCAAATTTCTTATTTTCCCGCCTCTAGCTCCCAAGGGATGGGATTCCAGGCAAGTGCCACCATGCCACTTACGTGGTGCTGGGGGGTTGAACTCAAGACTTTGTACACACTAGGCATTCTATGAACTGAACTTAAATCCCCAGCCAAAAAGCAGCCTACATCTACAAGAAGCTTCATAGCTCTGTGACTTCTTCCTCCTTCTCTGTGGCACGCAGCTGCTTCAGTTTGTAAAAGATAAATCTGCACCAAGAATTCCACTGGATACGATTTCCTGTTGCTTTCACCTTAGAGGACAGAAGATAGTGTACCTTGCCAACCCTGGATCGCCACACAAACTCCATTTTTACAGATACTGTTTTTTCTTTAGAGGTGGCTACTGGGTTTAAATTGGGGCAGGTGTAACGGGAGAAGACACATTGTAAATTTATTATTTAACGAAAACATCAAACTTATTGAGCTTAGCTCTAACACACATACACTCTTTATATACACGTGTGCACAGGCATACACACACACACACACACACACACACACACACGAGATGCTGGGGACATAGCCAAATGACAACACATTTACTGAGCATACTAAGTAAGGCCCTAAGTTCAGTCCCTGGCACCACAAAAAATAAATAAATAGATAAGATAAAAAATAAATTAAAACATTGGGGCAATGCTCCCGGGTTGTATTTATTGTGGCTCAGGGTATTGGTTTATTTTCAGCTTGTTTCCAGAATATGCATTTATCTTTTTTTAATTTTTTTTGCAACAGGGTCTAGCTGGCCTAGGACTCATTATATAGACCAGGCTGGCTTCTAACTCAAGAGATCCTCCTGCCCCTGCTACCTGAGTGCTGGGATTAGACGTGTGCTACCATGTCCAGCTGGAATGAGTTAGACAGGGTCTTGCCGTGTGGCCCAGGCAAAGCTTGAACTTGTTTTGCCCCTGCCCCAGTCTTATAGTCTGAACAGTTCTTGGTGGGTAGCCTCATTCATATCTCATCGTAGTTACTGTCATCTCTGGATAGTGGTATCTTGAATTGGGCAGTGTAAAGCCTGGGCGGCCTTATATCAGTCTTAACTCTTACCAGACGTGGTGGCGCACCTGCACTCCTAACATTTTGAGACAGAGGCGGGAGACTTGTTTTGAACTCAAGGTCTGTCTGGGCTCCATAGTGAGGTCTCAAAAACAAATGACAAACCAAAATCTCAAGTCCAAACTTACTTGCTTCTGTTACCTTTGAGCTCGGAGTTCAAAGTGCCAGGACTACAGAAGAGCAGCACCACAGCTGGTGTTCAGGATGACTTGACTCTCACCCAGCCGGGGATTCACATCCTTCCTTAGTGATATCTCTGCTGCCTCAGAAACCAGGCAGAGACATATGTAAAATGAAAGTTAAGAAGTCCAAGGGCCGCTCCACGTGGAGCCATAAGAGCAGACTTCCTAACTTCCATCTGCTACAGCAGCCCAGGGCGCACTCTGAAGTCCCATCAATTCTCAGGTGGTTTCTCACGGTTTCATGCAGCTGAAGGATGGTGAGACTTTCACTAGAAGACAGACTCCTGCAGGCATGTCCACACAGGGTCCAATTTATTATCTCACTAGCACTGACTTAATCCACTCAAAACTTTCCACTGGACTAAAAAAAAAATTTTTTTTTTTTTGTGAAGAAGGAAATATCTTAAATACCCACTTAGCCTTTGTTTACACTGTTCCATTGTTTTTTTCTATGATGTAATGTGGTCAGTTCACCCTGCATAGTCTCTGCTGAGCGTTTGCATAGACTCTCTACCACTGGGCTAGATTCCCAGTTTTCATTCAGTAGGAAGATATTGGAACCCGAACTTACAATTGCTCAGTTTGAGTATTCTGGAGCTTTGTTGCTTCTGGTACAAAGCTCAGCCTATAACACTTGAAACAGTGTGCTGGGCGCTGGATGAGAGCACAGAGACAAGGGGTAGCTGCTAGCTCAATATGAATTTATCTGAAATCCTAGCAGAGCAATAGCAAGAACAATACTATTACTGCAGGCCTTAAAGGAAAAAAATAAACAAAAAGAACCCCCTGTTCACCGCCCTCCTACCTACGCAGTGGGAACAAAGGGAGCCTTGTGGAATGCTGGGCTGGTCCACTCCAGTCAATGTCAGGTATCAGCTATCAGCTACTCTACCTTCCCTGAATAGCTGGGAAATGGAAGGCCAGTGCTCTCAGTACCAGTATCTCTCGTGGACACACCCTAGACCCTCAGCTCCAGGGCACTGTTGAATTATGTAGGTTATGGCAGCTTTCTGCTCGTTTGTTTACTCCTCCTTGCCTGTAGTTTTCTATGCATTCATTTAGCATGTGTGAATTTGTGTGCATCTATGTGTCTATGCTGGTGCATGCGCACACGTGTGGAGGTCAAATGAAGCTATCCACTTATCTCATATGGGAATAGTGCCTCTCACAGAGACCCCAGGTCCACTGCTGAGGCTGCAAGCCCCACAGGTCCTCTCATGTCCACCTCCTCGGTGCTGGGATTACAAACTAGCACTGTCGTGCCTGTTTTCAACGTGGATGGCCAGGGTCAAACTTGAGTCCTCATGCTTGTGTGGCAGGTGCTTTGCAGACGAAGTGATCCCTCCATGGGAGAGGGTTTCTCTGTGTAGAACTGACTGTCCTGGAACTTGCTTTGTAGACCAGGCTGGCCTCAAACTCACAAATATCTGCCTGCCTCTGCCTCTCGAGTGCTGGGCTTAAAGGCGTGCACCACTATACCCCACACAATTTTCAATTTTTAAAAAGTATCTCAGGTTCATGTAGGTGCTGACTCTATAATGACTCGCATCTATGAAAGCAGGGAGGTAAAGGCAGCCAGGTCCTAGGCACCTGACATAGGTCACAAAGCACACACAGGTGTTTGAAGATGGTTTCTTCTGACACTGCTGAGGGCTCAGAAGTGTACATACTTGGAGTCTAGGGGACATTTAGGAGCTACTCTTTACAGTATCATTTCAGATACAACGGCAGGTCAGTCTGCTGATCCTGAAGCTGTAACAATAAATCCTTCAAAGAATGCAGAGCGGGAACCACTCATTTCTCCCTCTGAGCACTCTATTTTTTTTGTTTGTTTATTTTTCAGAACAGGGTTTCTCTGTGTAATCTTGGCTGTCCTGGACTCAGACCAGGCCGGCCTCCAACTCAGAGATCCACCTGCCTCTGCCTCCCTGGGTGCTGGGATTAAAGGTGTATGCCACCATGCCTGTCTCCCTTTTCCTTTTCATGAGGCTGTTACATCATGCACACATGGTGCAAGGCATTCTAAGAGACAAGGGGGTGGGTCTCAAATGGGGGAGGAAACCAGGGAATCCTAACACACCTCTTAGAAATGAAGAGCCAGATCCGGGGACAAGGTGGGAGGTGACACACTTTTTTCACAGAGCTGTCACACAGTGTGACTATCCTCAGAGGCAGGCATGAGAAACCAGACACTCAGCTACAGAAGGAAGCTGGGGTCTTTGCCTGATAGCTTTTAATGTCTTTGAATCTGACAGGTGGTCAGGTGCCTTTTCCAGAATAGGCCAATGAAGACAAGTCCACTTTGGTGTTTAGAGCTTCAGTCAGCTCCCTGGCCAGCAGCTCGTGGAGAGACACGCCGTCGTGGGAGTACACCCAGTTCTTCCCTGTCCAGTCATAGCGCTTGGGGCCACTGCAAAACAGAACAAAGTCATGGCAAGTCAGTGAGGCCCCTCTTCAGGAGAGCCACTGTGTTTGGACTAAACCAATCAATTATCTCTGTATCTCTGTCTCTCTCTCGTATCTTTTTTTATTTTTATTTTTCAAGACAGGGTTTCTCTATGTAGCCCTATCTGTCCTGGAACTCGCTCTGTAGACCAGGCTGGCCTCAAACCCAGAGATCCCCTGCTTCTGCCTCTTGAGTGCTAGGGCTAAAGGATAGATAGCTATCTTTGAAGACAGAGTCTTATGCAGTATCTTTTGGATACAGGCCTGGACCTCACTTGGCCTTCCACTTGTAGCAACTCTCCTATCTCAGCCTAAGTGCTAGGGTTAAAGCAACCACAGCTAGCTGGACTGGATCTTAAAGGTCCCACCAGGGCCACAGTTAAAAAGCCCATTGTCCAGCCCATGACTCTATTGCAAGTTGGGAAGACCTTGTAGAGGAGGGCCTAGTGGTGATGTGCTAGGTCACTGGCAGTGTGCCTTGACCGCCCAGGCGACTGGGAGCTTGTCCTGTCCCCCTCTGCTTCCAGCTGCCAGGGGAGCAGCTTCCCTCTACCACACAAGCCCCTGTCACGTTTTGGCTCACTGCAGGCCCAAAGGCGACAGGGACAGTCTCTGACACTGTGAGCCAAAACGAATGCCTCCTTTCAATGGATAGCTAACAGAATCCACACAGCTGCCTGTCCCCCAGAGACTGAACAGCTGTAGCTTGACAGGAAAACACAGGGAGATGAAGTTTTGATTTCCTCAGTTAGCGTCTTCCCAAGAGCAACAGTGGAACCTGTCCTCTGGAACACCTCACAGCCTGGTCCCTGTGCAGCACATTTCATCTCTTGCTTTTCTTACCCCACACAACACCTGCTATCTGACAGTCATGTGTGGGAAATGATGGCCACTTTGTACCACTGATGTGATCTGTGCCCGACCTACACTATTATGTCACCACTAACTCTGTCTAGGTGCAAAACACCCCTATTACTCTGAAAAAAGACCCAATACCTACCTACTACCTACCTACTCTGCCTCTCCCAGCCTTGGCTACCACCTGTGCGATTTGCTGGGGCATGGCGGTACAGGACTTCAGTCCTAGCACTTGGTAGACAGAAGCTGGCCTGGTCTATACAGGCCAGCCACAGATACAAGGTAACTGATTCAAAAACCAAACCAAACTTCCTTCTTTCAACAGGGTCTCATGTAGTATGAGGGAGCCTCAAACGCCTTAGGTAGCCAAGGATAACCCTAAACTCCTCATGTTCTTGCCTTTACCTCTCAAGTGTTGGGATTACTGGCATGTTCCATAATTTCTATTTAACAGTATTTTTTAATTAAAAATTAAATCTGTTAAATTGAGAGCTTCATCAGCGTGTCCCCATATTCGTTCATCATCTGTTGCTGCATGTACTCTATTCTCTAGGCAGCGAGGAGAAAGAACTGGGATGTGGCTTTACACTACCTCCTAAGAGTGCCACCCTAAGAAGAGTGCCTTACTGTGAGTGTCTTAGATCACAGGGACAAACCCACAAAGGGGAATGTGGGTCCTGTCTAACGTCTCTGTGTCCCTCCTTGAGATGGGACACTGCCCCTACACAAGCTTCCATCACAGTGTGCCACTGTACAAGAGGCCAACCCGTGTCCCTTGCATCCCCTCAGTCTTGGACCCTGAACTTCTAAAACTAGCCTTTTCCCTTTATAAGTAACTTGTCTCAGGTGTCTAGCTGTAGCAATGTGAAGCTGACTACTACACAGTACTGTGGACACACTGTAACTTTTTTTGTCATGATTTGTTACTCCAGATGCACAAGTCCCAAGCCTCAAATTCTACCTCTTCAAGAGCTGGAGAAGAGAGTAGATACAGTAACAGGTCATGATGGCATTTGGGGACATCCTGATGAAGGTAACAGGGAGCTGAGACTTCATGATCTAGGACACCCAGGTCCACCTAGAACACTCAAGTCAGGTCAAAGGTTGTAGGGTGAACAGTCCCAGCACCACAAAAACCAAGAGAAGACTGAGGTGAGGTTGGAAGGCACTCTCCTGGGGGTAGAGGAAACACAGGAAGTAGCTTTTGTAGGATAACTGTATGGAGGCTTTTAACATTGCCAACCAAACACTGGAGCCAACAATACAGAGAAAGGGGTAAATGAACAGGCAGTATTTCTGTTAAAAGGGCAGATACCTCTGAACACAAACTACCCAGCCACATTAAAATGTTCTTTGGTCCTGCACCCCAAACCAGCCATCAGGTAACCAGGTAGACTTTGAACAACTCAACATTGCCCAGGGCTCTCAGGCCCCCACAGCTCTCTTTTACCCTATCTTATGGCAAGGTGGCCAGGAAATACTACTGTCTCCACAGGACCTCAAAAGTTTTCTTCTGAAATAAGAAATTGTAATCATGGCCCTGTGAGATATATTCTGGATAAATATGAAATTACTTCCAGGGTGCTAGAGAGATGGCTCACTGGTTAAGGATATTTGCCGCTCTCCCAGAGGACTGGTTTGATTTGCATCACATTGGGCTGCTTACAATTGCTTAGGACTTCAGCTCCTAAGGAACAGCTCCCTGTTCTGGTTACCTTGGACATGAGCACTCATCTATAACCATGGACACATAAATAAAAATAAGCATCCCCCCTTTATGAAAGCAATCGTGACGAAGGGCTACTCAGAAGATTCCCCCTAAATCCCTCATATAAATTAGGTTTTTAAAAAAATAATCTTTTAAATTAATTAATTTTATTTTTATGTATGACTGCTTACTCTGCATATACACCAGAGGATGGCATCAGATCCCTTTCCAGATGGTTGTGAGCCACCATGTGGTTCCTGGGAATTGAACTTAGGACCTCTGGCAGAGCAGTCAGTGCTCTTAATCTCTGAGCCATTTCACCAGCATCTAAATTATAGGTTTTAAATTTACTTATTTTTATTTTACATGAATTGGTGTTTTGCTTGCATATTTATCTTGAGGATGTTGGCTCTCCAGGTACTGGAGTTACAGACAGTTGTGAGCTACCATATGGGTGCTGGGAATTGAAGCCAGGTCTTCCTGGAAGAGCAGCCAGTGATTGCTCTTAAGCACTGAGCCATCGCTCCAGAACCAATTACAGGTTTTAAAAGGAGTTTTCTTGGAGTTTTTTGTAAGTGATTAATTATCCCACAATGCCTGATATGAATGCCAGGATCTGAACTCCAGTCCTGGTACTAGAGCCAGCAAGGGCTCTTAACCACTAAGCCATCTCTCTAGCCTCCTCCAGGATAGTGTTGTTTGCTTGTGTGTTTGTTGTGATGCTGGGAATCCAACCCAGGGCCGTCTCTCATGCACTAGGCAAATTCTTTGCCACTGAGCCACATGCTGGCACTTTTTAATCTTTTTAAACTACAATATCATTGGGCTTTCAAAGAATTCTACACTGCTTCTAGCTGAGCCTTCCCCACTTTGCCTTCAAAGTGTCTTCTTCGGGGGTGCTGCCGAGCCTCGGTGAGGTTAGCTTTCTCTCTGTGGGCGTCACCTCTCTGCCGTCCCAGACAACTCCAGTAGCAGCCATGTGCTCACCAGTAAGCTCTGAGTTCTGAGACCCAGGCTGCCCGCGGTGTACCCTGCTCCTGCTTCAACCACAGGTGCATCGATGGGATGGGTATGAGATGCGGGCCCCGGAGCCGCTGCTAAAAATCTCTGCACCCCTGCCACAGAGTCTGAGCCTGACTCTGCCATCAGAATTACTGACACCTTCAAAATAAGCCAGGAGTTAAAGTTTAACTTACTTTGAGGACAAAGTGCAAGTTTCTTAGATACTGCAATATAAAAAATGCCTCTCTCACTCTCTCTCCTCCTTCCTTTCCATTTTGGGAATTGAATCCAGGGTTTATAGGTCACTGGATAAGTACTATACCACAGAGATACACCCCAGCCTTCAAAGTAGCCTTTTAATTAATTAATTATTATTTTTTTTAAATGCCATGTATGTGGTACCATATCTAACAAAAGTGGCTTTGTATAGCCCTGGCTGGCCTGGGACTCACTCTATAGACCAGGCTGGCCTATTTGCTTTGTGACACGGTCCTACACGATAGCCCAGATTAGCCTTTGAGCCAGCTATGTAGCAAGGCTGGCCTTGAATTACTGCCTTTGCCTCCTGAGCACTGAGACTACAGATACGTAATCCTATGCCTGGCAACATTTCCGGCCAATGACATAATAGACAAAACTGTCTGGGCCAGGTTCTGAAAAGTTCCTTTTGCGTCAGGTCTTGTCAGCATCCTGATACATGAGGATAGCAATCAAGGTAACAGGGGAGAGGTGTTCAACCTGAGCGCACCTTCCTGCCAAGGCAGACAGCTGCAAAGCCATGGCAATGCCAGCAACAGACACCCTCTCAAGTGGTACCCAACACTGCATTCCAGATGAGCACACCCCTTACAGACTCTGACTTCTGAACATACCTGGAGGGAGAAGATAGCCAGATTTGCTTGTTTGGAGTCTGCTTGTTGATCACGTAGGTCCCCAGGTCCCCGCCCAGCTTAATGGTGAGCACGCCACCCTAGGGGGTCACATAGAAGAAAGCATGAAGAAAGTTCGATTAGCTAGCACTGTGCTATCTATCATCTATCTATTCATATCTCAATGCCTTTCATGTGTCCAAGGACATAACACACACCATTAAGAAATGGGGACGGGAAGCAGCAAGCTGCAGTATGTGTTCTGGCACTGGGAAGCCCCATGTTCAATTCTTGGCACCAAAAACAAACAAAAATTAGTACTCAAAGCTAGGAGCTTGTATAGTAAAAACATTATTCTCAGGATCAGAATGGGTCAGTGTTGATGAATTATTAATAAGGGTGGCAGAGAAGGACCGCCAGGAGAGAGAAGAGGAAGAAAGGAGCAAGTCACCATGGGTTAGTGTGAACTAGAGGCATGTGGCTGGGAGGAGCTGCTCTGAGCGTTGGCGTGATGGAGAGAAGCAGCCCAAAAGGAAAACATGTGAAAGTATTGATGGGGATTTTGGATGGGAAGTAGACAATATAGCTTCCAGGGTTGGTATCTGCCCACCCCCAGTACATTAAGGCTTATTTAAAGTCTAACAGGTTTCTGTGTCTTTTATTTATATAATAGTGGGTTAAGGAGTAACTGCTGCTGTATTAATAACCAGCTTTAACTAATATTAACAGAACAATTCCATTCACATATGCCTTAATAATTACATTAATAAACATTAAGTATTAATAATTCATCAACAGGTTAGAGTTTTGCTTTACTTTTATTTCTGTGTATGTTTCTGACCAAGTATATGTGCATGAGTGCCCTTGGAGGTCAGAAGACACACAGGAGCCCTGCAGCTGGAGTTTCAGGGGTCTGTGAGCCACCTGATGTGATGTGGGTGCTGGGATCCAATCTCGGACTCTCAGATAGAGTGGCAAGTGCTTAACCATTGAGTCATCACTGAAGACACCCAAGTACATGGATGGTAACCGCCTGAAGCTCATAGTGCTTTCCCTCTGCCTGTGTGGTTGCCAAGAAAATAAAGGTTAAGAGTTGCCTGAGATCTCAGCAATGGTACATGGGACGGCTAGCTTGCTGTCCTCACTGCCAACCAGAACATGTACAAATGCAGACTAAACTCTATTAGTGTCTGCCCAAATGTCAGACCTGATGAGGCCATTATGAAAACACAGAAAGCCGGTGCGGTGGCAGAATCTATAATGTCAGTGTTTGGGAGGCTTGAGGTGGGAGATTTTGGGCTGGATGCCAGCAGGCTGCACAACAAAATGCAAAACACAAAAAGAGAGAAAAATCAACGCCCTGCCTTCTTTGTTGTGGAACAGGCGGAGCGGCCCCAGCCCACCTGTGTTATTTCCAGACCATTCCCAAGCTTCTGACAAGTGCCCAGAGACTCCATAAGGCTTTTTTTTTCCTCTAAAAAGCCTTGCATTCTCAAAAGACTGGCCAGTCCATTTTTGCCCAATAGATGAACATTTAAATTTGAAAACACTCAACAAAGGAGCCCTTCACTCTCTAGGCTTTAGTCTCTTTAGAATGGCAGGCTATGAAACAAAGGGCTAGGCACTCAGTGCCCTCTAACAGCCCCCTGTATTGCTTCTGTTAAGCAGGTGGGGGCCTCTTGCCACCCAGATGCACCAAGGCCTTTCTCTGAGCTCTGCAGAGTGCGCATCCAATCAGGAGTCTTGGAATGATTCTCACGGCACTGTCCTATAAACACCACCCGTTTAAATAAATGCTAGAAGCTGGGACAATAATAATGCAACTAATGGAGGAGCACTAGTAAGTTCTCTCTCTCTTTCTCCTCTCTCGGACATAGGGTTTCACTAGGTAGCCCAGGCAGGCAAAAAACTGCCTCAGTTTCCCAAGTGCCAGGCATGTGCCACTATGCCCAGTTTCTTTCTTCTTTCTCTTTGTTTTTAAAATTATAACACTTTTCTCTGATTAAAACAAAACAACAAGCAAAAAAATAGGAATTATGCTGTGGCTCTGTTGAGAGTGCTTGCCTACGACACACAGGCTCTGGGTTCCATCCCCACGTGGATCAGGCTTGGTAATCCCAGGTCAGAGGTGGTAGAAGGTCAGAAGTTCAAGGTCATCTTTGACTACATCCCAGTTTGAGGGCAGCCTGGGCAACATGAAAGCCTATCTAAAAACAAAAATTAAAACAACAACAAGCTATCCCAAACCAAGCACAGAGAGTTCCTGACAGAGATGTTGGGCACACAGGCAGAATAAAACCAGCAAGACCCTCAGCAGACACACTAATTCTTTCCTTAGAGTTGCAGTTCCCAACCTTTCTAATGCCGCACCCCCTTAAATACAGTTCCTCACGTTGTGGTGGCCCTCAGCCACACAATTATATTTTTGTTGCTACTTCATAACTGTAATTTTACTACTGTTCTGGACCCTAATGCATTTTTGGAGATAAAGGTTTGCCGCAGGGGTCCTGACCCACAGGTTGAGAACCTTTGACTTAGAGCCCAGTGTGTGCCAGGATCTGGTTACACATGGGAACTGCTTCCAACAAGACCTCGGCTGTGGAGGTAGGAATCGCTATCTTAACTTTACAAAGGAGGTTCAGGGGGGCACAAAACAAAATAAAACATTAGCGGCCAGCAGAGTTCTTCTGAAATGTAGGGGCGTTTGGCCTCAAAAATAGTTTCTCTTCTTGTAGGCAACGCCTTCACCCACCTGAACCTTCATTCTCAGCTGCTGTTTTATATATTTTCTCTTTTCTCTCTGGAAAAAGACATTAACTTTGCCTGTAACCAAGTTACACACTACAATTGTTGCTCGAGAGCCATTCAGAAATCTCTCCACCTTACAAAACTGAAACCCTGCACACACTCAGCGGTAATTCCCCCCAAACAGCGTATAAATTAGATACTAATTCCCCCTCAAAACCAGCCGTTCCCAGCATGGGGCTCTTTGCCCAGCTGTACAGTTTCCTGCTTCCCGAGATGGGCTAACAGACGCAGTGAAGCCACACACTCATCTCTGACTTACCTATCGGTGGATGATAAAAGTCCCCCGTGTGCTCCACCCTGCAAGCGGAGACGTGAAGAAGGTCCAGCACAAATGCCGAGGACTGACTAACTCTCCAGATATGACCGCCAAGTCCATGCTCCTTCCTAACCTGCACAAGTCCCTTCATCCTGGCCTGGCTCCTCAGGGAATCGTTCAAGGGTTCCACCCTGTGCCTGGTCACTACCACAGGGAGAGACTGACTGTACCAGGGACAGCCATCTTAACCGCTGCATCCTTAATTTACTCTTTATGACCCCAACCTTTGGAGGGATCCTGGAGTGCACATTGATGTATGCTCCCAAAACAAAAACAACCAAGGGGAAACCACCCACAGGAGACCTAGCTCCACAACGCATAGGCTGAAGACAGCATCTTTGTCACAGTCCCCTCTTGCTCCAGGACCTGCTGCAGGTGCTTCTGGGAAGGTTATCTGGGCTCTTGGCAGAGTCCCCGCAGCCTCTCTCCTGCTTTGACCCACTTCGGTATCAACTTGTGTGTGAAGGAGCCTGTTGTCCCCTGGCCCTCACTTCCGGTATTTTGAGTCCCTAAGAAGAGGTGATCTGTCACCAGACTCAGTCAGCACCTACATGCTTCCACCCAAACACAGGATGTGTGTAAAATGGACCAGTGCGCCAACAGAGACCTAGGGGACCCTGTGGTCCCATCTGCCAAAATGAAGGGCAAGGTTGCCAAGGCAGAGATCACAACGCTCAGGTCCTTTTACTAGCCAGGCTACTGTAATTAGAATCTTTCCCTGGGGCTTTCGGCTACTCCGAAGAACAGTGGCAGGAAGGAAGAAACCAGCTGCTACACTGGTTTGCCAGGGGCTTTGAGACATTTAGAACTGTCTGCAAGTAGATTACACAGAGAATGATTTCAGTTCCCCACTGCTATTCTTTAGCCAATGTGAGTCCATTTTGAGAGTGTGGGTAAGTGCGGGAGAGGGCTCAGAGATTAAGAGCACTGACTGCTGCTCCTCCAGGTTCAGTTCCCAGCACCCACATGGCAGCTCACAACTGTCTGTAACTCCAAGATCTGACACCCTCACAGACATACATGCAGGCAAGACACCGATGCATGTAAAAATGAATTTGAAAGTATGCTTTTGCCATTTCCCCCCAACATTCTGACAGCCATCTGTGCTACATAATCCTACGACTTACTCCAAAATGCACACTTCATGACATTTCCTGGTATTAATGAATTGCTGTCAAGAGGATTAACCTCTGTCCAGATTGGGGGTGTGGTGGAGGGGGATGAGTAAGGAGGAGACATTTTTCTCCTAATGGTAAAGGCCTAACCAGACCAGAGCTTAGTCTGCCACCTGCTGGCCAGCATATGAACTGCCCAAGAATCTGGTGGCCGGGGTAATGCCAATTCAGAAGTTCTCAGTCATACATTAGAATTTCAGGAAAGATAATCCAGCTCCTCACCCAGGGAACATTACACACTAATTAAATCAGAATTTCTAGGGGCTGGACTCAGGGATGTGCATCAGAATTCTGGGTGAGCCAGGATGTGGTGGGGTATTAATGGGTCTCTCAAGGCCAAACTGGTCAACACAGCAACAGGACAGCCGGGGCTACATAGAGAAAGAGCCTGCCTCAGTAAACAAACAAACAAACAAACAAATAAATAAATAAAAAAATAAAAATCTCACAATGGGCTTCTTCTCACAGGAGGACACAGGGAGTATGGGTGGGGCTCACGTGTGGCGTCTGAACCACTCCTGGGCAACTGTCCCTGCTGAAGGCCAAGCACCTAGCTCAGGGCTTCCCACAGACACCCACAGCCTGGACTTGACTTTTGTGAGGATAAGGCGGAGCCGGTACTCTACTTTTTATTCTTTACTACTGGGGATTGAACCCAGGGCTTCTCCCATGATGGGTTAAGGGCTCTTCTTTTAACTGAACTACCCACCACTTACCTACCCATCCCTTCCCTGAGCTGCCCACCTGCCCCTGGGAATCCATCTTTAGACAGGAGAGGCTCAGAGCTGCAGAGTGACTTACCCAGGGTCCCTGGTGGAGTGGGCTGTCACACGAGTCCTACCACATGTTCCAACCACAGTCTATGCTGGGGATGGATACTTCAGAAAGCTGGAGGCTATTCTTTCTTACTCTATTTATAATCATTCTGAGTGTGTGTGTCTGGGAAGTGTGTGTATGTCCGTGTCCACTCCCATGGCACGGTGTGAACTCAAATTGTCCTTCCACCTGCACGTGGGTTTGAGGACTGAACTGAGGCTATCAGGTTTGGAGGCAGCAGCTCTACCCACTGAGCTCTCCACCACTCCCCCGACCCCTCATTTTTGAGACAGGATATCGCTAGGTAGCCCTGGCTTGTCTAGACCTCACTATGTAGACTAAGCTAGCCCTGAACATTCAGTGATCCTTCTGCATCTACTCTAGAATGTAGGATTACAGCTGTGTGCCACCATGCCTGGGGGGGGGGGGGCAGTCTTTGTTTAAGTAAGTTACAGTTAATTGTGTGTATGAGAGGTGACCTCAGCCCTCCCCACCCCACCCCCACAAGACATGAGTTCTCTATGTAACCATCCTGGTTATCCTAGAACTCAAGGAGAACCACCTGCCTCTATCTGGGATTAAAGATGTGAACCACTGCCAGTTTGTTCATTTGTTTTTTAAAGCCAGTTTGGGCTTGTAGCTTGGGCTCTCTTTAACCTTGTTAGGTTGCTGAGGATGACCTTGAACTTCTAACCCTCCTGCCTCTACCCCTGGAATACTAGGATTATAAGGACGTGCTACTATGCTTAACTTTACACGGTGCTGGGTTTTGAACCCAAGACTTGGTGGATGGTAGGCAAGCACTTCACACAAGTTACATCCCCAACCTAAGCTACAGTTTTTAAGGAGAAAACATAAAGAAAGCCAAGAGGTACCCCAAAGGAGACATCGTAGTCCTCCAGGGTACAGGGCTTGTCTGCAAGGTCTTCAAAGAACTCTGCCAGGGCGTCCAGCGTCTCTTCTGCGAGTCTTTCATAAGCCGTCTCGTCTAGAGAGCTGCAGGAGGAAAAAACCCACCAGAGCACTGTCACCAACCGCACAATCATAATAGATACATACAAACTGGAAAAAACATGCCTTCCAGCTGCCAACATGGAGTGTGGGTGAGACTCAAAACCCTAGGGTTCTTGACAGCCCTGCTCTGCCTGACACTCTGCTTCTTTAAGTTTCTTTTCTGGTTAGTACAAGATGATCTACCTTTACTTTTCCTTTCGGCTTGCTTCAGCCTCATGAGTGTCAACATCACCCTAGCCTTTCTTATTCATTTGTTTTTCATTTATATTTTTAGTTAGTTTTGAAATGAGGATTGAGTTTATCATGTTTGAAAATGCTTTATTTGAATTTTATGTGCATGGTGTTTTGCCTGCATAGATGTCTGTGTGAGGGTACCGGATCCCCTGGAACTGGAGTTACAGACAGCTGTGAGCTGCCACATGGGTGAGAATTGAAAGGAGGTCCTATGGGGGAGCAGCCAGGGCTCTTACCCACTGCGCCATCTCTCCAGCTCCTCATTTATATTATTAAATCGATGGAAACTATCTAGCATGTACAGAGCATGAGAGAAGTTACAGGGAGAAGTAGCCTCTTTTCCAAACAATGACCATTCCCAGAGGCACCTGCATTTGACATGTCTTCTCTCTGCTCTTCTAGACTGTGTTTAAAATGTTAAAGTATAAGAAAGAATGAAGTACCCTGTATGTTTTTCTCTGAGACAAGGTCTTCCTAGATAGCCCAGATTGGCCTTGAATTTATGATCCTCCTGCCTCAGTTTTCCAAACAGCCGTGATTACGCCTATGTACTTCTATGTCTAGCTCATTATATTACCTTTTTTTTTTTTTTACACATCCACTTTTGCTGGACACTGAGGTTGTTTTCTTTGCTTTTGTTATTAAGTTTTTGTTGGGCAAGACAAAAAGTGGGGAAAAAGTGCTTGCATTACATATATCTGAAAATGGACTAATCCAGAATACAAATCCATAAAAAGAGTATCCAATAGAAAAATGGGTAAAATATTTATACAGATTTCATAAAATAGCCAAATGGCCAATGAGCATGTGAAAAGATGATTAACTCTGTTAATATTTTAAAAAGAAGATTTAAAAAATGAGATAGGTCATGAAAGGCACAGGAAGTGGAGCAAGCAGGGCTTTCTGGTGCTAGTGATGGGAGAGGCAGAGATCAATTGCTTTGGAAAACTACTGGGCTGCAGCCACCCAAGCTGATGGATTCACAAGTGACCCTTTAGGCTCCCTCTTGAGAGTATGTACAACAGAGACACATACCCAGGGTCCCTAAAGGACATGCAATATTTGAGCATGGTTGTACTGAAGCTATCTCATAGCACCAAATTGGAAAATGCCCAGGTATACAGATAACAGGAGAGAAGAATCGCACTGAGCTCCAGCTATGGGCCACCATCTAACAAAAGAGAATTGTCTAAGACTCTGAGAGTGATATGGGTGGATATCACAAATAAGACAATGCGGGATGCAGCCCATACAGACCTACTGATACCAGTTATAAAGTGTGTGTCTAAAGTAAACATCATGCCAGCTAATTCAGGCTGCTGTAAATCAGAATGGCAGTTACACTAAAGGGATAATGACTCGGAGGGAGCTGACAGAGGCTGCTGGCATTTTCTCTCTCTCTTTTTCTCATTTGAAGATTTACTTATTTTATAGCATGCATATGGGTGTTTGCTTGCATATGCACATTCGTACCTGCAGAGGCCAGTGTGTGGGGGGTGCCAGATATTGTGGAATTAGATTATGGATTATGTAAGCTGACATGTGGGTTCTAGCAATAGAGCCAAGGCGCTCTGCACAACGGCAAGTGCACTTAACCACTGAGCCATCTCTCTAGCCCTTGGTATTCTTTTTTTTTGGACTGGAACGGATTTCACAGTTACAGTTTAGTTTTGGAAAAATAATACAGCTGAAACCTATGGAACATTTCTCTACAGCTACTGCTTGTCAATTTTTATTTTTAATTAAAAACTTTTCTTTTTGAGACAGGCCCTCACTCTGCAGTGCAGGCGGACTCTGCTTGCTGACTGCTGGGATTGCAGGGGTGCACCATAAAAATCCAGACTATTTTTTTCTATTCTAAACATTGCTGTAGCAGGGCATGGTACTGTGTACCTGCAATCCCAGCTAATATATTCCCTGGGCCTGAGGCAGGAGGGTTGTGAGTTCAAGGCCAGCCTAAAACAAACAAACAAGTAAACACACACTACTCCCCCAAATCCTTGCACATTGCTATGAACCCGTAAACATGAGTTGATCGGTAGGTGCTGGGAGCAGGGGAAAGAAGAGATGGAGTGAATAACGAGGCCCACAAAGCTTCTTCCTGGAGTGGTGAACATTTCCTGGCATTAGATAGTGGTGACAGCTGTAGAAGCTGATAAATACTAACACCTCCGATGACTTCTATGGCATCTGAATTATGACAATAAAACTACTGTCCCGAGAAGTGGCTCTCAGAGCTAGATATGGACGAACTAAGTGTAAGGGCCTGGGTTCCACTCCCAACAAGATGAAAGACTATCCTGCTGTAACAGTCTTCCTTCTGTGGGCTTTGGTGCCCCAGTGGCGGGTATACGTAGCTATGAGATGCTCACTAGGCAGCCCCATTACCCAAGAGACCAGGGACCTACAGGAAGACACCGGTGGCTGCTGGTGCTAAGACATCTGATCCATCCTCTACCCGATCCACCCCCATACCAGGGCACAATAGGGACAGGCTACGGGACTGACCGGAATGTAGAAGCTGCTCTCTAAGACAGATGAAATGGAGACAGAGAAGAACGGTGGGTTGGGGTGTCTTGAGGACCTAAGGACCATTGGAATAATTGTTTTTTGTTTTGTTTTATATTTTCGAGACAGGGTTTCTCTGTGTAGTCTTGTCTGTCCTGTACTCACTTTGTAGACCAGACTGGCCTCAAACTGATGGAGATCCTCCTGCCTCTGACTCCCAAGTACTGGGATTAAAGGTGTGCACCACCATGCCTGGCTAGAATTGTCTTTTAAAAAAATAACTCCATTTATTCCTTATTTATTAGTGTCTGCATGTGCCTGTGCCTTGGCTTGAATGTGAAGAAAGAGATACACTGAGGAATCAGTTCTCTCCCTCCACCTTTCCACGTGTTCCAGAGATCAAACTAGACTGCCAGGCTTGCACAGTAAGTGCTTTCCCCGTGAGCTACGGGGAATATTCTTCTGTATGGTGGCTCCTTGACACTTTTAGTAGGTGTAAAAAGAAATGGACAGCGAGGAGACAACTGCCCTGTTTATAAAGAGATGGATTGGATTAGACAGAACTTTGGGATTTGCCGCTGCTAAAGTTGGAAGATTCAAAGAGAGAATCTAAGGCTTGGAACACTGAAGGCTTCTGGTAAGCCAGATAGAGGGGTGAATGTGTGTGGAGGTGGGGCAGGGGGAGCTTGACTGTTGCTCCGTCTGTGGTAGTCCGAATGAAAATGGCTGCCACAGACTCATAGGAAGTGACATTATTGGAGGTGTGGACTTGTTAGAGTAGGTGTGGCCCTGTTGGAGAAAGTGTGTCCAGGGGTGGGCTTTGAGGTTTCAGAAGTGCAAGCCAGGCCCAGTGTGTCTGCCTTCCTGCTGCCTGTGGATCCAGATGTAGACCTCTCAGCTACCTCTCCAGCACCATGTCTGTCAGCATGCCGCTGTGCTTTTATTCATGACGATAACAGACTAACTGTCGGCCAGCCCTATTAAACATTTTCCTTTATAAGAGTTGCCATGGTCATGGTGTCTCTTCACAGTAATAAAACCGTCACTAAGACACCAACCAAACTAAGAGTATTACGGACACTACTGAACATGAACCCACAAAACTGGCCCTTCATGCAGAGAGCCAGGCATGGAGGATGCAAAGGAATAAGTAGGCAGACTCTTTCCGAGTAGGAAGACATTTGGATAAGGGTTTGGCATACTGGGCCGAGAGTACGTAGGTCAAGAGCCTCTTAGGTATTTTGAGTAAAGGCCATTACAAAGAAAAGAGTCTGTCCTAACATAATTCACTGGACCCTTAAAACAACCTCTGGCAGCACAGAGTGTTCCCAACAGACAGTGGGCTCTGATGGCTGCTTGTCTCCAAAGAACGCAAGCTTCCCACCGTCTGCCTTCCTTACATCTGAAAGGATGATGGCCAAGGGGTCTCACCCTAGGCTGGGCCAGGGAGTCCTGGTCTGAGCTTGTGCCAGGTCGCTTGGCAGATAGCCAATGTTGCCAAGGCTTGTCATGAGGCTATTCTCTCAATGGGCATTGTTACTGCCCCTTGCCATCATAGGGTGAGTGTGTGAGTAAGTGTGTGTGTGTGTGTGTGTGTGTG
>NW_026592510.1:12839319-12900499 GCF_907164565.1 Psammomys obesus | reverse complement strand
ATACAGCAACCCCCCATGTGCCTTTGGTTGGTATCTCTGGACCTGTGGACACCTCTGCCCTTCAATGCATCCAAATCTTCCTACCCAATGGAACCTGGGCAGGAGTCTAACCCGAACAACAAATTATGAGCCTAAGGGCTAGCCTGGAGGCAGCAGGAAGGCTCCCCAGCTCATGTCATGGTGGAAAGCTAACCTTGGACAGCCTGGAGAGGCATTGCATTTGAGGTCTCTTTGTTTTAGCTGTATGGCCTTCCTCATGGGATGCTGGAGGAAGTAAGAAACCCTGGGAAAAATACCTAAATACCCAACAACAGGGATGAACTAAAGGAAGTCCGGGATGCCCACACAGTAACAGCAGTTACTAAAAGTAACAGGAGTGTGTTGGTTTGAATAGGTCTGGCCCCAGTAGACTCATGTGTTTGAATGCTTGGCCGTAGGGAGGGCCCTATGAGGAGGTGTGGCCTTATTGGAGGAAGTGTCACTGTGGAGGTGGGCTTTAGGTCTGCTATGCTCAGCCTCTGCCCAGTGCAGAAGACAGTCTCCTCCTGGCTGGCTGCAGGAGACAGTGCCCTTCTGGCTGTCTTTGGATCAAGATGTAGAACTCTTGGCTCCTCCAGCACCAAGTCTGCCTGCATGCTGCCATGCGTCATGATGATAACGCACTGAACCACTGAAACTGTAATGAAATGTTTTCCTTCATAAGAGTTGCCTTGGTCTTGGTGTCTCTTCGTAGCAATAAAACCATAACTAAGACAATGGCAGATGCAATGTCGCTCAGAACAATGTCACTCAGGGTTGTTCCCAGGAAGAAATCGTTTCTGTATGGGGAGAGAGGGAGGAGAGAGGGAGGAGAGGGAAAAGAAGACAAGCCTGAGGTGGAAGGCAATTTCATCTCACCTTGGGTTGTCTAGCGTCCCTGAGTTCCTCAAATGCACCATGCAGACACTCTGCTTTTTGATGTCCAGAATCTGATCGAGGTAGTGAAGGTTCAAACTCTAAAAGCCGAAATCAAAAACACTCATTACCACATCTTAGTCTACACTGATCCAGGCTACACGGCTTACAGATTGACACTTCTATACTGAGGGTAACCAATTATAGCATCTCAGGAACACCCCCCCACACACACACCCCCACCCACTCTCTGCTGAGCTGGTGCCATCTGATAGGACAGTCATGAGACACCAAGGGCTCTCTGAATTTATTGAGATAAAACAAAATCTGGTCCTCAGTTGTGGTGGTTTGAATAGGAATGCCCCCCCCTCCCCAAAAGAGGCATGTGTTTGAATGCTTGGTAACCAGGGAGTGACATTAGTAGGAGGTGTGGCCTTGCTAGAGGAAGTGTGTCACCGGCAGGGGGTGGGCTTTGAGGTCTCAGATGTTCAAGCCAGGCCCAGTGCCTCACTTTCATCCTGCTGCCTGTGGATTCCGGTGTAGAACTCTCACATACCTGTCTGTATGCCTGTGTGCCTCCATCCTTCCCGCCATGATGATAACGGACTAAACCTCCGAACTGAAAGCCAGCCCCAATGAAATGTTTGGTCACGGTGTCTCTTCACAGCAACAGAACACTAAGACGGCTATGCTGGCTGCATCTCAAGTGGCTATGGCAGTGTAGCACCAGACAAAACATTTCTCCAGACTAGTGCTGCTACAAGCTATTCTAACTGCTCTCTTTAGCTGAATGCAATCATGGAGTCCTCTTCCCTCAAGGGAAGAACTTCTTCATCATTTAAAAAAATATATATATTTTGGCAGGGCGTGTTGGTGCATGCCTGTAATCCCAGCACTCAAGAGGCAGAGGCAGGCAGATTGCTATGAGTTCAAGGCCAGGCTGGTCTACAAAGCTAGTCCAGGACAGCCAAGGCTACACAGAGAAACCTTGTCTTGAAAAACCAGCCCCATCTTCCCCCCAAAAATTGTGTGTGTGCGCACCTGCATATATGGATGTGTGCAGGTGCCCTTCGGGGGAGAAGAGGGCACCGACCCCTTTTCCTGCAAGTCTCCCTGCAAGTCTCAGGGTCACACGCACCAAATGTTTGGTGCACAGTCTTGTTTGGTATGTGTTTCTGTCTAAAGACACTTTATTCAATATATACTATTGATTAATTAATTTTGAACTTGAAGCAGCAGCATAGTGAAGCACACATCTCCCACACATTTTCCTTCTAAGGCCTATCACAGTCTCACTATGGCCTCCTATGGCTCTACGCTTGGGGACCACTTCCGAAAAACAAAGTCGCCAACTAGTACATCAATGCGAGGAAAAACATGTCATGAGCAGGCTGGACATCGGCTCACTCCGTGACAGCGGAAGCAAGCAGACCTCTGCCTCGGTTGATCACTGCTGAGAACACCCTCCATGAGCCTTCCAAAGGACTGCAAGAGCACCAAGGTAGACAGCTGAGGGCCATGTTAGTGAGCCAGTGAGAACGGAATCTGAGGATCAAGATGGACTGTATTTGTATTTTACAGGTGAGGAAACTGAAACGCCAAAGAGGAAGTTGCTCAGGCTCACATAATTGCAGAGATCCAAAACGCACAGTTGCAACTGGAGAAAGGCGGCCAGGCTCCAGGCAAGGGAAGAATTAACGTGGCTGGGAAGCGGAACTGGGCAGAAAACACCCGGGGAAAGTGTTGGAGAAAGGCGGGTGTGTGTATGGGTGGTGGGGGTGGTCCCTGGGTCCTGCCCTTCAAATCTTAGCTGTCTCTCTGTGACCGTCCCTCTTCTGTTTATTTTTAAACTTTTTCAGGGTCTCTGGAAGGCTAAGTGACTACCCCATTATGGAGCTACAGGGCTTGCCATATATATTTAGTTTTTTAAGCCCGCAGCCTACTCCACCTTTGTCCACAGCGCTCCCTTTCCTGGAATGTTCCCCTAGTCCCCTTCTTTGGCGTCTATCACGCCCCTCTCTGGGAAGCCTCTTCTCCCCACTGCTATCCTTTGGGCTATCTTTTCAAAGCCTGGAGTGACCTATTCCGTTCTTTGAATCTTCCAGGAACCAAGAACTTATCTGAAGTGCTAATGTCTCTGTGAATATAGTTTAACTCTCCCGCCAAAATCGCAAAATAGGTGTCGCCCTTTAATCTCCCGGGAACAGAGAGCCAAGTCCTGTCCCCAGAGAGCCAGGGTCCCCCAGGGTCCCAAGACTCTCCAGAGCCGCGGAGTCAAGGTCTCAACTTTCCAAAAGCTGGAGTCTAGGCCCCCGCGGGTACACCTGTGACCCCAGCACTCGACAGGGGGCAGGGGGATCACAAGTTTGGGGTACACAGCCCCAACTACGTACGCTAGTCAGAGAGAGTGAGACAAAGAAACAAAAAGCCGTACTCCAAGCTCCTCCGCTAGTCCGCTAGTCCAACGCCACGAAAAGGCAACCGGTGAGCGGAAGCCCAGGCCTCCATGGTTCTGCGCGCTGCCTTCGGCGAGTCCATAATAATAAACACACCTTGCCGCACACGCGGAACATCGTGTGTTAATTACCGAAACTCAAGACTGCACAGACCCCCGGTGGCACGTGTGCCCACAGCCAGGGACCGAAGCCCGCGCCGACGCCGCGAGCGCCCTGCCCGCCCCCACGCGCGCCCTCCCGGCGCGTGCGCGCTGCGCGTCCCCGAGCGGAGGGGCGGGCGCACGGCCTGCGCTCTGGAGTGCGGCCCGGCGGCGCGCGTACTCACGGCTTGGCGGATGGCGCAGGCCGCGTGGGTTGTGACGTGGAGGCGGCCGCGGCCGCTGGCTGCCATCGGCTCCCTCCCGCGCGGGGTCCCGACCAACGCCGAGGCCCGGAGCGCCGTCCGGGGCAGCAGGCCCGCGGCTGCGCGGCTTCCGAGCGCCCACATGCTGCACCCGCTCTGCGGCAGCTCCGCCCCGCGCGCGCACTCGGTGGCGCCACCTGGTGGCCGTGCCCCGCAAGCGCCGCGACAGGGCTCCTGCGCGCAGATACGGCACCGCGCTGTGCATGTTTAATGAGAGCCCAGGGCCTGCTCTGTGCCAAATTTGGAACGCATCCCTTGGGCAACAGGACTGTGCAAACGACTGACCTCCGAGAGTTTATTCATTAATACCCATTTTACAGAGTGACAGTGGACGATTCTGAAGATACCTTGATGAACAAGTAGCCCTGTTAAAAAAACAAAACAAAACAAAAAAAAATGTAATTCTAACAGCTCCAGTTGCCGGGTAACTTCAAATTTCACGTCTCTTAAGCACTAGATGTACCAGGCTGACTAGATGGAGGAGGGCCTTTAGTAGCCCCACGCCCAGCTGAGGAGCTATTGGCTGCTGATGGCTACTGGATGAAGGAAGGTCAGTTTTCTTCTGGGATGTGGCCTTTGACAGGCTGTCCTTGCTCCAGCGGACGGTCCTACACTCGTGCATATACTGGCAGCACTAAGTGGACTCAGAGTTTAAAAAAAAAAAAAAAAAAAAGTAGCCGAGCGGTGGTGGCATACGGTTTTTAATCCCAGCACTTGGGAGGCAGAGGCCAGCAGAGGGAGTTCCAGGCCAGCCTGGTCTACATAGTGAGTACTAGGACAGCCAGAGCTATATAGTGAGACCCTGTTTCAAAATAACAAAACCAAGCAACCAAACAAAAAAGCGCATGGAACTGGGAGAAGTGGCAGAGAGGTTCTGTAGGAGCTGGCAGTGGCACGTGGATTTGATGAAAAGCACATCGCCTATATGTATGGATTCTGAAGCAGCAGTAGCCTTTGGGGTGGGCCTCCAGCCAGTGACTTTCATGTTGGGGAACTGTAAGCCTGTGCACTTAACTTGTAATAATTGATAATAGAGGCTCAAGAGCGTTCTTCTCTACGGTCTGCCAAGGACGTGTCTTTGTTAACTGAGGAGCTTGGAACAGCTCCTTGTGTCTCAGGAGACTGGGAGCACCCGGGTCTGTATCCGGACTCTGGCATGCCTTTTGATACACTGCTATGAACTTGACATAGAATGGATTCATGCCAGGCGGGGGCGGTGCACGCCTTCAATCCCAGCAGAGGCTACCGGATCTCTTGGAGTTTGAAGCCAGCCTGGTCTACAGATGGAGTTCTAGGACAGCCAGGGCCACACAGAGAAACCTTGTCTCAAAGAACCAAAACCAGAGCAAAACAAAAACTGCCAATTGATTCACAAGGTGTTTGGATCAGTTGGCCAATGTGAAGTTCTTTTGAAAAAAAAAAAAAAAAAAAAGAGCAGGACTAGTTTAAGCAAACAGTTGCTAACTGTGAAACCTGCAAACTCCAGAAGAAAGGAATCTGGAACTTACTTGCTGGTCATGGCTCCCAGCCGTGTGCTTTGGGGCCCTGTATGATAGCATTTGGCAGAGGGCTCTCATTTCAGAAAACAAAAAATAAAAATAAAAACCGAACCAAAACAAAAACCCACACAGTTCTTCCTGGCTGTTTATGTGAGGGGTCTTGAAGAAAGAGGCCGGTGGTGTGGCTGGAATAAAATGTTATTTGTGGGTTTTGTTTGTTTTTGAGACAAGATCTCACTATGTAGCCCTGACAGGCCTGGAACTTGCTCTGTAGCCCAAGCTGGCCTCAAACTCAAAGAGATCCATCTGCCCCTGCCTCTCAAGTGCTGGGATTAAATGTGTGTGCCACCACACCCCGGCATGCTTGGCGACCGCTCTATCACTGAGCTCCACCCTTAGCCCTTAGAGGCTGTTTGTGTTGACTGGGGAGTTGGCGTGGCTGTAGCTCCTGTCCTTCAGGGAAGCTCTGTGGTGTAATCGAGACATGCATGGCTTTCTGGGCTCAGCAGCTCTGTGTGCACAGCATAGCATCCATAGGTGAGGAACGTACTTCTCATGGAAACACAAGGGAAGTCAGGGCAAGAACTCAAAGCAGGAACGGAAGCAGAGACCACAGGGGAGCGATACTTACTACCTCGATCCACACAGGTTGCTTAGCCTGCTTTTCACACAACTCAGGACCACGACTGGACGGATGTTAGCAATTCATCAGAGAGGTATAAGAGGCTGAACTCTTATACCTCTTGAAAACAAGCCAGGTGTGGGATACCTTCCCACAAGCTGTTGGTCCAAAAGGTTTCCCAACAATACAGAGTATTGTCATTTCTCTTGCTTGTCCACCAGAACATGATGGTAAGACCCTGTTGCTGACGACTCTACACACTTTGTGCTGCTTCGGGTTAGATTTGGAGACAAAAGACGAAGGCTTGAAAACAGCGTTCTACGTTGATGCCCCGGTGACACAATTAATAGTCCGGAATAAGGCAAACGTGGCCCCACCTGACCTTGAGTAGGATTTCTCAATGGTGACCCCTTTGACTTCCTTGCTTCCGGGGTCCCCAGGTGGTCTGAGTTTAGCAGCAATCCTAGATTCTAACCACTGGATGGCGGTAGCATCCACTCCAGATTGAGTTGCAATACTCTAATGTTTCCAGACAGTGCAACACAGTCCCTTGGAGTGTCTGGGACAAAACTGTCTCCCTTCAGTATCACTGTTTTAGTGTAACTTTCAGCTAAAGACCTACAGAAATCTCTTTTCCTTATTTCCAAGTTTGAGAAAAATTTCACCACATTGTTCAAATCCCTTCAAACTTGGGTCTTATTTCTATTTATTTTTTTGTGTGTCAGGGTCTTGCTATGAAGCCCGGGCTGGCTTGGAATTCCCCATTCTCTTGCCTCCAGCTCCTGAGGGCTGAAGTTATAGGTATGCATTTCCATTTCTGGCTCTATTTTTTATTTCTCAGAGTTTCAGTTTCCTCCCTGTCAAATAGAGCGAATGCCTCAGGGCTTTGCACAAAGACAGAATGAGCAGCACGTAAGAAACAATCATAAAAAATGGGTCACAGAGGCTGTCAGGTGGCTGATCTTGGTGCTATTTAAGAGGCACACTTCTACCCCTGGAGAGGACAGAAAGCACTCTTTGGATCTCTCCAGGTTGGCAGGCACAGACTTCTGGCTGGGGCAGATCGCTGAGAAGCCAGAGCTCTGCGGCCGGAAGTAGACAGTCATCTCCCAGGACAGGAATGGGGTGGTCTCAATGGCAGCTGGGGGAAGGGCAGCTTGCCCTTCCTTTGCCCTCGGTAATCACTGAATGACAGCTTCCAATAACCAAGTTTGGGTGTGGACCTTCTTGCTCCAATGGCTGTAGCTCTGACTGACAGCTAACTGCAGGTTACCGGAAAGCCTGGTCCAGGACCTCAGAGGGTCCTTTTTCTTAGGACCTTCATTTGAGAATGTAGCTCACACTGGGTGATATGCTTTATAAATACTCTCATCCAGTGCTTTTAACAACCATGCTGAGGTCAGTGTAGTCTCCATTTTGCAGACTCAGGCTGCCCAGAGACAAAGTCCCTTGTTCTAATCCTCCAGTTAGTATGTACTTGAGCTGGCACACAAATCTGGGGTCTACCTGTCTTTTGCTATTTCCAGGATGGGTTTGTGAAATACCAAGAACCGTGTCTTAGTTAGGGTTTCTTTTGCTGTGAAGAGACACCAGGACAGCAGGAAATTCTTATGAAGGAACGCATTTAGTTGGGGCCGGCTTATAGTTTCAGAGGTTTAGTCCATCATCACCATGGTGGAAAGTGGAAAGCACGGTAGTGTGCAGGTGGACGTGATGGGGGGGAGCTTCTAGTTCTACATAGGGATTGGCAGGCAGCAGGAGGAGACTGAATCACACTTCCTCCAACAAGGCCACGCCCACTCCAGCAAGGCCACACTTCTAATGGTGTCACTCCCTATGGGCCTATGGGGGCCATTTTTATTGAAACCACCACAAACTGTATTAGTCTGCTTTCTATTGTTGTGATAAAACAGAAACCAAAACCAACTTGGGGAGGAAAGGGTTTATTTCACCCTAAATCTATCTATCTACCAATTATCTATCTATCTATCTATCTATCTATCATCTATCTATCTATCTGTCGATCTCAGGACCATGGGCTGGGCCCTCCCACATCATAAATCAAGAAAATGCCCTACAGACTTGCCCACAGACCAGTCTGAGAGAGGCATTTTCACAGTTGAAGTTTCCTCTTCCCAGATAATCCTGGCCTGTGTCAAGTTAACAAATTAAATCAGCCAGCACAAGGCACCTTTCCCTTCTTTATTCAGCCCCACAAGTCATTGGAAATAGTGATCTTTGCTGCGCTGCTTGGCCGCGGGCCACAGTACTCTGTCTTCATCACCATGATCTTTTCACCTCGGGAAGGAAGGTCAGGCAGTGACTGTAACCTCCTGGTTCCCAGGCGCCTTTCTTCTCATTATTCATGTCTAGGTCTGTTCTCTAATTTCTGGACTGTTTTGCTCTGTTTTGTAGGGGGCTCTCGTTCTTGCAAATTACATTCCCAAACTCCATAGCAGATTACAACGACAGACATTGTGGGAGCCTCGAGGCGGGGATGCACTGAAGAAATGTCTGGCTATTTTCCCTTTTTCTTGTCTTACTCCATTCGCCGCATGTATATCTCTAGTAGTAACTGGGTTTCCCCTGTGGTTCCCCTTCTTATTGGACAAGCCACCCTGATTTTAGCCACCATTTCCGGGGTTTGACAATACCCTCTTTGCATCAGTCTCTGGCTATAATGCAGGCAGTACAGCTTTCTGCTGTGTTTAGCTTTCCTGAGCCTCCTTTCTCTCTCCCTTCACATGGACCGCTGATGCAGTGAAATCTCTGTATGAAATTTTTACCGCAGGTAGCAGTTCAGGCCGGACCTCAAAACTGCTCCCTGAATCTGTATTCTGGCCTTTATAGTCATCTTGAGTTTTGCTTCCATAGATATGTTCAACCTCAGGAGTCTGCCCTCTGGTTTTACTCTCCATTCCTTTACCTCACTCATATTCTTTCTTCTTGCATGTGTTTGCCTTTCCATCCACCCCATGCCATCCCCATCCAGCTACCTAACCGTCTGCCTGTAGGTTTAGAAGGTTAAGATCCAAGCCCCATGGTTGCTGGTGATACAGTGAATGAGATTGCTAATCAACTTGGTCTTGTGGAGTTTAGTCTTATGCAGGAAGGAGATAACTTCATAGCTCTTATGGAGTCACGGGGAGTGTTATGATAGGAATGCAAAAAGTGGCCCTGTCTCAACCTGAGGGGTGGTGTAGGCACACTTCCTTGAGACCCAAGAGATCAGAAGTTGGTTAGGAAAGGGGGGCGGGAGAGGAAGAGCAGACTGAATGGCTAGAGGCGACTGAATGAAATGAGGAGATGACTGCTCCAAGGTATGGCTGAGGAGAAGGTTTTTATTATAGGTATGAGGAGAGTACAGCAAGAGGCATCTGGACGAGTCCAGACTGAACTTGACCATGAGAGGAGGGGGTGGAGGGAGGAGAAAGAGAGAGGAAAGAGGGAGCCAAGAAAAAGAGAAGTCAAGGGAACCGAGAGAGTGTGAGGCAGAAATGACAGGGTTATATAGGAAAGAGAAGCTGGGGAAAGGATGGCTGGAGGAGTTTAGGGTAGGGGGTGGGGTGAGACGAGCTGGGAGGATCGCTTTGGAATGCTAACAGGCACCAGGGTTAGCCATTTCTCCTGAGTTGCTTTGGGACCTGAGAGAGGCAACCTGGTGGACCTGAGATGCAGCTAGGAAAGTGCCAATGCATGGGGGCCTTAAAGGCAGGGATGGGATACTTGAGGCAGAACTAAGCCAGGCTATGCTGGCTGCAGCTCTTGGGAGCGAGGCTGTAATTTACTGCCAAGGTTGCAACACTCCGTTTCCCTTGTAAAAACTCCAAGGTGAACTTACACTAATAATCCTCACAGGCCAGGTTTGGCTCTAGACCCCATAGCTTCTTAGGGTAACTGCTCAAATGCCTTGCTTGTCCTGGTTTCGAGAACTGCCTCTTGGGTGCCATTGGCTGTTCTCTTCTGAAACTGCTATGTTTGTCTGCTCCTCTTTGGTCTTTTAGAGAGCTATCTGATTATTAAGACAACTGAGCCGCTCCTCAGCTCTTTGCTCTACCAGCTACAAGGCACTCTTCTGGTGCACTCCTTACGATCTATGCCAGCTCCAAGGATGCCATCGAGAAGAAGCTAACAGGAACTAAGCACGAATTACAAGCAAGCTGCTAAGAGGAGGTCAAGGACCCAGACAGAAAAGCCAGGTGGCAGCGCCCTCATGTTCCTGGAGGGAAAGCCTTGGTGCGCTGCCTCCGGGCCCCTGCCTGGAGCATCTAGCAACTTCTAGCAGCCCCAGATCTGCCTGCTCTCAAGTGTGGCAGGCTGCCCCTTCAAACCGAAGGGGTTAGCTGGTTCCCAGCAGTGGGAGGGTAATCTCATTCCCCCTACCCTCTGGACTGTCTCCCTGCATCCCTGATGGTTCCCGCCTTCACACACAGTTTTGGATGCTCTGGTTCCTCTTGGGGAGAGATGTTATAAAAAATGAAAATCCCAATGGTTCTATTTTTACCAGTGAAGGTTTAGGAGCCAGATGCTGGGGTGAAAACCTGCTAGCTCAAAGAGGCAGAGAAAGCACCCAGCTGACCTTTCTACTTGGATCATGTCCCAAGAGAAAAAGCCTTTTTTTCTTACTCTCCTCATGTCCCAGACGGAAAAGGCCAAAAGCCTGCTAGCTCACCTGACAGCCAGGAAGAAAAAGCCAAAAGCTCAAGGCCAAGAGCTAGAGAGCTAAAGTACCCTCTTCTCCAAGTTGTCTTAAATTCCCTTCTTTCAAAGTCCTTCCTTTCTGTTAATCCCTGTCAGCTGGTTTCTTGCTCCACCTCTTGATCTAGGGTTAACTTTATTAAATCCTGTGAACAGAAAGTTCTTGGATTGATTAAAGGTGTGTGCTAGGGCTGAAACACACCAAACAAGATACAAGTCTTTACAGTTCACAGTCTTGGGGTTCACAATGGGATCAAATATCCTGCAACAGGGAGCCTGGATTCTTTTCAATGACACCCCTACTCCCCATCTCTCCCTATCCCATGCTAACAGCAGCAGCGATTCTGTGCTTGTCTGTTTGGTTCTGTGTGGAAATGAAATGTGGAAATAACCCTGCCTCTCCTGGTTGCCCTCCCTTTTCACCTTGATCTTGACCACTCATGGAAGCAGGACTAGTAAGGGACCTTCAATTAAAAAAAGAATACAACAAAAAGGCTAATTAATAGCAATAAACGTGAAATACACTGTAGAGACTACATTGACACAGGTCAAGCAAATGCGTTTAACGGCAACTTATGGCTCTAAACCTTGCCTGCTTGAGAATTATGAGGGGAGATTTTGTGAGTTCTGAAACCAAGTCACAGGTCTTCCAGTTAAGTCTATTTCTGTAGGCCGGACCAATCATCAGAATTGTTTCAATGTCCCAAGTGTGGCCACTGTGCATCGAATGTGTATCGAAGGCTGAAAACCCCCTGGGCTTTCTTTCTGCACGTGGGCCTATGACCTCTGGCTTTTAGGGTCTGTTTTGACAGTAGGATGCTGTGACAGCTTTGTTCCAGCAGAGCTTCTTGGAGTGTCAAACAGCAGGTGTGATGGGTCAACCAGGGGCTAAGTGGCCTAGACGTGCCCGCCTCAAGGAAAACATGAGTGCTCTGCCTCTTCTCTGGGGGCCCTAATGCTGCACCAGAAGTGCAGCTGTTATGGCGATGGCAGAAGACTCCCGCTGAGTCACTTTAAATGGCTGCAGATGTCCCTTTCAGATCCGTGTTATCTGCAGCATCTCATCCGGGGATGATTCCTTGCTCAGCTGCCTGGATGGTCTGTGTGTTCACTGAGGATGATTACGTGACAGGAGAGACAGACAGGGACTGAGCTGTAAAGTCTAACAGGAAAGAAGCCAGTTTTCGAGGAAGGCTGAGGTCCCTCCTGACCTGGTCTTTATCTAATGGACAGAGCCTGTGGGAGAAGTCTTCAAACTGAAGAAGGGAGGCGCAGGTATGCTAATAGGCTTTGGGGGCTTTTCCTCAACCACTGACTCATAAGCTCCCTCAACCACTAGCCCATCATCTTTCTGATCTTGCAATGTTTTTCCTTTCCTAGAAACCTGTTTCTAGCAAGGTGTAGGGGCAAGAGCCTTAAAGTTCAGCAGGGAGGGGCAGAGGTGGGTCGATCTCTGCGAGTTTGAGGCCATCCTGGACTACATAGCAAGTTCCAGGACAGCCGCCAGGGATAATAGTTAGACCCTGTCTCAACACAAACAAACAAAAATCAATCAAGCAACAAATAAACACCACTCCTTCCCCCATTTTTACTCCCCCAAACCGCTAATAGGGTCTTGAGCACTTGAATGCTTAGTCCCCAGTTGTCCATGCTGTTTGAGGAGGCCTAGGAGGTGTGGCCTTGTTGGAGGAGGCATGTCACTGGAGGCAGACTTTGAGAGTTAGAAGACTCCTACCTTTTCTAGTTTGTTCCCTTTGCTTCTTAGATGTTTTTCAAGATGTAAACTCTTGGCTTCTATCTCCATTGCTATTTCTGCCCACTGCCGCCCTTCCCTGCTGTGACTGTGATGGACTTATTGCTTATCACTCTGGAGCTGAAGGCCAAATTAAATCCTTCGTTCTAGGAGACACTTTGGTCTTGGTGTGTTAGTGTAACAATGCAAAAGTAAGCAGTGCACCCATATGCATAATATAATTAAGGTTTATTTTATTATTTGTATTATTTATATGTATATATGTGTCTGTCGGTGTGAGTGAACACTACAGGTGTGTGGAGGCCTGCAGAATCCAGAAGAGGGCGTTGGATCCCCCGAAGCTGGGATAACTGAATTTGTGAGTTGCCTGATGTAGGTGCAGGGAACAGAGCTCAAGTTCTCAGCAAGAGCACTACCTGCGCTTAACTGCTGGCTGATCCAGCCTTCCAGCCCAAATTAAGCTTTTTATTTGAGACAGAGTTTTTCTAAGTTGCTTAGGCTGACCATGAGCTCACTCCTTGAACTCACTCTGTAGTCTGGGCATCATCAACCTAGCTTGCCTGAAGGCCTCCTTCCCCCAACTCCCAAGACAGGGTTCTCACTGTGTAGCTCTGGCTATCTTAGAACTCACTTTGTAGACCAGGCTGGCATTGAACTCGCAGAGATCTACCTTCCTCTGCCTCCTGAGTGCTGGATTAAAACCCTCATTAAACACTGGCCTGAATGTCTTATAGACACCAAAGATTCAATGCAATCAATTCTGTGGTCATCACTTTGTCCACACATTAATTTATTAAACAGAGCTAATGTGTAGCTGTGGCTAATCTGGAATTTGCAATGTAGACCAGGCTGGACTTAAACTGATGGAGACTTGTTTGCCTCTGCCTCTAAAGTACTGGGATTAAAGGGGTGCACTACCAAGCCCCACTGTCACTTTTGGTTTTTCGAGACAGGCTTTATACATCCCAAATTGGCCTCACATTTGCTATGTGGCAAAGGATGCCGCTGAACTTCTCATCTTCCTGCCCCAACCTTCCAAATGTCAGAATTACAGGCATGCATTGCACTGCCAGGACAATGTGCTGTCAGAGATCAAACCCAGTGCATGCTGGGAAGCTCTCTACCAAGATACAGGGGCTGGGAAGCTGATACATCCCCAGCCCCTTGTGATTGCTTTACATGCATTTCTTTTTTTCTTTCTGTCTCTTTGTTTGCTTTGCTTACAAAACGGAGTTGACTTGATGTGTCTGTCACTCAGTGGTAGAGTGCTTGACCCCCAGAAAACACACACACACACACACACACACACACACACACACACACACACGAAGCATAAAGAATGAACTAAAAGACCTGGGGCTCTAGAAGACAACTTGTTGTTTAACACCTATAAATACACACAAACAGCCTTCTGAGATACTGTCTTTGATGCCTCATTTACAAATACTCCTATGAATCTCTGCTTAAGTTTCAAGATGCTGAGGAAAACCTGCTTGGCTCAGCTGGAGCCATGTCACCCCTGACCCTCTGACATCCTTTGATGTGCTTTATCAAATGAAGATAGTAATCAAAAACCAGGGAGCTGTAGCACCCCGAAAAGAGGAGACCTGACCAAAGAGGGAGGTGAAGGGGAAATCCCCAGGGTGCTGGTGAATGGAGATCCCAAGATGGCAAAGGTGGAGAAGGCCCAGAAATCAATCAAAATTGCAGCAGGTAAGAAGGCTCTGGGCATGCTTTCTCCAAGGAGAGGATGTCACTGTCAAAACATTTTGCATATGTGATTAAAGTCTACTGTCAATCAGATGAGCAATAGAGGAGGTAACTAGGGTATGTTCATATAGGACCTAGGTGGGGGTGGAGAATTAGGATCAGAGACAAACTCACTGCATTAAAGTGACATTTGAGTTAGTCCTCAAAATAACAGTTCTTAACGTTTCCTGGGCCAATGTCACTATGAATTTAGTGGAAATTATAGCCTTCTTTTTCATGAATAAATAAAAAAAATGAAACCCAGAAAATAATAAGTTCATCTACACAAAGGTATACCATCTACAACACTCCCAGGATTCAGTGTGCCCTTTACTGAGGGCTGAGATAAATGTGTAGACTTACAGATGAGAGGGGAGGAGGGAGAGCTAGTTGTGCAGGCAGACACATTTAGCCAAGGACAGTGCCCGCCAGGACACACCAATTGGAATGATGATGCACAGCAGCTATTATATGGAAGAGATCTATTAGATGGAGATGAAGAGAGAGGAGAAAAGGAGAGAGTGAGACATGATGGGGGAGGGGAGGGGGCGCCCCCGACAGAGAAAGGGGAAAGAGCAGGAGAGAGGAAGAGAGTGCAAGAGCAAGAAGGCAAGAGAGAGACAAAGTGGCAGATTGGTCCTTTTATGGAGCAACTGAACCACACCTACCAAGTGTGACTACTTGACACATGATGACATCACAGGTTGCTAGGTAACCCAGAAGCAGGCTGCCTAAATGCTAACGCCAGTGCTGGAGGGAAGGAGGCAGGGGATGTCCTCATTCACTTTAGGACTCTCTGTTTGACATCTGCCATGATGAACTGCACACACTGCTAACTCCAACCCCAGTGTAACCATTCTGGGAGCTAGAGCCTCTGGAGATGTTTAGGCCACGAAGGCTCTGTCCTCATGTCTGGACCAAACCCTCTCTGAAAAGGACTGGAGGAATTGGTTTTGCCCTTCTGCCTTGTGATGGGTCTTAAGGGTGCCTAGACTTCTCAACCTCTAGAGCCACAAGCAGGTTTCTGTTCTTTATAAATTACCTAGCCTTTGCTATTCTGTTTCAGCAGCAAAAAATAAATGAACCTAGAACTGATCCTAACTCAAGATGGATTCCTTGCATCGACACAGCAGGTAAAATTGCTACGTATGTGGAGTAAGTGTGAGTGTATAAACAAGCATAAGGTAGCGCCAGCCTACACTCATGAAATTTTATGCCATGTTTGTTTACTCGAATCAGCCTGCTTTAACATTAAGTGTTTTATTTTGAGCATCTCATCAGGAATGTCTTTCTGTAACCTTGGTTACCAGATGGTGTAAATTCCTTATTTACAGTATTCACTACCCCCTCTGCTGGCTTCATTTTCATGTGTGAAGAAGCATTTCCAATCCCATTGGTTTAGGACATCGCTGTCACTTGCTTTGGCCAAAGGAACATGAAGGGAAAAGTTCGTTATCCAAGTAGAAATACTATGTGCCCCCACTGTTCTCTTCCATTGCCTGAACAGTGGCATGTTTCAGAGTTGCTGTATCTGGTCCACGTGTGTGAGTGGGAAATAAAACCGTCCTGATAAAATCAATTGCAGTTTTAGGGTTGTTTGTTACCATAACACAACATGGTGACTGAAACACCAGCATATTTGGGAATGTCCAGTGGACTAGCTGAAGAGAACCCACGCCTGGGAGAAACTGTCTCAGAACTAGGAATTTTATTATTCCACTTCTACCTGTCTAAGACACGTTATGAAAGGTCAATGTTTTATTGCTGTGAAGAGACGCCATGACCACAGCAGCTCTTATAAAGGACAGCATTTAACTGGGATGTCCTTATAGTTTCAGAGGTGCAGTCCATTATTTGCCTGGCAGACACAGTGCTGGGGGAGGAGCTGAGAGTTCTCCATCCAGATCTGCAGGCAGCAGGGGAGGCCCTGGGCCTGGCTTTTAAAACCTCAAAATCACCTCCAGTAACACATTTCATCCAGTGAGGCCACACCTCTTAATACTTCAAACAGTGCCACTCCCTACGCATTTAAATATATAAGCCATTCTTATTCAAACCACCACATCTGGGGTTTATTTCTATTAAAAATATTTACTTCTTTATTCTTTTAACCAATAAAAAAATGTGGGCTGAGGTTATAGTTTCTTGTTTAGCAAATGCACAGTACTAGATTTGATCCCCAAAACACCCCCAACACACACACAGCAAATACTATAGCTATTCAAATAAATGTATGACCATAACTGAGAACAAAATATTTTATTTCTTTCAATAAAACTATAGTTTACAGTAGTATTTACTAAATAAATTATATAATTTCTCTTTTACAAGCAATAAACTAAATCACAAATATTTCAAAGACAATGTATATACAAGACATAAGGCCTTTTATAAATAGCTTTGCTTTTCTCATTTCACTAGTAAACAGTGAAAAAAATCTTTATAGAAGCTAGCTTTCTATAAAGTAAAGGCAGACCTAGTATACTGATCTTTAAAGGAAACAGATTGAAGCTCTCAATGACGTGGGCTATGATTAGAATTTTTGAAACAAAGAGAGAGGATTTATATCTTATGTATCATTTTGCATGGATGGAGTTTTAAAAAAAATAGAAGCAGATTCCATATGTTGCTCATTTATAATCACTGGATGCATGCAAAATGAAACAAGGCAAGAGCCTATAGGGAAAAATAGCACTTCCCAGGCCAAAAACTGATTGGCAATGGTATAGAAAAGCAGCTCAAATACAGTTCATGCAGTTCTTCACAGTCAGCAAGCAACAGCAGCCACAGAACAGTGTGGGGTTTTCACATTCACCTGCTGATCAGCCACAGACCACGGCTCCCCGACATGGCACCGTCTTCAAGGTCCAGCTGGTTCTTACTGCGTGTGCTGGGGCTCAGCCCCGTTCCTCTGGAGAACTCTGCAGTGGAGAAAGTTCTCTCTCACAGCGGTGTTCGGGTCCCGCCCATGTGCTTGGACAGTTACCATTTTCATTTACTGGAGGAAAACAGAGAGGAAAGGGAAGCAGGTGTGAGACTCAGCTTTAGCATCGGTTTGTTAACTCCCGCTTGTGTGTGGGACCATTGTTATTTCTTCCAGTAACTTGCATCTGAAAGAACACGTGTTAGGCTTGGGATTTTCTTAGACTACCATGTGCTCCTTTGGGGGCCTGAGGCATATTGATTCCTCACGGCTTATCAAGATCCAGCCCCAGTTAATCACAGCACCGATGGTGTGGGCTTAGAATGAAGCAAGGTTAAGACACTGCCTTCTCAGTGCACAGGGCTCCAGGAGGGTGCTGAGATGGGAGGACTACGGTCAAACACAGCACAACTGGGCCAGAGTCCTGAACTCATGAATGCTATGCTCATTTCCAAGCAATATCCTGGTGGCCAGCAGTAGAACAAAGCCATCAGATATCCAAGCTAAAATGTTAACCACTTAAAAGCAGAGCCAGGCAAGGTTGGCATGATGGTATGTCCTATGAGTCTGACACCTACACAGTGGAGACAGGAGGATAACAGTCAGGCATTCAAGGCCATCCTCAGTCACATTTCGAGTTTGAGGCCAGCCTGAGCTACATAAAACCCTGACTCAGAGCAAAGCAAAGCAAAGCAAAGCGAAACAATGAAGCAAAGTAAATAACAGAAAGCAGAGGCTGCCATGTCGGTCTGTGATAGATGTGTCACGGTATATGTGGGGAATACCATTTTAGTCTGTAGCGTACACTGGGTCCAATCTACCCTCTAATTATCTAAGCCACAAAACATTACGGATGTTTCCCAGCCTTTAAATCCTGTTTCATGTATAGAATAGGAATAACGGCCATACTGTCCCGAATACACTTGCATTTGCCTGATCTCGGAAGCTCAGCCGGGTCCGACCCTGGAAGAAGAGAACTAACAGACCGTTCCTCAGAGTGGCTGTGAGGGATGGACTCTCCCTCCTTCCTTGAACCTCCTACCTACTTCCTTTTTAGGGGGTCTTGCTATGTTACCAGGTTGGCCTTGAAATCCCAGGATCAAATGATCCCCCTGCCTCAGCCTGTCAAGTAGTTTGGACTAAACTACGTCCCTATGCCTTCGGATTTAGACTTGAAAGAGGCATTTTCTTTCCTATCGGCTTGTGCATTGTTTCACTTTGTAAGCTTGTAGTGACTGCAGATAAGCAGCATACATAATCTGCTTATTATATATAAGGGGAATAAAATTAGGGCTAGGCAGGTAGCTTTGTGATAAAAGTATATGTTTAACATTTGTAAGGCTCTGGAATTGAGCCTTAAGACTCAAAACAAACAAACAAACAAACAAACAAACAACAAATAAACATCGATATGGAACCCCCAAATAGGAGAGTTTAGATATGTCAATGGCAATCCCATTTGGCAATAACTGATATTCATCAAATAACCTGACCTAATTGTGAGTTGTAATTTTATAACTTATTATTATTATTATTTCTTTTTTTCTGGTACTGGGAATTGAACCCAAGGCAAGTGCCCTGGCTCTGAGGTACGTCTCTAGCCCTCATTACTTCACTTTATGGTTCATTTTTCCCTTTGATGAACCTAACTAAGCTAGACAGGGTCCCTTTTTTGACTGAACAGCACACATGGGCAATACAACAGAAGACGTCAAGTCTTCCCTGAAGTCTCCTGTCCTGGCTCATGGACTGTTCATCAGTTCTTCCCTTGGTCCCCACCCCCGACATACTATTTTGAAAGTATATTTAGCCAATAGGTTATCTTAAGGTTTCAGGGATGAAAGAAAAGGCAAGACTTCACATCACTCAAGACTTGTCAAAATGAGCCATGCTAAACAACCTCACAAAGTGCTCATGGTCCTCTGGATGTTAACTTTACAAGTGATACCCCTGGGATAAAGCCCAGCACTTTGCACAGTCCAGGCAAATGTTCTGTCCCCCAGCCATGCTGTATCCCCTTATCTGCTATCCAGAGCATTCCCATTTTGGTTTCAAGTTGGAATTACTTGCCAAAATGTCGTGGAGGAAGGTATCATTTTCCTTCCAACTATCATAAGCCTGACTACCTGATCTTGTTTTCCTATAGTAAGTCCCCATTTCTCTTAGTGATTCTTCAATTCTGCTTTTTTCATGCTCTGTTCCATAATTTTTCTATTTCCTGCTGTTCCCGTGTCTTTCCCATGACAGCATATCACCTCATCCTGAGTCACTCTGTCTGTTTTTTTCCAATAACTCACAGCATAACCACAAATCTGTAGCCAGCCATTACAGTGCTGTACCTCAACACTGTCTCCTGGGCTTTGAGGTCTCTTCTTTCTCTGGGTTCACCTGATTGTTCTCTGAGAGTCCCAGAATTTCAAGGTCAAAGTCACTACTTGTCAAGGAAGCCTAAAGTCTGTCCATCCTTCTTTCCTTCCTTTCTTCTTCCTCCTCCTCCTTCTTAAGATAGGGATTGGCTACATGGTCCAGGCTGGCCCTGAACTTGTGACTTATTGATAACTTTGGCTTCAGCCTTCTACCACAGCAGGCTTTTTGTTTTTTTAAATAAGTATTTACACTTGGTACATTTTATTGTATTTCCCTCATATACTTCTTCCACTGGATGCTATCTTCACGAAGCCCAATCACCTGGGGATGAAGCACAGTTGAAAGCTTCTTTTTGTGTTACATTTTAATAGCAGCAGCAACTCAAAGGCTCACTGTTTTGCTAGGCATAATGTATACATATATCAGTGCTGTAGAAATCAAGACGGAGCAGGACCGTGGAATGGAATCTCATGTGTGTAGAAAGAACTTCACAGCTAATCTCCAGACCACAGAGGTCTGCCTGTCTCTACCTCCTACCTGCCCCAGCTGGTGGTTCTGCTGGGTGGCAGTTTATCGGGAGGAAGCTGTGAGTTTGAATTCCTGGAGAGCAGCGGTGTCTGCAAAGACTGACTGATGATTAGAACTGCAGATATGGGGAAGGGATGGAAGGCTTCAGGTCCAGAGCCAATTTACAAGTTGTCTTGGGCTATCATTAGTCTCCTAAACAGCCATTCCTTATTACCTACCTCTGGGTTGAAACTAACATCCTGTGGCTATCAGATAAAATCTGCTGGGATGAATTCCCTTAGCTTCTACAGAACCTTAAAGCTAGGAAGGCCATCCAACAGTACCGGAGGCAGTTAATGAGATTTCTTTGCTTTGCTGTGACCCATCTCTCTGATGCCACCCCAGCGTATTTTAAAAGTGGCCTGACTTATAATGTTCTTTCTTCTGATACTACAGAAACTTCAGGAAACTGCTTCCACGTTGGAACCTGGAATCTGAGGTTTCTTAGGCCATGGTCTGTCATATTGGCTCTACAATAAACTATATTTCATCCTATTTGAGGTAAGAGTTGTGGTTTTGAGTTGATAAAGGGATGGGGGCATGTGCCCTTGAAAAGGCTTTTCGACCCTGAGCCACGAGGTGAGTGGTTTTCCCATGTGAATTCTTGTGATATCCTGCCTCACATGGATCTGACGTAACAGAGACAAGCAACTATGGGCTGCAAACAATCCCCAGTAAACCCCCTTATCTTTAAAAAGAATTACTTTGTGTGTGTGCTCGCCCATTTGCACATGTGTGTAGAGCCATGTGTGCTATGGCACACATGAGGAGGTCAGAGGACAACTTGTGGGAATTGGTTCTCTCCTTCACCCATGTGGGATGAGGGGACAGAAATGAAGTCAGAAGGAATGGCAGTAAGTGTCTTTACCTACTAAGTCATCTGGCCCTACCTTTCTTCTTTTTAAATGGGCTGGTTAGCTCGTCTTTTGTCATAGCGATAGAAAAACTGTAGAAGAGTCCGAGTCCAAATTTCCTACCATTACTCTTAAATAAATATTAGGACTCATTGCCAGAGGCACAGTTGCTCTTTTCACAGGACCAGGGGCTGCAGACTTCATCTGAGAAGCTTTGGTGCCGACGATGGGAATGTTGCTGTTCTTGAAGGCTTTGCACACTTTGGATGAAGACATCCATTTGGGTCTAACGTGGTAGAATGTCACCGACTGGTTTCTTGAATGTTGGTCAAACCTTGTGGTTTGTCAGGCCTCCCGCCAACCTCCGGTGCGCCATCAAAGAGCACTGCCGCAGGCAGACGACAGAGAAGCTGCCACCATCTCCCACAGCTCAGAAGACAGACTGAGATCAAGGCCTCTCATTTCAAAACTGTTAGCTCAGCAGCATTATTTTAATGCAGTTCACCACTTCATTAGTTTGTCTCCAAAGGATGGCGACATGATGGAGGGCATCAATGATTTCATGCATCTCAGTTATCCCACAGGGGATTTCTGGTACCGGATCGAGCCCTGCTGCCAATCCCAGTGGCTCCACAAGCACCAGCCAAGAGTCCACTTTTTGGACTCGGCTTCTGCTGTACTTGGGAGATGGGGGAGCTGAATAATGTGCTGTTATCATTAGACAAGGAGCCAGGCTTTGAAGGTGTTTGCTGGCTGCTTTGTGATCTGCATGGAAGGACACCCCCAGTCATACCAGAGCGGAGGAAGACGGAAGCTTCAGGCTCACGATGTCTTCCTCTCCCAGCACTTTCTGGGGAAGCGCAGGGGAGTAGTGCCACTCTTTACCAGAGTATATGGTAGCTGTCGTGGGCTAAACCTTGTCCCTCTAATATCGGGGCCCCTAACCACAAGTCTGGAGACAGGGTCTTTATAGAGGAGATCAGGTTAAAATGTGATGGCAGGTTAGGTCCTAATTCATCAGGACTGTGTGGGTGGTTTGAAATGACCTTTTCACAGGGGTCACCTAAGACTGTCAGAAAACACAGATATTCACATTACTATTCACAACAGTAGCAAAATTACTATATGATACAGCAGCGGAAATAATTTTATGTTGGGGGGGTCACCACAACATGAGGAATACCATTATTAAAGGGTCACAGCATCAGGAAGGTTGGGAACTACTATTCTAGAAACAGGAAGTTTGGACCACAAACACACAGAGGGGATGTTGTGTAGGCACTGGGAGAAGACAGCTTCTATAAGCCAAGAAAAGAGGCCTTGGAAAAGTGTCTGACAGCAGACAGCAGGACCCCACTTACAACTGACCTTGAACTCCCATTCTATAGACACTCCAGGGAAGAACTTTCTATATTCTTAAATGACTTTGGTGCTTGGTTGTGACGGCTCAGGGAAGAACTTTCTATATTCTTAAATGACTTTGGCTCTTGGTTGTGACGGCTCTTGCAAACAGAAACAATGGCCAGGAGCTATCGCAAGGTTTTAAGAGTCCTCTTGTTTTTAAAGCCTCCATATTTTCATTTTATTATATTTAATCCTACGCCCCACTACGGATCTCTTCAGCAGCCTGTAAAAACAGGATCCGTCAGAGACAGTAGAGAAAGCCTTCGGCGCTTTTTTGTTGTTGATACTTTGTTACATTTGCTGTCTGAGCAGCATTTTCAGTGTTGAATTGAGCCGCCAAGCGGGTGCCTTTTAAAGAGACTCAAGCGGAACTGGATCTGATGGATGAGAAGGGCATGCTTGGACCTGAGGGGAGACAAGCTTCTCCTCTGTTGAGCACAATCAATTCTAACTGTAGCCTACAGGCCAATCTGAAAGGTGGCAGATGCTGGGCCTGTGGCATGAGATGCCTCTGATGCCCAAAGATTCTGATACCCACTGGACTGACATGCACAATGCTGGAAAGATATGGTCAAGTGCACAGAGAGGAAACCAGGCTCTTGAGCTGCACACTAGCCACCCTAGCTCTTCAGTCAATCACGCCTTATCCATGGGCAGAGCTGCCTCTTCACCAGTAGGTGGCAGCAGAGGGTTTGTGGAAAGGAGGGATATTGCTCAGCGACTATGGCTATTAATCATAGGCCTTGCTTTCTGAATTAGAGGATTTGATTCTGATTAGATCTTAGGATGGGGGTCCTTAAGCATGACACAGCTCCCCCCTTACAGTGGCATAGGAGAAAGACAGGATGCTCAGAGTTAAAGGATCCTGGGAATAAGTTCAGTGGCTCTCAGTCCTGGATGCAGGAAGTTTCCAAAACTACCAATGTTTGGGTCTACCCCTAGGGAATTTGTTTAAAACACACATTGCACCCTCTAAGACAACTAAGACTTTTCACACAGTCATTTATCCAACATGTTTGTGTTTGTGTGTGTGTGCAATCCAAAAATAACTTGGAAACATCTACCTAACCTCACAGCACTGTATAGTGAGCCCTGAAAATTCTAGTCTACTTGTGACCTTAGATAGCATCTTCCCAGATGTAAAGAGTTAAGGTCATACGAGATTAGAGTAGATCTTAATTCAATGACAAAGAAGAAAAGAGGACACACAGAGAAAGAAGGCTGGCTTGGAACTGGGGAGGAGGGCACCGTGCAAGTTTAGGAATGCCAAGAAACAAGGGCTGGAGAGATGGTCCAGTGGTTAAGAACACTGGTTGCTGTTTCAGAGAATCTGGGTTCAATTCTCAGCACACACATGGGGATTCAACATCCCCATCCATCCATCCATCCATCCATCCATCCATCCATCCATCCAAAACATTAATGCACATAAAATAAAAATAAATGAATAATTTGTTAGCTGGGTATTGGCGGCACATGCCTTTAATGCCAGCACTTGGTAGGCAGAGGCAGGTGGCTCTTTGAGTTCAAGGCCAGACTGGTCTATAGTGTGAGTGGTACCACAAGCATGTCTGGTGCCTGTAAAGGCCAGAAAAGGGCACTAGATCCCCTGAAATGGGAGTCACAGACAGTTACAAGCTGCCAGGTGGGTGCTGGGAATTGAATCTGGGTTGTTTGGAAGAGCAACCAATGCTTTGTTTGTTTGTTTGTTTGTTTTTTGTTTATTTGTTTTTCGAGACAGGATTGTTCTGTGCAGGCTTGGCTGTCCTGTATTTGCTTTGTAGACAAGGCTGGCCTTGAACTTACAGAGCTCTTCCTGCCTTCGCCTCCCAAGTGCTGGGATCGGAAACATCATGGCCAGTGCTCTTAACTGCTGAGCCATCTCTCTTATTTTTATTATTTGACAGTCCCTATTTTTATTATTTCTTTTACACCTTAGTGATCAGGGAGGACATTCGTATGAGTGAAGCCAAGTTCACCAGGCCCAAGGGTATGACATGAAATGTTTGCCTGGCATAATTTTACCATTTGATCCCTGTATATTCTGGGCGCGGAAGTTTGGGCCACATTGGGATTCATACCAGTAGTGGTGACTTCCACTCAGACATTTCATTCTCGAGAGTTTGAGAACCTTAGGAGCCAAGAACACACAGGCTTTCTATGGCTGAGAAGGGGAGAGACCCAGAAAGACGAGCAGTAGGGGCCAGAGGGACCGGAACACAGAGAGGCAAAGGAAGGGAAATAGCAGGGCCACCCATAGATGGCCTCAAGTGATCTGAAGAGCAGAGCTAATTTCAAAGAAGACGGGAGTCAAACCTGGTTGCAAGGCCATAGCAGACAGGATGTTACAAAGAAACTCCTTTGCCACAACCTTGCAAGCTGGCATTGAGACTGGGCCTAGCTGAACTGGAACAGCAGTGTGCCTCCGCAACTCTAGCTCCAATTCTAACCTTGCACTGAAGTTAAATGTTATCTGTTAAAAAAAAAAAAAAATTCTGTGAGTGGCCACCTAATCCAGACAGGCTGGCTGTTTCTTTTTTTTTTTTTTTTTTCCAGAGCTGAGGACCGAACCCAGGGCCTTGCGCTTGCTAGGCAAGCGCTCTACCACTGAGCTAAATCCCCAACCCCGGCTGGCTGCTTCTTAAATATAACATGTATCACCTTTATTTCAAGAACAGCTGTCACCTGTGTGTGTGCTGGTACATGAGAAGGGACATTCTTTTTTTGTTTTGTTTTATTTGTTTACTTATTTGTTTTGGTTTTTTAAGACAGAGTTTCTCTGTGTCGCCTTGGGTGTCCTAGACTCACTCTTATAGACCAGGCTGGCCTTGAACTCACAGAGACCTGCCTGCCTCTGCCTCCCTGAGTGCTGGGATAAAAGAAGCCTGGCTGATTTTCTTAGTCTCATTACAAAGTTTTGGCTAACCTGGAACTTGCTATGTAGACCAGGCTGGTCTCGAACTCATAGAGACCTGCTCATGTCTGTCTCCTGAACGCTGGGATCAAATGTGTGTGCCACCATGTCTGCAACCCCCACCCCTAGCTCTTATGTGTCTTAAAAACATAATTTAGTCAAATAACTTAAGGAGTCAAGCACTTTGGTGGTGGGGGGGGGAAGAGCCTTATTTTACTCTCTGAAACCTCGGTTTCCCACAGTGCAAACACGCAACAAATGGAAAAGGTGTTTTGGTTCCGGGCTTCCAGCCTGAGGAAGCTGTGTGCCTTTTCTATATATCCGTTCTCACAAGACCCGCTGGGCATGTGAGCAGTACCTCGGGTTGCTGGGAATCCAGCTCCATCCAGAGAGGCAGTGGAAATGCCGCTGATTTCAATCAGCACCCCCCGGGGCAGCCCAGACTGGCTTAAGCAAGGAATGATTAGAGAGACCCAGGCGACGCAGCGCTGTGCAGAGAGGTCATTCATCTCTGAGCCTAACGACTCAAATCCAGAAACTCAGTTTCTGTTGCCAAAAGCTCCTGCGAATTTTCTAAGACCCCTGTGACCTAATTTGCTGAGTGTTTGTCTTCGTATTTTCTCAGGCTTTCCTCATACAGAATGGTGTGGCAGCTGTTAATTCAATCCTCCTCGCTTCTCTGCCACCCTTCTTCCTATGATCAAAGAGTTCCACTAACCACCCCAAACACACTGAATAATCACGCCGTCCAAGGGTTGCCTGTCAGCGCAGTAATCTCCAATACTGGTATGGAAAAAAAAAAAAGAAAAAAAAAAGCTTAACTGTTTCTTTTACGTACTCAAAACTGCTTTTGCACTTCAAACAGCCATTTTACAGAAGTACTTTCACAGATAAAGGGCGTGTTATGGAGAGGATGCTAATGTGGCAAGCATAAAGGCAACAGGCTAGAACACAGGGAGTGAGTAACAGAAGAAGGCTCTGTTGGGTGGCAGCCATCCTTTAGACCTCACTGTTATGAAAAATGCAATCCCTTCATCTCTCACAATCTATTCCCAGGGAGTGGTGAAAGGATACTCTCTCCACCTCCGTTGTCCAGGGGCAATGGCTTTTTGTTGTTCTCCTTCCCAGCAACGTCAGACTGCATTCTACCTCAGGCAAAGGCTGCCTTCGGATGTGAGGCCAGGGCAGCTAGAGTGACAGGCGGCACTGGCTTCTCAGTGGCAGAAGCGCCCATTTTCCATCAATGCAGCCTACTCAGTTCTGTTGTATTCTTTTCAATACCCCAATCTATGGCTCATCAACTCAGCATTCAATAGGAAACATCTTTGGTCACCAGATAAAGCCATCTTAAAAACCATCTCCCTTGATTTGAATATTTGCAAACGAACCAGAAAGCCTGGGGATGTGCACTGTGAGGGAGAATGGCTCTGGAAAGTGGTGTGGGAGGAAACGTTGGTGGGACCTGAATTAAATGCTTGAATATGGATGATAAAACTGTTAGCTCTCTTCAGAGGTCAACCATTTTTAAAAATTTCAGTTCAAATTACAGAGAAAAGTCAAAAGGCCACCATAGCCCATAGGTGGAGCTTCTTTTTGGGTGGAGCCCTAAAAAGAAATTTCATGCTATCTGGTATACACAAATCAGTAATAGTTTAAATCTGCATATTTCACAGGGATATCAATTAAAGACTTAGTGGATCAGTTAAACTCAAAGTAGATTAGGTTATCAACCCTAAGAAAGAAACATTGCATCTTCTAGGGAAAAACTTCACAGGAGCCACCAGACTGCACTGACACCAAAGAGAAGAGAACGTCATCCCAGAAGCCTCAATTAAAAATGGCAGGGAGAAAAATGGCTGGGATCCAGAGCTTCTGAACTAGATCAAAAAGAAAGGAGACAGAAATTGTCCAGGCCAGACTGGATTTCCTTATCATTCTTTCATAATGTAGAGGCGAATGAAAACACGGAAGGGTGGGCCCAGATGCAGGACAACATTCAAAATAATAGTAATAAAAATATCTCCAGAAAAAAAAACAAACCACAAACAAACCAAAACTACAAATTAATGGCACTAAAGGTTCCAGATGTGTAGCCCTAAAGCTTAAGTGAAGTGTGATTGTAGAGGAGATGATGAAGCTGCAGAGTTTGGAGAACAGCTGTGGCTTCTTGGAGAGCCATCATTGTGCCACTCCCCATGACTCACAATGCATCAGCCTGGCAGAGCTGCATGGGACCTTAGAGAGCATTCAATATGCCATTAAGTAGATGAGAAAACGGAAGCCCAAAGAGGATGATGACTCAAGGCCAGTGATCCATGGGAAGAAGCAGAAATACAACTCATCTGGCTTTGCAACAGGTAAAGAGAGTATCTTCAAAACCTACAAAAGCTGTGCAGGGACCACTGGCAGTGCCTTAGGTTGCTGGGGACCTAGCTCCCTCCAGACAGGCAGTGGAAATGTCATTTCATTGTTTCCACCCCCCCCCCCCCCCCCCCCCCCCCGGGGCAGCCCAGACTGGCTTAAGCAAGGAATGCTTAGAGAGGCTGATGCAGAGGTCATTCAGGGGATTTGTCCTCTGATTACAGTTACTGAACCAGTGTTAACCTACCAATTCTCGCCACCCGTTCTGAAAAAACATGGGGGCAACATAGCTTGGGAAGACCTGTCTGCAGGAGGGACAGGAGGCAGTTATTTTTCTAAAAACCCCAAGCATGCTTGGAGTTACACAACTCAGTCTTGTGTTAAGTCAAGGCCCCAACCCATTTGCCAACAGGGAGGTGAGAGGAGAGTCACTCACTAAATAGACATCCAGCACAGACGCGTTGTCGTCCTGCAGTTCCAGAGCGTTTGGCTCAGCAGTCAGGTAGATGGTCCCCTCCTCCAAGGTGAAGGTTGAACTGGAAGGTAACCCTTTGCTGGAAAAACAAAGATGAGCAATGAGTTTGTGGCCTGGGGAACAGATCCAAGGACTCATCCCAAGCTCTGCTCCGCTCCGCTCATGTATCCAAACTGGCCCAGGGAGCAGCCCTTCTGCTTTCTGCCCTCCCTCCCTACATTCTTTCTTTTTTTTCTGCCTTTTTCTTGTGTTCCTGTTTTGGGCCCTGAAAAGTGCAATGGCTTCAGTGGTTCCCAGGCTTCACTGTACATCAAAGTCTCTGAAGGGCTGGTCACAACGCACCTTCTTGGACCCTTCCATTGGAACGTCTAACTCAGGGGGTCTAGTGGAGAGTCCACACACTGAATCCCTGACCAATGGATGGATGGATGCATGAGAGGAGCACGGCAGTCAGAAGTGAAAACAAGCCACTCAAAATCAGAGCTAGCCGGAGGCTTCTAGATTCACAGAACCCATGGTTTGCAAGACACGGGAGCCAGCAATCACCTCCTGCAAACACCATGAACTGCCACATACATAAGCGGGAAGAAAGACGTTATGCTGATGCTTCCTCTGGGTTGGTCCAAGGCCCACACCTTAACAACACAGAGCACTGCTACTGTTCACTCTATGAAGAATTCCTATGCAGACCCCTAGGGAAACAATAAAAGTCCGAACAACATGGGTAGCTGGCTTTGTTTTGTGGTAGTCTTATAGCCACTATCGACGAACGAAGGAGCTGCTCTGTTTCTTTAAAATATTTTTCGTTTTTATTTTTGAGACAGGGTCTCTCTCTATAGTCTGGCTGTCTTAGAACTCACTCTGTAGACCAGGCTGGCCTCAAACTCATAGAGATTCACCTGCCGCTGGCTCCTGAGAGCTGAAATGAAAGGCTGAGCTGGGCTGTTTGACAGTATTGAACTTGGCTATCAGCCAGGGAAGCACCATGAAATAAAAGTGCTGCTTTTAAGCAGCATTAGTTTCCCATGGTTTTCGAGGGCAGAATGCTGGAAAACAACAAGGCTCGAGGGTGACACTGGTGTTGGGACCGTGGGGGATGGTCTGGCCATCACACAGGTGTAAGGAATTCCAGCTGAGGTCTTCCCGGGCAACATGTATGAAGAGGTAACTGTCAACTGCCACTCAAAAATAATAAAATGAAAAAAAAATGTAACTATGAAGCATAAAGAGATAATGCAATAAACCCCAACCTAAGTCTACGTATCCACAGCTTACAGCAAATTGTTCTATTCCTTAAATATGCTCCACGCAGAAAACAAAAGAAGACACGTTTCCCCAAAGGAATCCACTCAAATGCTATGGAGTAAGAGAATGTCCACTGGGAAATATTCTTGTCCTTGTCTTTTTTTTTTTTTTTTTTAACTGTACTGTTGATTTCCCAGGGACCCATCTATTTGTCATTAATTTATAGTTCCCAGGCTGTGAACCTGTGACTTTCCTAGGTTGGGTTTTGGGAGTCACTGGGAGGTCATCACTCTTGGGAGAAAGGTTCTCAGAATCTAGTAACAGGGTCAGAGTGCCCGCCATATACCAGACGAACAGAGGGAAGATCCATTTTTAAAAGCGATGCTACGTGACTGGGTTTAAGGGCCTGGCGGCCTGCCTGGGTTCTGTACCGGTTCCGCCATCATTCCCTTCTTCTAGACCTTCTGAGGTCTGAGTGGTCTCATGTGCAATTAGCTGCACAGGAAACTTCGTCTATTTGGTTCTGTTCTTGTGTCATAGGAGCCTGGGAGGTCCCGACGCCCCCTATTACTCTGTTCTTGATAATCCGAAAGCTGCAGGGGGACTCATGTCCTCGTGGTCTCTCTGGCAGTGGACATTCATGGTGCTTTGATGCCATGAGGGCTGTTGTCAGCCAGGTAACATCAGTCTGGCTTCACACAGAGCCTGGCTGGACTCGTGAAACCGTCAGCAATAATTTCATAACCCGGAATGCTGATTTCTGTTTGCTGACCTAATGAGTGCTTTTTTTATAGCTCATTCTCATCGGCACGGTGTTCAGAGAGCAGACGGGACTAGCCATGGTCTTCTCTTTCACTTCTTCTCTACCTCCAACATATCACATGGCATAAGTAAGTCCCTGTGGGGCAGCTAAAGCTGCAGCCGACACCCCTCCTCTGCCAGAAAATTCCTGTTAGCATTGCTCTTTTTAGCTTTTCTGCTGAAAAATTCTTTAAGATTTATTTTAATCTTATGTGTATGAGTGCTTTGTCTATAATACCATGCCTGGTACCCTCAGAACCCAAGACAGGGTGTCAGATTCACTGGAACTGGAGTTACGGAGGGTTGTGAGCCACCATGAGGGTGCTGGGAATCTGCGAAAGCAACCATGCTCTTAACCCAAGCTAAACTCTCCAGCCCCGTTCCTACTTTTTGATGAACGTGGAGTAAAGGACCTTCAACCGAGGTGTCCACTGACTCTCCAGGGAGAATGTGTCCCTCCTCTAATGCTGTTTCCTCCCAACACCTGCTACATGCATTTCGTATTTTCTAACTACATGTAACTGTTTTAATCCCACCATCCACATATCTTACATCCATTAGCATTCCATATTCCCTCATATTTACCTTCTCTCCCTCTATTGCCGTCCTCTTACTTTGTATTGGACACATCAAACATTAATTTACATCCATTTTATGATGGCCACTAATATGTACATTTTAACAAACAATGGTAACTGGAATTGTCTTGTTTCCTTCATGAGTTGCCTCCAAAATTAGAAAATCAATATACAGAGTTTGTCCTTATTGAGGCTATGTAAGTACTGTTTGATGCTGGGCCAATGGTGAGTTCGTGTTATATTTTTATGTCTGTTGCTCAATGTCATGATTGCTGGGCCATGCCAAGGAAAATGTTCCTGGCATCAAGGTTACAAGGCTCAGTGGAGCCCCTGGCTCCCTCCTCTCTTTTGCTTACATTCATGCCACATTTTTGGCTGCCCCGATGTTACAAAGTTTTTGTCTTTTACAGCTGACTGCACTAGGGGGAGAAAAAAAAAATCAAGGGTTTCTAGAGGAAGGGCAGAAGCTGAGCCAAAGCTGCACTTCTGTGATGGCCTGCTGAGAGGCAGGGCAAGTCATCACCTGTGTGCAGAACCCTGGCTCCTCATCTCTAGAGGAGCCCATCTCTCAGCACCGTCACTCAAGGGACCAAGTCCCACTATGTGAGTGAGGGTAAGGCCAACCAGAGGGAAGGCTTTTCATTACCAATGGAGGGGAGCAGCACCGTCCTGTCAGCCAGCTCTGGAATCATGCCTTGCCCTTTCATGAGGTCTCTCTGCATGGACGGATTTGTACAAGGGCTTGGAAAAGACTCCTGTTTTGGTATTGGAAGCTTTTCGACTGGAACACTAACCGATAACACCGTGGCTAGAGAGCTCTCCTCATAGGGAAGCCCACAGATACAGCTGGGACTCACTTGGCGGCCAAAGCTCATTCAGTCCTACAGCCACACGCTGCTTTTGTTCCCACAATGCCCGGGTGAGAAGCGGAGATGAAAATGCCACTTCCAGCCTTGTTCTGTTGGGGGAAGGGAGAGGCGGTTGCTTTTCTCAGGATCTGGCACCAGACTTTCCATTTACAGCCTGGGAGACGTCACTGTGCAGTAGGCTCATGTCCCTCCATGGCAGGATCCCAACACATCAAGCTCTTGAGCTGAGTGAGGAGGAATGTCCTCAGAGTTACCCAGAAGTCCCAGAAATGTGGGAGGCTCTGGCGGTGGCTGCAGCAGCCACGCTACCAGCTGCCAGCACCCTAACCACTTCTGCCTCTGGGAGCACGGCCTTTCAGAGAGTTCCTGTCTCTTCTCTGCTGTCAGGAGAAAAGGAACATGGCTGCTGTTCTTCCTCAGCACCACTTCTGCTATTTTTAGGTCAAGACACTGCCTGTTTCCAGCCAGCGTTCACAGCAGCTGGCAATCTCAAGTATTGATTGATGGCTGCCTATAGCTGTGAGCTTGGCTTAAGCTCTCCGTGCATGGGGCATAAGGCCTACTGCAAAAACAGCCCAGACAGAAAGGGAATGAAACAGGAAGGACCTGCTGCTTGGAGAGCTGGCCTCAGAAGCTAGCTGAAGAGCTACATCCCCCTGAGAGGAGCCAGCACAGAGTGCGGATGGCAACTTCGCTAGCCGGCTCTCTCATTTGTCTTTCTAGCAGCCCAGCCAGCCCAGTCCAGACAGACACACACATACTTACATGTGCTCATGTAAAACTGGTAGCTATTACACTGTTATGATCGTGTTACACATATTAAAGATGACCCTGTTAAGGCTGAGCCTCTTGCTCTGTATCTTTGTCCTTTCAGCCTGAAGTCTATGTTGTTTAAACACAGGTCACCTGGATTTAAATGTAGGCCTAACTCCGGAGCAACAATAAATATATTCTGTCTCAACCCATCCAGTCTCTGCTGAGAATCAACCTGTTTCTTAACCCTGTGTTTCTAAGATAGCCCGAGTCCCAGCAACAATGGTTCAATTAATAAGCAAGAGACAAGTGACAAACCGTTTGGAGTGACATCTTCATTATTTGGCTTTGTCAAAAGGTGGAGGAATAAAGGATTTTTTAAAAAAATAAATATTAGAAATTGAACCCAGGATTTCAAGCAGGTGAGATAAGCATTTTACCACTGGTCTACAAACCTACCTCAAGATGGGTATACAGATGTTAAAAACAAGAGCAACTGTTGGGCAGTGGTGGTGCACACCTTTAATCCTAACACTTGGGAGGCAGAGGCAGGTGGATCTCTGTGAGTCTGAGGCCAACCTGGTCTACAGGGTGAGTACAGGATAGTCAGGGCAACACTGAGAAACCCTGTCTCGAAAAACCAAAATAAAAAAAAAATAAAATATAATAAAATAAAATAAAATGATGGCCTTGGAGTCAGGAGGAGGGAGAGGTGGAAGGGAGTTTCTTGAGGAGCAGGGCAACAGCTCCCCACCTTGGTCTTTCATGGCTGCCTGTGAACACAGACATGTTTGTCACCATTCATGGAGTGATCTGCTTAAGATTTCAGCATTTTACAACATATACTTCAAGTACTAGGTATGCTGGCTCACACCTGCAAGTCCATCACTCATGAGGGAGGCAGGAGAACTGCCATGAGTTCAAGGCTAGCCTGATTACTAACTGGTTTTTGGGTTGGCCTTGGCTACAGAGTGAGACTTGTCTTAATAACAAAACAATCAACCCCTCCCCAAATTATATTGCAATCGTGAGCTATCAGCATTAAGAAAACAGCTTCTACTTTTCTATTTACAAATAAATCATTCAAACATAGATTGATAGCCTACTTCATACCAGGTACTACATTAAAAGCAAAAGGTAAGTTGGTAAATACTTCGGACATGGCCAAGTCTCCAGCAGAGCACACTTTAAAAAAACTGGGGATATATTTTAAATGTCATTGATAGATACACATGCACACACAAACACGCTCACTCTACAGGTGCATACTATGGATCATCATACAGCCTTGAAAGAGAAGGAAATCATGTCATTAATGATGTCACAGATAGACTTCCTAGATGTTATGCATAGTGAAATAAGACAGGCATAGAAGAACAAATACAGAATGAGTTCGCATAGGTGTAGAATTTTAAAACGTCCGACTCATAAAACCAGAGACTAGAACGTTGGTGTTTAGATACTGGGGAAAAGGAAACATAGAGAAATGATGATGCTAGGTCAGATGAGCAAGTTTAAGAGATCCAGTGCACAGCACAGAGGCCATGGTTACCAATACTGCATTAGTAACTTGAGGTTTGATAGAGAACTGACCTGTCTTTTTGTCATCCCCAAATTTAGCTATGTGATGTGATGGACATGTAAACTAGCTTGATCATGGTAGTATACCACAATGTATACACATGTTACACCATGATGCTGTATATTTAAAACACACATCATTTTTATTTGTCAACTTTACCTCATTAAAAATGAAGAACAAAATACCCAAATCAAAATAGTTTGGGAAATGGCTAGTGAGAGGAAATAAGTACCTACATATTTTATTATAACATATAAAACTCAAAACATCCAAGAGAAACAACTCACAAATCAAAATGTATACTTGGTTATTAAATTACTTTCTATCACATTTCACAACACCGATTGGCTTCTGCTGTCTAGGAAAGTGTATTCTTCCTGACAATCAGATGTGACTCCTGGCCAGAGCTCATATTTGTGGTGTTGAGAGACAATCTATTTGAGTTTGTAATGCTGGAAAGATCTGAAAAACCAAATGCACTGGCATTTCCCCAAATACCTCTGGAAGAGTGATATTCCCCCCAAAATGGACCTGACAGCCCTCTCCAGCTAGAAATAAGATGCGAAGGCAATAGGACCTCTAAAACACAGGTGATCTGATATCCCTGGCTCACAGAAGTAGTATGGTGATGGGAAGAAGGAGCAGGGATGAGGGCCCAGGGGGTTGAGCTCCAGTGCCCGTGGCTCTGAGGGGCCGAGTATGCCATATTTGATTAAGATACTTAATCATCCTGGATCCCAGCTCACCTCCTCTGTAAAAACCGAAGTATGGATTTGATGAGGTCCCTCTGACTGCCAATAACTTTGATTCTTAGCCTTAGAAGTTCTCGCCTCACAAACCATGAGATTAAAGGTAGCCTTTCAGAAATACAACATGCTGAACTGAGAATGTCTTTTGGCCAAACAGAAGAAACAGATAAAAGTTTAGGCGAGAGGAAGTGGTTCCCAAGCTAGACACCATCCTCTCTCCAGTTTACACCACGATGGGGCAACTTTCTTGGGTGGCAGCTTGTGGCTTGCTTCTCTGTCATCTCTTCAGTGCTTCCTGCTATCAGTCGAGAACAAGCACACTTTCTTCTGAGCTGCTGTTCCAGGCTGAGTTAAGTTCCAAAGTTAAGTGTCTCGTTAACTTTGCATGTTGCAGTCCTAGCCCAGCATGCCTCGGAATGCGACCTTATACGGCCACACGGCTGCTGCAGAAAGAATTCGTTGAGATGAGGTCACAGAGGTAGCTGCACCCTGTTCCAACATGACCTGCGTTGTTATACAAGTGAGAGCTTTGTAACACACACACATCTAACTTCACTTGAAGATAAAAGCAAAGAGCTACACCTCAAGAATGCCAATCCTTGCCAACACGCTCCCAGAAGCCACACAAAATCTAAGGACAAAATCCAGGACAAGTTTCTTCCCACTCTGCAGAAGCAATGGATCCTACTAGTACCTTGATTGGGGACTTCTGGTTTGCAGAACTGAGAGACGGTATATTTCATCCAGTCAGTGGTACTTTATACAGCAGCCTCGCCCACGAGTCACAGTGGATTAAATGGTTAATGCGAAGCCTGGCTTCAGCAAAGGGAAGGACTCAGTAACCCCCCCCCCTCTTTCTAATAACTCACACCCCCATTTTGTGGAAAAGTACATCCTCCTCCTCCTTTTGAGACAGGGCCTCCCTATGTAGCCGCCCTGAACACACTATGTAGCTTCAGGTGGCCTTGAACTCACAGAGCTCTCCACCTGCCCCTGTATCTATCTGCCTCTTGAGTGCCAGGATTAAAGGCATGTGCCACCATGCCTGACTGGAAAAGAACCTCTAATTGGTCTGAATTCATATATGAAAGAAAACATAAGCTTTGACGAAATCTGTATTGTAATGTGCTAAGCAAGCAGAAGAGGGTGATCTGGGAGAAGGAAAGGGATCAGAAAGGAGGGAAATCAAGGAAATGGCAGAGGGCAATGGAAGAGAGTGAATGAAAATGAAGTTTAGTGACTAGTGTGAAAATACTGCAAAGGAACCCATTACTTTATATGCTAACCAAATAAGCTAATAGAAAAAAGGTCTTTTTTAGGTACCTGAAAAAGTACAATTCCTACCCCCTTGTTAAACACTTATTTTCTGTCCTTCAAAATGTCAGGCTTTTCTTCAATAAATCCTAACAAACACTTTCATTATTATTATTATTTTGTGTGCGTGCGCATGTCTTAGATCTTAGACTTTACTTCAGTTCTAATTGTGTGATGGGATGTCCACACTTTGCAAAGGGGACATCCTTTAGTTAATCAATAAGAAGACTGCAAAGCTGGTGGAAAAAAAAATAACAGGAGACCAGATTAGAAGGGCAGCTTGGCTCTCACAGAAATATTTTGCAATTATAACGGTTCACTGATACTGGAATACCAGATGCAGGACCGGCTTTTACTGAGCCTATTAGCATCAAAGAGGAGCAAAATGACAGGAGGGTTTCTCATGCATGGCTTGGCCAACACCACACTAATTATGGGCTCCAACTTGAATAATGGGAAAATATGATGGTTAATGGCTAGTCTCAGAGGTGCGTGTCCACACCGAATTCTGAATCATTAGGGACATAAACAGTTTAGCGGAAAATAAATTGAACAGAGCTCTAGTGGCCACAAAAGGAAATGCCTGCCTGGTTCCCTCATAGCGGAGATGATCTGGCGTTATGGCCTGTGCTGGGAAGAACTGAGAACTTATTCTGGTTTCTGAATTAGTAATCTATGGTTGTAGCTCTTTATAGGTCAATGTTAGCCATGAACTATGGATCAGAAGCAGATGTGTTCAAATCATAGTTCAGTTCATTCCGTTCCAGGTGCTTAAGTCAGACTCTCAAACTTTAATGTGTATTAGAAATGTCAACAGGCTGGGCATGGTGGTGCAGGCCTTTAATCCTGGTCCTTGGGGAGGCAGAGACAGGCAGATTGCTGTGAGTTTGAGGCCAGCCTGGTCTATATATTGAGTTTAGGACAGCCAAGACTATAGTATATATACAGAGAAACCTTGTCTCGAAAAAACAAAACCAACCTACCAACCAACCAAAACCAAAAACAGAAATGCCAACAGGCCTAGGGAGCTGCGTTTTTAATAACTAGGTTTTGAAGCAAGTGGATCTAGAATCTTTTCTTTAAAGCAGTGGTTCTCATCCTATGGGTCACAACCCTTTATGGGGGTCAAATAACCCTTTCACAGGGATCGCCTAAGACTGTCAGAAAACACAGATATTTATATTACGATTTATAACAGTAGCAAAGTTATAGTTATGAAGTGGGAAAAAATAATTTTATGGTTGGGGTTACCACGACATGAGGAACTGTATTAAAGGGTCACAGCATTAAGAAGGTTGAGGACCACTGATTTTAAGTGAGAGAGGGTGTAGTGGGTCTTTGCTATTTTGTCTTTGCTTCTTTTTCCCATCCTTTGTCTGGCTCCCCTCCCATTTTACCTCCTATCACTAGATAGGAGAGAAAGAAGGATAGAGGGAAAAGAGACAGATAGAGATCCTTGAATCTAATTTCTTTCTTGTTTCTCTTTTGAGCACGACTACTAACAAACCACAATCAACCCCACTGAATGACCACCAATCACCAAGCCTACCTCTTGGGGCCCTCGCATTTATATACCCTCTGAAAAGTTCCCAGAATTCCTAAAATCACACAATTGCAGAAACTATCTGCAGCTGGCAAAACTACGCCTCTGCTAGAGCACAAGGCCAATCATAATCAGCTGCTGTGGACAGTCTGAAGCAGCCCCACATTTGCACACCTGGGATCAAAATGAAAACATATTCTTGTAATAGTTCTGTGTTTCTAAAGAAACCAAAATTCCAGAATTGGCACTACAAGAGGAAATGGTAAAGCAATGACAACCAGTCTAGAAATGGTTTGTCGTACCTTTGAGATTGACTGAAGACTAGGAAGAGCCATCTTCTGGAATATGGCCACCCATGGGAAGGGAGATGGTGGTGTAGGGACACTGCTGAAGGGAGGCCTTGTCTTTGTCTTTGAGGTTCTTGTGTCCCCTTATCTAGAACGGGTGCTCAGTCTGTCCACAGGGCTAATACTCCGCTCAGTAGGCTAGGACCTGGTTGGTGTGTGTGAGCTTTGAACAGCATGGGTGTTGGTAATGTCACCACTTACCATGCCACACTCAAGTTTTACATAGGGTGCCACCATGTAAACAAATAAACAATACTGCGTTTTGTTAAACACCAGAACCATCATGCCTACCATTTAACACTGCTCACACACCTGCATTCTTAGATGTGACAATGTGTGAAGCAATTTGTAAATACATAAATAAATAAATACATATATACATATATTTAAACCTGTCATTAAAATTACCCCCATGCACATGTGTTCTACCTACTCTGAGGAACATTCAGTTAGGTGTATCTGACTCTGATCTACTCACTAGTTGTTTAATAACTGCCAATCATTTGCATATGTGTTTACGTCCTATTTGTAGGAAATAACTTGCTGGCAATTAATCCAAATGCTCTAAAAATATCCTCACTAAGGCTCCTGCATAGCATGTCCTTAGTGAGGCCGTCTCATCACAGAGGAGTCGATTTAGAAGTATCTCAAAAGTTTGGCCCTTGCCTCTTGGGTGCCCAGATGTCTAGAGGGCTAGGTATCTGGACTCGGCTCTTACTCCATCAGCAGGAGAACATATTCCAACCATGTCCTCATGGAGTGGGGATAAAGTTGCCCTCTGCTGAGGTTTGGATGACCCACATGTCCAGAGCCTGGTTTCCGGGGTGGCACTGGGAAGCGGTGGAGCCTTTATGAGATGGAACCCAGGGGGAAGTCCTTAGTTCTTCTGGAGCACATCCTTAAAGGGGACATATGACCCAGGTTCTTTGCTTTCTTGTTTCCTGGAAGCACCTTAACACTGTCATGTCTTCTCTGCCTTTGTCTTGTGTCAGGCCCACCAGAAACCCAGAGCAACGGGACTGACTGATGTTGGGTACCTTTTGTATTTTAAAAGTTATTTTTATTTTTTTTAACCACATGTAAATGCTTGTATCTGAAGGGCGTATGTGTATGAATCCAGGTGCCTGCAGAGGACAGAGGCATTGGCTTTCCTGGCATGGGAGTTATGGTGATTATGAGCCACCTGACATGGGTTCTGGGAACTGAGGTTGAGTCCTCTAGAGTAACAGAAGTTCTCTTGTCCACTGAACCATTTCTCTAGCCCTATCATTTTCTTTATAAGACATTCTGTTGAAGCAATGCAAAGGTGGCTAAGACATCCTTTTGATTTACACAGGGTTGGTATGAATCACATAAGTCCAAGTATCTGCCAGGTTGCTTGCCTATGAGATAGAGTAAACAAATGCCGTCTTTTCTACCAGACTGCTGGGAGGCCCTGGGCTTGGCTTCACTATCATCTCCTTGTCTTTGGCGATATAAGAACATCTGTGAAGATCCAGTGAACTCTTTTAATATCTGTCACGTGTGATCAAGTCATGTTAACTATCATTGCCACTATCATAAAATTATTACGTACAGAGATTTTACTAAAAAGGATCACTTAGTGAATTATAAATAGGAGAATACATGACAGTTTTACTATAATAGCCACATAATTGCCTAACTCTCTGAGTACTGTGTAGATTTTGTGGAACTTTATTTGTGTCCAGGCCATGCCCACCACTGGTGAATGCACAGTTCTGACATAATGCCGGTTGGTGTTTTACATTAATAAGATGAACGTAAAATAAATATTTTTCAGAGAACTCTACCCATTTGCCAATGATATGAGTGCTTTTGTTGATGCATGGGAGAATAATGTCCCAATACTGGAAGATTATTTCCTCAATTTATGTGTGACATTGACCATGAAACAGCCATAGCTACAGTGTACTTCCAAGTCAAAACAGCAGATAATCAATGAAACAATAAATCTAGCTCTGACTTAAGAGTGCTTATTAGTTACCATAGAATAAACATTTAATCTCTCGATGTGGTATCACTGAAGGCTAGGAAGAAATGCATAGTGGCCCACAATTACATTGTATTTCGACTATATAGACACATACACATAATCTCCAAAGTTCAGTAGAGACTTAGCAAGAGATCACCTTTGAGTGCTACCTTCCAAAAGCATAATTTGTTAAATGAAAGGTCATGCCATTTTAACGATTAATAATGGCAGAGCTTAACAGCTGTCACATTCAAACATTTGACAGTTGAGTCCCATACGTCAGAAGAAAAAAGAGTCAGCCTATCACAGTAGGAAAGGCAAGGGAAAAAAACAAAAAAAACACCAGGAGCCGATTTCACTATAAATTGCTGTTGAAGTTGCTGCTTCCATTGAAATAATTACAGCTACTGGCAAAATGATAGAACAGTAGATATTGGTCAGGGAGCCGAAGATCCTAGCGGGACCCAGAACAGTGACAAGGGGCACCCAAACCCAGAGGCTCATATGAGATTTGTTTACTAGCAGGTGCTAAAAATGGGACTCAGTGAACACAGTTCACTGACAACATTTTGATTATTTTTAAAAAAGCTATAGCTCGCTTTTCTTGGCTCTAAAAACTTGAACTTTAATGTATCTGAGGAAATAAACCCCACAGCATTTTGATGAACAACAACTCATCTATCTTCGTGTAAATGACCTACTTTGTCTTGGCAACATTTCCTCCCGTTGAGGGAGGGATGATCTCAAACAGCTCCCCTCGGTGCGATATTGCTGTCTAGGACGATCTACCAGTTGCCAAGAGCAGCCCAGAGCCTGTGACAATCACAGAGCTTAGGCCAGCCTTGCTACAAGCACATAATGAGTAGGCATCCGGAAGCCTTGGCACAGGGCCTGGCCCTGACAACTTGTAATTAACCCTAGCTGTAATTTTACATGACACAGAGGAGAAAAACAGTCCCAGGGAAAACACATGTTCCTTCAAGCAGCCTAGGTGGTTGGTTAATGATTTCTGAGAGTTGGCAGCGTTTCTCACAGCGCAGGAGACACGGCAACAGAAGGGCCTCTGCACTCCAGGTTGATCCTGCCTCTGCCTGTCCATTATGTGGAGTGTGTAATGCCACTTTAATTCACCCAGGTTTCCTATTCCCTCCCGGGATAGGGTTTCTCTGTGTAGCCCTGCCTGCCCTCGAACACACAGCGATCTACCTTCCTCTGCCTCCCAAGTGCTGGGATCAAAAGTGTGTGCCATCACACTCGGGTAAGTTTCCTAATTTTAAAAGTGAAAGCAGCGGGTGAAACGGTTGCTGTTTCCTTAAAACAAGGGAACCAACCTCTACAACCAGATGAGTTTCATGTCCTATGAGCCTCAGGAGTTGAATGAGAACATTCTGGGGGCTGTTTCCGAGACTATCCGCTAACACACCCTCCCACATTTTCAACGCTGCACTCCCTTTGTTCTTCTGAACAAACACTGATCCCATTTCTTTGTAAATATTTATCTGACCTCCTTTCAGAGACACCTACCCTTAGTCTTCCTGATTGAAGTTTGTTTCTTTCCCAGAACAAGGCTCTCTCTACCTGCATATCATAAAGCAATTCCTGGAAGGGACTCCAGTGCAGCGTGCAGGGTGTGCTCAGGTGCAAAGATCTGAGAACGGCGACCTGCCAAGCAGCCGGCCTGGTGGGGCCAACATTTAGGTTGCTGAGCATTGGTTTGCATTCCAGTCATTTCCTATACACAGCTTCTTTTAAAGTTCTGATTCTATGCTTAGGCTCTCTCTTTCTTTCCTTCCTTCCCTCCTTCCCTCCCTTCCTCTCCTCTCTCAAATACATTTCCCTCTTTCTAGCATCGTTTAATTTATAAGAATCCTACAGTTCTAAGCATGCCGCAGCTGAGACTAAAGAACAGTAGTTACTACCCCCTGGAGTGATAACCTCTCCTTCTGGAGTTTCCTAGCCTGCCACTTTACATTCACCAGCAACTTTACAATTGTAACAACTTCGGTGGGTTTTACCATCACTGTTTCACACAAGAAGCATCAGAGAACTGCGAGCAAAACTGAGGACTTCAGAGCTCTGGCTTGACTGGCTACCTACCGTGTAATGCCGGCATATCTGGGGAACCTTGCCTGCCATGGTTTTCTATGGGCAACAGTTTTAGAGAGAGAGAGAGAGAGAGAGAGAGAGAGAGAGAGAGAGAGACTGAGACTGAGGCTCCCAGATCTCGTTATTAAAGTCTCACAGAGCATAGGTGAGAACCGGGATTCAGGATGATACAACAGCTGGTCCATGCCTCTCCCCAAAAGATCCTAACACTGACCACCCCCATATGTCTTTTAATGCTAAGATTAGACAGAGTGAACTAAAACATCATTCGTTAGATAAGCATGGAAAAGAATCAGGAGACGTTATGCATGTTTAATAGCGGTGTGAGAATATGATCATCTTTTCCTATTGAAATCACAGCAGGTATGTGCCCACCATGGGCAACTAGAGAAGTAGGGATGTTTTTTTTTTCCTCTTTCATCTGGCACATATGCAGAAAATCCTTCTTTGATCTCACCTCAAGTTCCAGAAGCTGAGAAGTCTGAGTTATGAAGCTGAACACAGCTAACCTTAGAGGGATTAGGATTCCAAAGCAGGTTAAAACACAATCCATGCCACTCATTAATCATAGTCAAAACATCTGCAAAAGGACCCACAGTACTCAAGAAGTGACTTATTTGTCCCCTATGTAAACAGTTGGTTTATTCAATTTCCCATCATTTCAAGTTTCAAGTAGCAGGCTTAACATTTAAGTTATTAAATTAATTAATAACTTATTAATTTAGACATAGAGTTTCTCTATGTAGCCTGGGCTGCCTTCGAACTCACTCTGTAGACCACACTGACCTTGAACACATAGAGATCTGCCTGCCTCTGCCTCCCAAGTGCTGGGATGGATTAAGGGCAGGTGCCACCATACACAGTGTCAAGAGGCGGTTTTTTAAAAAAAATTAAATTATACTTAGTGTGTGTGCAGGCATGTACCACTTTCTAGAGTTGGTTTTCTCTCACTACTATGTAGGCCCCTAAAAGTGAAAGCAGGCAATCAGGCTTGGTGGCAACTGCCTTTACCCTCCGCCCAAGAGGCAGTTTTAAATCATGACCACCTGATTTTTACAGAAGATGGGATGTCCCTGGATAGCACAGTTGTGGTTCCAGCGGGGGCTCTCACAGTGCCACTTGACATGGGAGGCATCAAATCCTTTTAAAAACAAACTCCACGCTGAGAGTGGTGGTGCACGTCTTTAGTCCCAGGCCTCAGGAGGCAGAGTCAAGTGGGTCTCTGTGAGTTGGAGGCCAGCCTGATCTACAAGGTGAGTCTGGGATAGCCATGGCCCTGCTGCACGGAGAAACCCTGTCTCAAAAGAAAAGAAGAAAAGAAAAGAAAAGAAAAGAAAAGAAAAGAAAAGAAAAGAAAAAATGCACTCCACACCACATTCAGATTTTTGTCTGTCTAACCTAATGCTCCCTTTCTGTCCCATTCAGGATAAAACATGGCATTTAGTTAGCATCTCTCTTTGGGCTCTAGTGGGCTGTGATGTTTGTCAGAACTTTTTTTCTTTTTTTTAAGTGACCTTGATACTTTAAAAGGGCATTTTGTGGAATGTCCTTCCATTTGGGTTGGCTTCTGTTTTCCTTTTGGTTGGACAGTAATTATGAGTTGTTGAGAGGAAGATGACAAAGGCTAACTTCCGTCCCTCCCACATTCTGTCAGCCTGCTGTCACTGATGTTGTTTTACTTGATGGCCGTGCAGAGGTAGTATACATGAAGCTCCGAGACCATAAAGTCACCTTCCTACTTCCTGTACTGTATTACTTGGCGGCGAGCTGCCGAGGGCAGTTTGCTATCTGGGGATAACGGACAATGTTCATTTTCTCTATAGCAGCAGCAGATAGGGTCTCTGTACAGAATGCTTGCAGTTCTCCTGTGTGGGAGTTTCCTCCCTCTTCCCTCATTTACGTAAGCACAGCTTCATATCCACATATTCTATTGGACTTTTTAAATTTAAGGGGAGGGGTCATGATTCAATGCCATGCTGTTTTTTTTATTAAATCGTTTCAGTTCAGCCATGGAGAGCTTGTTCAGTCGGCACCCATGCCCTCTGTGCCCATTGTTTTGCTCTCTGAATACTTAACTACCTTCCTGGAGCTGGAGATACTGGCGGTTGTGAGCTGACTGAAGTGGGTGCAAAGATCCAAACCCAGGTCCTTTGCAAGAGTAGCAAGTGCTCTTAACTTGAGCCATTTCTTCAGCCCTTTACCTGACTTTTTTTTTTTTTTTTTAAGTAAAGAATAGAAACTTCCATTTTTTTGGGCTCCACTTTATAGTTGATTCAAAAATGTTAAGATTGACTTAATTTCCTTCATCCTTCACTTACAGGAGAAAATTTCTGTCCTTATATGCCAGGGATTTGGACACAAGTTTCCTAAGCTGTTCTTAGTTTGTGAAAGGGTTGGGCTTGTAGAACTGTGTTGTCCAAAGTAAACTGTACTAGGCACAGGCTTTTCCAGGGGCGCTGCATTAGTTACTGCTGCCATTGCTGTAACAGAACATCTGACAAGAATCCTACTTCAGAGAGGATTTATTTTGCTTCATGGTTTCATGGTGGAAGAACGCACGGCAACCTGGCTGGGTTCCTGGTCTGGAGCTGGGAGCTTGTGGCAGAGCATGTTATTTCTCTCAAGATCAGGGAACAGAGCTGGGGCAGGAAGTGGGGCTGGGTGATAAACATCAAAGACCATCCACCAACACCTACTTCCTCCAGATGGCTCTCCCCGCCCCAAAGCCCTACAACTTCTCAACAGCGCCACCAGCTGGCACCCAAGTGTTCACACATATGAGCCTCTGGGGAACACTGCATTCTCAAAACCCACTGCATACTCAAAGTCCATTGCACATTCAAAATCCACTGCACACTCAAAGTCCATTGCACACTCAAAACCCACTGCACACTCAAAATTCACTGCATGCTCAAAAGTTCCTTTTTCCTCATCTCTACCTTACACTTTCAAATCACATGACAGTGGCTATCGAGCTGGACCAGTGATGAGAATGCTTCTCGGTTGGAGGTCATGGGTAGTATAGAACGTGGGAGTATCCACCTCTGGGGAATAGCAATAGTTCTAGGTGTCCTTTGAATCTTGCTAATGGGCGTTGTGCCCAGCATTGTAGCATGGTCAAGGACTGGCTACTGCTGGAATATTCTAGGTTGTCCCATTCTGTTCACTAGCATAGTTTTTCTCATATCTTCTCACACCAACCTTTTTTCCTCCTCTTCTTTTTGTTGCAGGAAGTGAATGCATCTGTTCATGAAGATGTATGTCCAAGGCCAGAAGGTATTTTTCTCCATCACTTTCCTCCTTGTTTGCATTTATTATTTATTTATTGGAGAGAGAGCCTGTTACTGAACCTCGAGCTAACTGACTTGGCTAAGTAAGCCTCAGGGATCTACCTGTCTCTGTCTCCTAGCATTAAGGTTACATATATATGTTGGTATGTCCAGCATTTTCTGTGGGTGCTGGGGAAACGAATCCAGGTTCAGGTGTTTGTGTGATCAACACTTTCCAGCCAAGACATCGACCTGCTTATTATTTCTATTTCTTCCTCCTCCTCCTTCTCCTGTTCTCTTTCCAGGTTGGTATCAAACTCACAATAATTCTTTTGTTTCAGTCTCCCTGGTGCTAGGGTTACAGGTATGAGGCCCTAGGCCTGGCTCTCCTTCTCTTTCTGACCCTTGATATTGGCCAAAACACAATTTTCATTTTCTCTTTAGCAATGGGCTCTCATTACGTTACCCAGGCTTATCCTGAACCCCTGTCTTCAACTGGGCCTCTTGCCTTAGCCCCTTAAGTGCAAGGACTGCAGGCAGGAACCATCACCCTTAGGTTCTTTTCCCCCTACCCTGTTTTAGCAATGAAGGTCTCACTACTCTGTACAGGCTTATTCTGGACTCCTGGGCTCAAGTGGGCCTTTTCCCTCAGTCTCCTGAAGCTCCAACTGCAGGTGTGAAACAACATGCCCACTATTGCAGTACCTTTTTTTTTTTTTTCTTCAAGACAGGGTTTCTCTGTGTAGCCCTGGTTATCCCAGAACTCAATCTGTAGGCCAGGCTGGTCTTGGACTGATAGAGCTCAGTCTGTCTCTGTCTCCCAAAATATCAAAATATGGATTAAAGGCATGTACCACCACTTCCTGGCTGCAGTAACTTTTTTTTGTGTGTGTGTGGTGGATATTCTTATTCTTTTGTAGAAGAGAAAACTGAGGCCGATGATGTTAAGTGACATAGCTGGATAGTAGCTGAGTAAGCAATTTCAAGCCTCTGTGAAAAGTGATGCAGCCTACAAATTGAAAGGAAGCACAGTGTATATCACGACGAACAGCTTCTAGTTCAGACCCCCTTAAAGCTTCATGCTTGGTGGGTTGGCTTTGCTGTTCATGAGGAGGAAAGAGATTATTATGTGTGAAATGGATGCTTTTCCTTTCCTCTGGGTTTACTGTGACCGAGCCATCTTCTCTTGGAGACTGATTCAATAAACTCCTAGAGAGGCAAGGTCACAGGGAAACTCAAGGACATTCTGGTGTAAAAAGCTACATGCTCTTTGTCTTCTCTCTATAACAGTCTTCCCAGGTCCTTTAGCTCTACCAAGAAGTGCGCCCATTTCTTTCTGAACCGTACCACTAACCTCTGGCTTATTAGGACAATCCCTTCTTTGTAACTTCCATGCTTGTTTTCTGATTCTTTGCCCTCAGGAGGAAGGAGCTTTCAGCTTTCACACAGAGCCTCAGTAGCTTCCTGGACTGCCTGGGGAGTCAGGTTAGGCCTGAGCCAGGCTTGTTTGGAGACAGACTCAAGGGAGCAGCCTCCACAGCAAGGCAACCACAGAACAGATGCCAATTATTCCAAGTTCAAGGTATCAATACATGCACTGTTCCAACACAGCAAGGTAGGATGTTTATTTGTGATAAATAAATACTGGCCCTTTCCCTCCCTTATGGGGCCTTGAGGTCTCTTAATGGCATTTTAAATCATTTCGGAAACCCTTAAGAGACATTTCAGTCCGTCCGTCATATGAGTGGAAAGTGCCTCCATGGGTGAGTGTGGAGCTGCATGAATTTCCAAGTGTCTATCAGGTTAAAAAAATTCAAAACAAACAAGATAAAGGACATGTGCATAGGCCGGAATATAAAGCATTCTTGAAAACGAGAGGAGGATGTCTGAAGACTGCCAACGGAGAAGGAAAAAAGTTATTGATTTAGTTTCCTTCTAAAATGAGTCACAGGTGCTCAGATGAACTGAGCTAAAAAGAAGGGAGGGGTGTGTGTATGAGGGGGTGAAGGCATGTGTGTGTGCATACCTGCATGTTTGTGCATACGTGCACACGCACATGTGTGAAGGTATGTGTCTGTGCATAGGTGCATGCAAGTGTCTGCAAAGTAGGTATGTGCAGGTATGTGCATGTGTCATGTGTCCATGTGTGTAGGTATGTGCGGTGTTTTTGTCTGTGTGTATATGCATGTATGTGTGGAGTGTATGGGTATGTGTAGGTGTGTATTTAGGAGTGTGTGTGTATATGTGCGTCGGTGTATATGTTATGTATGTGTGCATGCATATGTAACTATGCGGGTATGTATGTGTTTCTCTGTGTGTATGTGTTTGGGGGATAGGAGATTCTGCTAACTGCCAGGAGCTTAGAAACAGGAGATATATTTCTATTTAATTTTTTTTTTCCGCCTTGAGGATCAGATCTCAAGTTTTAATTTAGTTTGGCTTGAAGAGCTGACCCACTGAAAGCTGCTGTCAGAGCAGGAAGAAAGCACCTGAAATTACTGCCACAAACTGAGCGCCCCTCAGGAGGGGCCCGGTGGAGGGAACTAACGTGAGAAGGTGCCAGTTCTGTGACTTTACCCCTGGATTGGAGAGGTGATGTTTTAGGCATGGACTTCATAATTTTTCCTGATGATCTTACGGTAAAGACCCCTGAGCAGAGGGGTTAGTCCTGGTAACAGTTAAAACGTGTGTATTATGATCAGCAGGTACACTAAAAATGTTTCCCTTCCAGGAATCTCAGGGCTGGCTTCCCATACATGTGACCTGTTTGATTGCAGGGACTCCTATACTTAGCAGGTTCCTGGTTCAGTTTAATGTTTCGTGTGTGTGTGTGTGTGTGTGTGTGTGTGTGTGTGTGTGTGTTAGAGAAAGTATATGTGTGTGTATTTTGCTAGATGGCCCAGGCTAGCCCCAAATATACTCTGTAGCTCAGGCTGGCCTTAAAATGACTATCACCTTGTCTTAACCTGCAGAATTCTGAGATAATTAAAACTTACCACGACGCTCTTGTGAACAGTCTTTGAGTGACGGGTCTCACGTTTTTATTTCTCATGAGCCCCTTCCTACCCTGGAGTCCCTTTTGAATATGGGAGATGTTTTGGGCAGGTCACGTTGACACGCAGCATTTACAGTGGGGTCTTTTCAGAGGTTTGTGGCAGAGCTCGGTGATAAGAGCTGTGCAAAGCACATAGGAGGTCCCTGAATCAATCCCCAGCATGGAAAGGAAAAGCGCATTTTTCCTTCTTTAAAATTTACATTGGGAAGAGAATCGCAAGTCTCAAGAGACAGGCGATCTTGGAGATGTCAGTCATGACTAACACCTTAAGACACTGAAATGCTTTAGTCACGAGGCAATTCAGAATTGCCTTGAGTGTGCCAGTACACGTGGCAAAATGTCACTGCAAACAATGAGTGGTTTTCTCTCTCCTGGTGACCACCTGCTACGTCTTTAAGACGTGTGTCCTGGATATGTGGATAGGCAGTCTAACCCCAGGCGCTAGCAATGCAAACAGTAGCCAAGTCAGCTGTCCGATCAAGTATTTCAGTGGATGGTAGCTGACTACTGTCCCCCCTCTGAGCCCTACATTCAGTGTAGATGAACTGAATAACTCCTGTAGGGCCAAAGAGCCACGTGAGGAGAATGTGTAGAGAACATAGCAAACCTTTCCTTTCCCTATCCATGTGTTCTTCATGAGGCAGTGGGAATCGAGACCTGGGCAGTGCTTCAGCTCAGCCAGGACCTTCAGCTTCCATTTTTATTTCTAAATATCAAAATAGTCAATCGTAAACCTTATGCTTACACAAACTTAATTAGGTCTCTGAATTCAGACAGCACCGGTCTTTCTGTCTGCACATGAAAAATAGTACTCCACCTTTGGTGGAGGAGGGATCTGCTTAGACTTTTTGATTCTGCAGCTACAAGAATAACTTGCCCAGAAATAAGTGCTTATTTTATTTGTTTTTTTCCCCAAATCAGAATTTTAAATGAAAATGGAATCTCAGTTGCACATAATGCAATGAATCAGAGGAACTGGGGAAGACAAACTGTCTATTTTTGAAACATGCTTCTCTCCTCACTTCCTCTTCTCTATTTTGATTCACTTACCCCTTAAAAATTGAAATGAGAGAGAGTGTGTGCATTTAGTTGGGGAGAGGGAGGCAGTTAGGGTAAGTACCTCTGGCTAAAAGTCTAGTTAGGCCAGCGGATCACCTCCCAGAATCCTCTCTACTACACAACTGTTTTTCTCAGCTCTATTTTAAGTCTTAGTCTCTGGCAGAGCATCAGTCCCAGCATAGGTTAGGGACAAACATGGGGATGAGGTGGGGTTAGCCCATTAAGCCAGCCTTTATGTCAGGGTTATGTCACGTTTGTGTCCTGACACTAGCATCTCTTGCCAAATCATCCCAGAGCCAATCTACAAATGACAAGCCCCAACCACAGGCTTTGAGTGTCTCACTTTTTGTTTGATAGTTTTATTGAAATATTATACACACACACACACCAAATAACTGATTCACTTAAAGCATGTAATTCAGTGTTGTTGTTTTTTTTAGTATACCCAGAGTTGTATGATGATCACATAATCAATTTAACAATTTTTTTTGTCACTTGCAAGATAATAGTGTGCATTAGCAAACACCCAAGCCCTTTCCTAACATTCCTAACACCCCATCTCTGCAGATTTACAGTGGCACACTTCTAAGCCTCAGCAGACAACAACTAAAGAAACGTAAAAAAAGCCACAATTATAAGAGAAGGAAAAATACAAGGAAAAAAGCTAACTGGAAGGAGGTGGGGTTATAAGAGAGAAGAAAATGTACCCCCAACCCCACACTCCAGTACCACTTAGATCCTTAGTGAAGTTACTCAAACTTGGAAGTAAAAGGAGGAGGCTCCTATTCCTTGTTTCCAATACAAGGAAATAAATGGAGACAAGAAAGGCCTTGGAAAGTGAATTTATAACAATAGGACTGATTCAGAAATAGGTTACATGAAAAATTAAGGTTATTATACTTAACAGTAGGTCCCAAAGATAGGACAGCAGGTGGGGAAACTCAAAAAGAAACACAGACAAGGTCAGTGCTTGGGGTTTTGAAACGAGATCATAATGAAGAGAGAGGAAAAAAAAAAACCAGAGGCAAAGAAAATTGCTGATTACAAAAGCCAACTCAGACAAAAGAGAAATTAGAGGGAACATCTCAACCTGGAGGAAGTGTATATAGACTGGAAAGGGACAATGTACTTTATAAAGGATGAAAAAAAAAACCCAAATATTCTATGCACTTTATCAGAAAAAACAAACAAACAAAAACAGAAGATCTCCAAACTTCAAGAGGGAGAGAGAGCATAGGATCAGGAAACAGTAACTCTGAACAGCTCATCAGCTCAGGTAGCCTGAAAAACATTACAGTCACACCCTCAAAGGCCTTAAGGAAGAACATTTCCAATAAGACTCAACACCTTGCTAATCTGATACTTAAAAGTCAGCTTAACCTAAAGACTTTTCAGATCTACAGACTCTCAAGACTTCCCATGAGCCCTTTCTCCAAAAGCTCGTGGAGGATATGCTCCATAAAAACCAAGGAATGAGTTCATATGAGGAAAACACAGAAACCATGAAGCACCGAAGCTGACATCAGAGATGAAGGGGAGCCTAGAATAAACGGAATGATGTCCTCAGGATGATGGGTACCAGGCACAGGGAGGAGACTGGATTAGGCCAGAAGCCTCTGGGAGAACTATTCAGGCATACGGGTCTAATAATACAGTCCATGATATATATGAGCTAATCAGGTGTGGCAGGAAGCTTGAGATTTAACTGGCAGTAAGTATAAGACAACTGAGAACAGAACAGAACTCACGGGGGTGAAACTACAAGGCAAAGTAATGATGCTCCATAACAGGGCAGAATCACGAGTGGTGTCTGTGACATAACACAGACAATGATGAATGACGTAACTAAAATGATAACATGGTTCCATTAAGGGAACAGAGGAGGACATGAGCTTATTACTATGGATGTAGAGATGATGAGGCAGGTGGGTCATCCTCATCCAAGGCGGCCCTCGTCTGTGGAAACTAAAGGACAGGCCTGGCAGTCCAGAAGCCATTCAACCCTCTGCAGTCCTTAGTGGCAAGATAATCTTATTTACAGAGCTGGAAATAAATCACTGAAAAAAAAAATCAGACACGAAAGGTGACTGCCTTTAGTGAAGAAATGAAGACTGGGACACATGGGTCGGGGGTTTGTATAATAGTCTGTAAGGAAGTATTTGGCTCTAAAGTGTATATTCCATGAAAATAAAACCTAGAAAGACACAGAGATGTACAAAGGGTATACTTACTGCAACAGAAATGCTTACGGCATGATTTAAGATGGCATTTACACTATGATCACCTTTGTTTTTTGGCCATCATAGGCTTCATGCATTAGAAACCAGCATTCTACCACAGAGCTGTTACAGCCCCAGCCCCTATTATGATCCTTTAAAATTTTTCTTATCTAAAATTTATGTGTATGAAAATTTTTGGGTTTTTTGCATATATATATATGTATATATATATATATATATATATATATATATATATATATATATATATATATATATATATATATATGTACACCACATTTTTGCCTGGTGTCTATGCAGGCCAAAAGAGAGCCATGGATCCCTAGAACTGGAATCACTGGTGATTATGAGTCACCATATGGATGCTGCAAACCAAACGCTGGTCCTCTGAAAGAACAGCAAGCATGCTTAGCTCCTGAGCCACCCCTCCAGCGTCCTTGATTACAGTCTTATTCTGAACCATACGTACTGAAATGAGCCTGTCTGGGGTTCACATAGGCATGAGGTCTCACAGTGAGGAAGTGGGGAGGCTGGCGAGATGGCTCACCGGGCAAAGCTCTTACTGAGTACGATGACAATCTGAGTTTGTTCTCTGGAACTCACATGAAAGTGGAGGAGAAAATCGTTCTCTGAAATGGCAAGTGTGCCCTACCTCCTGCACTATACACACACAATAATAATAATAAAAATAAAAAAACAAGGTAAACAGGATAAACAACAGGTAGCGGCAGAAGACAGGGAACAGGACAGGAGCCTACCACAGATGTCCTCTGAAAGGCTCCACCCAGCAGGGGATCAAAGCAGAGAGCCACACAGCCAAACTTTGGACAAAGAGCAGGGAGTCTTACGGAAGAAGGACACCAACAAAGCCAAAAAATCTGGGCCCAGGAGACCTGGCAGAGACAGATGCATCAACCAAGGACCATGCACAGAGGGGCCCTAGACTCCTGCTCAGATGTAGCCCATGGACAGCAGTCTCCATGTGGGTTCCCTAGTAAGGGGAGCAGGGGCTGTCTCTGACATCAACCTGGTTGCTTGCTCTTTGATCACTTCCCCCTGGCAGGGCGACCTTGCCAGCCCACAGAAGAAGAGGATCCAGGCTATCCTGATTGGACTTGATAGGCTAGGGTCAGATAGTAGGGGAGGAGGACTTCCCCTTTCAGTGGACTAAGGGTGGGGGATGGGGGAAGAGGAAGAACTGGTGGGACAGGGAGGAGATAAGGAAGGGAGCCACCATTGGGATATAAAGTGAATAAGTTGTAAAACAATAAAATAAAATATATTAAAAAAACAAAACAAAGAACAAAAGTAAAAAGTAAGGTAGTAGAATTGAGAATAACAGCTTTCTTTTTCAAATTACCTATATTCTAAAGCAGTTAAATAATTTTCATAATCAGAAAATGAAACAGTATAATTTAAACCTGTATTGTAAATACTTGTCCTTATATTTACTGCTCAGGGGAATGTTCACCCCTCAGCAAAGAAGCTTCTTTATGAAACATGGAGTCTTTTACAGAGATCAAAACTGGTTCAAATGCAGAGAAGAAGGGACCATGGGGTGCCCAACTCCACTTGATCCGCCTACACATAGCCCTTACACCTAAGGCTCAGGGAACATTACGGAAAAAGTGGGTGGAAAGATTCTAAGAGAGAGACAAGCAGGCACCTGCTGCTGGTCAGCGTTTGCTATACATGACGGGGAAGCTGCACCCTTAACAATACGGCTGCTGAAACAAGACCTTCGCAATGGCAGCCTTGGTTGACACGCCAAGATGAATCGGGGAAATCTCACAAGGCTCCTCCCCTAGGCCAAGAGCTACAGGTGACCAATGGCTGCTGTTAGAATCAGTCTCCAGGGATGAGCTTCTGAGAGGCGAGCCAATCCCACACGGTCAGCCCTAAACATGTACACACATTCACAAAACTCAATGTGCTCAGTATCAGCAAGTCTACCTTCATACATACATATGCAACAATAATAGCTAAAGGGGAAGGCACGGACTTGAGAGGGAGTAGTGGCACTGGAGGGGTGGAAACGATGAAAATACAGCACTCGTGTAAGAAATTCTCAAAAGCATTAATAATAAAAAAGAAAACAGATTCACAAATAAGTTTACTTCCTCCCGCCCCTGCTGATCTTTCTCTAATGATTTATTATTTACACACTACGCTGCCTCCAAGTATGCATATGCACCAGAAGAGGGCACCAGATCTCATTATAGACGGTTGTGAGCCACCATGTGGCTGCTGGGAGTTGAACTCAGGACCTTTGAAAGAGCAGTCAGTGCTCTTAAACACTGAGCCATCTCTCCAGCCCTCTCTCTGGTTTTTGAGACAGGGTCTCACTATGTAGCCCTGGCTGGCCTGGAATTTGCGATGTAGACCAGACATCAGAGTTGCTTATCCTTTTGCCTCTGCCCTCCAAGTACTGGGATTATAGACATGTGCCACAGGCCTGGCCATCTTTCTTTCTTATATTAAACCAATTCAGTTATTTCTAGTACAAGAATCCAATCCTTTCCAGGATGTCAAGGGAAGATTCTGTACAACAACATTTTCTTCCCATTTTCACCAACTGGATTTTAAGATGACTCCAATTAAACTTTCTAAGGATTATTAATCAATCAAGCTAATGATTATGCTGAGTTTCTCCCCTCAGTACCAAGAAGTTTTTCTATAGTCACAGCAACTCAATAAAAAGAATACTTTGTTTTGTGATCAATTCTGAGTTGAGGAAAAATAAATCTTGGAAGGTCACTTTAAATCTCCAAAGTCAATATAACTTGAAGCAAAAAAACCTTCATCTTTTTAAATTTTGCAGTGTGAGACATTTGGGTTATGGCAACTTTCAGCATAATGTTTACAAAATGTAATACAGTTGGCCCTGTGTGCCAATCCTTGAGACATCTCACAAACATGCCAGGGGCCCATCTGATTTAAAGAAATACAACATTCATGTCCTGGGCTGGAGAGATCGCTTAGTGGGTAAAGTGTCTGGCATGCGGACTGACTTGGATCTGCAGAACCCATGGTGCACCATTAGAATCCCAGCACTGGGGATGGAGAGACAGAGGAACGCTGGGTCTTGATGGCCAGCCAGCCAAGGCTAGTTGTTGAGCTTCAGGGCACAGTGAGAGGGACCCTGTCTCAAAAAGCCAGGTGGATGGTATCTGAGGAAGAATGGTATCTGAGGTTGGCCTGTGGTTTACACAAGCACACACATGCATACACACCCGCACACCCATGAAGGGGCGCACGCTACTGTCAATTAGGAGGAAAAGGGCAAAAACACTGGTACCTAATTATATGATTCAACGCCATAACATCCTAAATGTTGCTTGGATAACTCCCAGTTAAAATGAATTCCGATAAAATGAAAATGTCTCCAGGATCTGCAGAACACTCAATGTGTGGGAGGCGCCAGGTTAAAATGACTTTTCAGAGCAGGCCTTTCGTCTGAGGGTTTAAACCCATGGGTAATACTGCACCAGGAGTAGTCTAAACACAAGAAGCACAATGCCTGTTTCAATAAAACCAAACCAAACCAGCCAGGTGTGGTGGGAGACATCTTTAATCCCAGCACTTGGGAGGAAGAGGCAGGCAGATTTCTGTGAGCTGAAGGCCAGCCTGGTCTACATAGTAAAACCCTGTTTCCAACAACAGTAATCACCACCACCACCACCAGCACCCACAATGGCCTCGGTCTTTCCACCTTTCTGGTTGGCACTGTTGCTACCCCACTTTGCTAATATTCACTAAGCTTGAACTGAGACTCTGGAAGATCTAACATGGCAAAACATGGCACTGTGGCATTTCAGAAAACAGGTCACATAAGTAGGAAGGTCACTTACTCTTTGACCTTCTCTTGCCTAAACTCCTGAAGCGAGTGCTCAGTTTCTCTTGAGAAAGGTTTTAAAGAGGGGAAAAGAATACTGGTACCCGAGACACAGGGACACAGAGAAGAATCCGAGCAACTGTCTTGCTAGCTCCCACTAGCTTAGTACTATGAGATTAGACTGCCTTGTCCAGCAGTACCTCTGCATGCTAGTCTACTTGTCAAACAGCATAAGAAATGCACAGGTGTCCCCGTGTCTTTGGGAATTCATCTAAGAAGGCTTCTTTTCCACAAGAAGCTCTACTAAATCAATCTGTATGTTTTCCTTCATTTTATCCAAAAGATTGGACTGTTATCCTACCTATTCTGTTATAGGAGCCTCAACGATGAACCAAGTAGCAGCAGAGAAGAAAATAATTTTCTTCCTCTTCTAAGGTAGTCTTAGGGCAGGTAGTATTTCTCCCAGCTTTCCTTGCAGCTACTGACAGCCAGTGGATACATTTCTGGATTTGCTGTTAAAGGCACAACTAGGTAGTTGGTCCTCATAAGGGAGCAGATGCCTTGCAATAAGAAGTCCTAATCCCTCATTAGGCTGGCTCAAGGCAAAGTCACCTAAGACACCAAGATGTAAAACCCTGTGGGAACCAGTCCGTTTGGGAAATGGAAACTGAATGTTCTGTATTTCCCAGAAGCCACCTGACCCTTTATCTTTGCAGAGCAGCCTGGCCACAGCATCCTGATAGCTTTTCAAAAATTCAGTAATTATTTTTAATGTGTATAAATGTTTTGCCTTCATATATGTGCACCATGTGTGTTCAGTGCCCACAGAGACAGAAGAGGGTGCCGGGCCCTTTGGAACCAGGTTTACCGATAATTGTGAGTCACCACATGGATGCTGGGAAATGAACCCGGGTCCTTTGCAAGAGTAGTGAGTGCTCTTAACCCTGAACCATCTCTCCAGCTACACACTCTGATACTGTAAGGACCAGAAGTCCCCTTGTAAAGATTTTGTTTACAGCAGTTCTTTTTCCCCTAGTGCTCTCCTGCCACTTTGCTGCGCAACTAAATCCACCCTGTAAAACCCAAACTCCCTTCTCCTGGAGGCAGCCTGGCAGTTCATGCCTAAAATTAAAAGTAAATTACTAATGTAAATTAAGCCAGGGTGTCCCAATGTCACTTTAAGTGTCATGACATTCACTGGACATAAGGTTTGTACTGCCCATTGGGGAATACAGAGGAGAGTGACTACTGAAACCATTGGTAAATCACCCCGAGGGCTTTAGCTCTCTTGGACCTCTCACCACCACAAGATGACCCACGTCTCCCATGAGTGGCCAACAGACCTCATCACAGGGAGACCCAGCTTAAGCCATCCTTTCCTGTTGCTTGGCTGAAAGCCTTTGAAATGGGCTGGATTCTGCTAAGCAGTGCGAGTGATGATTCATCATGTCTCCTACAACCTCTGCCCCCCACAGATGTGTAGCCCGCTTGGTCCCGAGTTTAGAACCCACGACCTCACACTGGCTGCACTTCTTGCTACTGAACTCATGTTCATTTTTGTTAACCTTTGGTACACTTTCTGACGGATGATGAATACATCTCATCATATGAAAACAGAAAACCTTCCAAGTGATACCTTTGAGCATATTTATCATGATTGAGTAATTATGGATTTGAGGAGAAAAGTTTCGTCAGTATGTATAAGTTCATTTTAGGTAGCCTATATGTTTTTTTACATGGTGTTAGGTTTGGGTGTACAATGTGCTTGGTAAGAATTTATTTTTTTTTCTGCTCCTCTCATGTATGTTTGCAGTTCACCCCTTTACTACCTCTAGAATGCACACCTTACAAAGCTGACAGATCCATTAGATAAAATAATATGCATAAAGTTTTTGGCAGAGTGTGTGATGTACACTAGGCAGCTAATACATGTGTTTTAGGATTTTCTTAAACCAGAATGTGAAAACTTAACATTACTTACTGGTAATCATAACTGAGCGGTTGAAAGTTTATCTTCCACATTGATACAGTGACTTTATAAGCCTCATTTAGTAAGTGCTACAGAAATAGGAAGCTCACAGCATCTCTCAGTCATGTAACAACTCCAATCTGCAGCCAGCTCCCAGGCAGCCAACTTTTCTGTGTTGGCAAAGATGTGCCAGGCTCAAGTTCCATCAGGGCTGTGTGCTTTTCAACAAAATATCCCATTTCGTGTTTCTCATAGTTCCTACTGAGAGCCTTTCTCAGAATTCCTTGTTTACGAGGAACCATTTCTAGTCATGAAGGCAAAGACATGAATTTTAAAACTGTCTCAGTTACAGGACAATGCACGCAATGAATGGTAACCAAGCAAAATAAAGACCGCTCTACTTCTCAGCGCCTGGGCTGAGCAGCTGCAAGGATGCGTGTGCTGGAAAGCCAGCCGCATTAATTGTTACAAGCATTGATAGAGGCAAGAAATAAAGACATGTCTTCCTGAAGGACAGTGTTTATAAGGGAATTTTTTCATTCTGGGGTTTTGTCTTACTATTCACCCACACTTAAATACCTCAAATGCATTTAGGTATTTAAGAAATATTGTTTGTTGTGGCAAAGATGTGGAATGTGGCTATCAGGGATATGCACTCTTTGCCCTTTGGCACTCATTCTATTATCTTCAGAGAGAAAACAAAAAGTCATAGCCATGAAGGCATGGTTCTTACCACACGGAACCTCAGAGAACAAAAAGAATCCTTAGAAAACATGGGATAGAAGTTAAAAACCCAGTGGAGGGATTACAACATAAAGGTGAGTTAAGTCTCTCAGACATCGTGAGAGAAAGATAAATGGAAATGAGATTAAAAAAATAATAAAATTGGAAAAATCTTCTAGGACAAATCTAGAAGATTCTTATACGCATTAGAGAAACTTCAGGGAAAAGAAAGAAAACAAAGGGAAAAAATGTTAAGGACCCCTTTCCCCTACTCTAAAACCACAGGCATGCAGACTGAAGAAGGCACTCTGAGGACTCAGTACCTCAAGTGAGAACAAGACAACACAGAGGCAATGCCTCTGGAGGCCCTGACACACCGGTGGAAAAGAGAGAAAAGCATGTTTAGAAAGAAAGAATAGAAAGCATAGGCTTCACAGAAAAAACCAGGAGTCAGCACAAGAGAGCCAGTGGAGACAAGCAGAATGTTGTCCTAGAATGTTCAGAAGGACGGAGAAAAAAGGTCTCCAAGAAATGGCCCTAGAAGCCACACTGGAACAGGCCAGAGGCTCTGCGAAAACTTCTTTAAACCAATGATATGAACAGTGTAAAGAGCCTGAGATTCAATAGGACAAATATATTAAAAATCAATAAAACAAGTTTGGGGATGTGCCTCAGTGGTAGAGCAAGCACTTGCCTCCATGTGCAAGATTAAACAAATAACAAAACAAACAAAAGGAAGCCATTATCTATTTGGGAGATGGGAACCACCCCTCCCCCCTCACAAAACCCAAACCAACCACAGCAAGTAGGTTCTATGTTCTGCAGATGTGGAAACCTCAGACTCAACTGACAGGTTTGAAATTTTTTAGACAAAAAAACAAAAACAAAAACAAGAACAACAACAACAACAACAACCACTGCATCTTTCCCCCATCTGTATTTTTTAAGCAATGGAGTGAAACAGCTATTTAGGATTTACATTCTGTTAGGTTCTACATGCAACTCAGAGATGATACAAAGCATGCAGAAGAGTGTGGATAGGTTATATGCAAACACTGCATTTCATGTAAGGGATTAGAGCATCCATAGATTTTGGCATCTGAAGAAGGTCCTGGAATTTCAGTCCCTCTCAGAGAGCAATGCATGACCATATAATATGGTATTTGCAAAATTGTGACACATTAAAACTGACCAGAGAGCACAATCATGACAGAACCATCCTAGGAGATGGGAAGATGGCCAGAAGGGTGTCCATGGAGGCAGGCAGAGTTCATGGACGAGGTAGATAGTTAGTTGAGAAAAGAGATAAATTTACTCTCTGCAGGGAGAAGTTATCAGCTGATGTACAAGAGAAAGATGCAGAAACAGCAGCCTATGCATGCTACTCAGTGATGCGGACTTAACTAGAGGGCGATTAACCTAATGGGTTGAAGACTCAGCATCTGAGGAGGAAAACCCATGTGGAGGTGAACAGAGACCTTTCCATTGCCGAATGTGTCACATTTTGTATGTGTACAAGTTTGTGTGCATGCATGTGTCTGCACAAAGTTTGATGCAAAAAGAAATAAATAGAAGGATTGATGATGATGGCATGATGCCAAAAGGTTCCTTCCATTTCCAAAGCTCTGGGATTAGAGTGAGAGTGAGGTTTTGTTTTGTTTTGTTTTTGCTCTCCTTGGGGTGGACACAACAATGGTAAAGATGTCAACATTTCATTTCCCAAATAAGATTAGACTGGACCCTGGAATGCTGCCCACTCTCCTGCCCGCTCAGCAGCAAGACAGACAACATCTATTATTTACAGTTGTTCCTCTTACACACCAATCCAGATGCACCCATGTATAATAAAAGAGAAATAAAAGAGAAAACAACTTCTTGCAGATTAAGCTCTTAAAGACCCAGAAACATTCTTAAGGTTTGATGACAAAAATAAAAGATAAATGCCACCATCTTTTGCCAAGTAGCAATCAGAGTAGACATTTCCATTTTAGCCAAACCATTTATTGAATAAATGAGTATGGTAGTTTTTACTTATTTTGTGACATTCCAAATACCACCTTTCAACATGGGACAGAAAAAAATGAGCTCCTCTTCATCATTATAATTTCATCTTTTTTTTTAATCATAGAAAGAAGACAATTAATAATTGCATTTTGGTTACTATTACTCTGACTAGGGAATTTGTCCAACATTTACCTAAGTCTCCACATACTGCAACTCTCATGAATAAACACAGGTATGATGGATGCATCTGGCCTACAGGGGCCAGGCAGGGACATCTCTCTGAAGCTAGTGTCTCTGGGTAGCGGGCTTCCATGGGTGGCTTTCACTGTGAATTCTCTCCTCTCAACTCAGTGATCAACTAGTCATCTGAATAAAGGAGACACTTATGGAGCTCATCCAGCAGATAGCAGTAAGACTAAACAGGAAATGGATCTACTTTATTCTTGTGTTAAGAGAAATTATGTTAGTTCCTCTTCCTGTGTATTTGTCAGAGAAACAAAATTAGACTGAGGCTTCAGGCAGCATCCTGTGCCGGAAGACCCCTGGATGGAGGGGAAGTGGCTGGATGGGTAACAGGAGCCCCCAAGTTAACCCGCCAAGGAGTGCAGGCTCAGACATTCACCATTAACTTACATGGGGCATAAGAACTACGTTAAGGCAGGATGATAGATGGGCTGGTGGGGACCATGTCAAAGAGAAGCCAAGGTAGTGAAGGCAGCTGGATTGATTATCCCGGTCTGGTGTTACTCTCCGAAAGACCATGTGATCAGGGATCGTCCAGAGTAGGAAGCTAACAGTTGCTTACAGAGACACACCCACTGCAACACACTTTTAAGGTCAAGGAAAATGAGAATGCAATTGTTTGTTTTTGTTTTGTGAGACAGACTCTCACCACGTAGCTAAGGCTGGCTCTGGAGCTTTCTATGTAGAGCAGGCTATCCTTCAACTCACAGAGATCCCTTTACCTCAGCCCCAGCAAGGATTTAGTTTTTAGAGCCAAGATCTGAGAGACAGAGAATGAAAACAAAATTTGCTTTATTTATTTTAAAGACAAGGTTTCACTGTAAAGCATTGGCTGGCCGGGTGTCCTATGAGGACCAAGCCCATCTGGAACCACAGAGATCCGATTATCTATGCCTTCCAAATGCTGGGATTTAAAGAGTTGTGTGTGTGTGTGTGTGTGTGTGTGTGTGTGTGTGTGTGTGTGTGT
>NW_026592510.1:12764632-12839309 GCF_907164565.1 Psammomys obesus | reverse complement strand
TGTGTGTGTGTGTGTGTGTGTGTGTGTGTGTGTGTGTGTGTGTGTGTTTAAGAGGGTGCAGGTGTCCAGAGAGGCCAAGGGTATCAGGTCCTGGAGTTGAAAGTGTGCTGGGAATTGAAACTGAGTCCTCTACAAAAGGTACTCTTAATCACTGATCAGTCTCTAGCTCTATCCCCAAGTGCACGCACGCTCTCTCTCCCTCCCACAGACAAGTTAGGATATCTAAAGTCTGGCCACAGAGTCACCATCCACACCTCCTCCTTTTTGGCAATATGGTTTATCTACAAATTGGATCCACGAAAAGTATCTTACTAATATATGAAAGGCCCCTAGAGATAATGCCATGCCTCAATCCTGCAAAAGAAGAGAATTCTTCTCAAATTACATCTGAGCCCTAAATTATTCATAAAATGTCATGTATGTGAAAAATTCACTTCAATTTCCTGCCCATGCAGATATCTGTGAGGGACCATCTGAAAAGCCAATCACTTCAGGAGCAGTTCTATAGTTTATAAAAAGGAAAGAAAAGAAAAAAAAAAAAAAAAAAAAAAAAAGGCAGCCATCTGGTAAAATCCAGGTGCAGCAGACATGCTGGAAATCCATGGTTCTTCTTTAGCCTTTTGGGGACACAGGAGAAGCAAAACTAACAGGCAAACACACTGTGAAGTTTCTGTCGGGGTCTGATGTGGTCTACATGCCACAGATAAAGCTGAAGTGCCACATGAGGCCTCCCTCAGAGCCCCTGGTAGGCCCAGCATGGCCACCGAGGTCCTTTTCCTAACATATTCTTGGGAAGGCTTTGCCTCATGGTCATTGGGAATGTGAACTGAACTTTTATTTGGCGCTCTACTTTCTCGGAAGGTATTATGGACACGGTATTTCCTTGCTGGAGTACTTGCTCCAGGCTGGATTACTGCCAGCCTGTAGTGAACCAGCTTGATGAGATGGGTTAGGGCCTTAGGTTCGGCAGCCAGGATGAGCATGAAAGCTCTTCCCCCTCCACAGTGTGTCTGCAGCCTCACCTGGGCTCCTCAGGTGCCCCAGACCTCCCTGATCAATTCTTGAGCTCAAACACTGCTTTGTCTATTCCGTGTGCCTGGAATTAGTCAAGAGGGCATTTACAGCCAGCATTCACTCTAGCACAGCACCTGGGAAAGCCAGACAGTCTCTAATTGCACAGATCATTAGAAAAATTGCAGCTACTTTACATAGTTCTATTACACCGGCATGTTAATAAACAGGCTCCATTTCATAGGCATTGAAGTGGATTCCTGTTCTTTGTATGCACTCTCCTTTGTAAAGCTTTGATCCTTGCAGTTCTCTCCCTTTCTTTGCCCCCCCTTAAAGGCGTTACAATAACCTGTTTTTTTGTTTGTTTGCTTGTTTTTGTTATTCGTATCTGGTCTGCACTGTACTTTGCAACTCTAGGGCCTCCATGCCAGGGCAACCTGCATTGAGGAGTTTTCTTTGCCAGGTCCTGCCAGTTGAGATGTAGCGGGACACAGATGAGGAGGCGAGGACAGAAGGCCCTGGCTCCCCTCACCCTCATTTTTCTCCTTCCTTGGGAGAAAACGTGCATTGTCTCTGGGTATTGGCTGTGTTCCTGCCACTATGTGAGCTCTTTCAGCTGGTGTCATCTTTCACCGTCCCTGCCTGAAAGGTGGCCTTAGGTACCAGGTAGCAGGGACACTGGGAGCTGGTTCCTATGGAGATTCCTTGGGTTTCTGCCACTTCTCCCTCCCTACCCTTCCAGCTTTCCTGTACGCTATAAATCAACTTGCTTTAAAATTCCTAGTGGGTTTTCCATTTTCTTGACTGGCCTCTAAATAGTCAAGTGCCATCTTTCTTGCCTCTTACAATGGAACTTAGGAGGAAGCTACAAGGTGGTCAAGCCTTGAAGTGCTTGGTTTGATGGTGGCACGAGCCAGGAGGCATATAATTGCTGTGTGACCATTATTTCAGCTCATCTTTGTAGCAACCTTTTTGGGCCTAGGTATAGGTAAATTGAGCTTTTATTCAACTGTTTCAATTGTTGTCTCGGTGGCTTATTGTCTCTGTCTGCTAACCTAGGCCTCGTCCTGGAAGCGTCTAGCCTTCATACAATCTAACCTAGGCCTACATCTCAGATCTGCTCGCTTCTGTCTCCTGGATTAAAGGCATGGTTGTATTCCAGCCCGATCACACAGATCTCTTGCCAGAACAGCCATGTTCTGAATTAACCTTCCTCTTCAGGTATAATTTACTTATTATAAATGAGGACCTCTTACAGATGGGGAAAGCGTGACACACAAAAGTAAATCAGTTGGAAGTGACAATTTGAGGGCTGAAGGTCTAAGTTGTAATTTATTATGGTGAAAAAGCAAGAGAAGCACCTGAGGCAGGGGAGTAAGCCAGCCTGTCTGCAAGGATGAAGACATCAGAGGAAGAAGCAGAAAAGCCCAAAAAATCTGGAGAGGCCAGACTGAAGATTTAGCATTTAGAGGGTATCACTCATGGGTGCTGAACAGTCCTGGACTGGGGTCCAGGAGGAGACTTGCTACAGGAATCAGCTCATTGGCAGCTCTGGCATGAAGAAGAGGGCTCAGAACTGCTGTCAGGTCTTCTGGGTCAGCCTGAAATCTAGATGCTGGACACAGCACTTAGGGTGGTTTTGCCAGCTGGCCTCCCATGTATAGGTGGCCAGTTGCTTCTCCAATGGTGTTTGCTCTTTTTCGAAAACTCCATGTTGTTAAAGTGGACCAGCTGTTGGAGATAGCCACCAGCAAAACACAAGCAAATATCTGAGACAGACATGCTGGTAAGGGGGTCTGTGATGGAAGAGCACAGATGCATTGGGATGAAGTGAGCTTTCAAAATCTGTATGCATCATCAGAGCCACAGCTCTGTGCCCGACTGTGCAGGAAATCATGGAGAGAATGAATATTCATGTACATAACTTATTTCACAACATTAAGCTGAATTGCTCTTAGTTTTGAGATAAAACCCATTTCGCCTCTCTAGTTCTTAGTGCTCAACTTACACCTCCTTTAAAAGAACAGACATCTTCACAGGAAAGGAAAATTCAAGTACCAGAAACTCACAACTTCCACACCTGAGATCGCTGGTGAAGCAGGCTGCTGACGGCGTGTCTCTGTGCTCCTGTGATCTGCACGCTCAAGCCTGAGATCATGGCGGAGGGCCTTTACAGGTGCACCCCTGGCACTGGGGAGATGGCGCAGTTGGTAAAGTGCTTGCCAGGCGAGCACGGGGACCTGAGTTCAGATTCCTAGCACCAGGTAAAAAGCCAGGTGAGCCAGAACACATTGGTAGCCTACGTACTGGGGAGGCAAAGACAGGCAGACCCTGTCAAGACAGACAGCTACTGGCCTCTGGCTTCACATGCACATGTACATGAACACACACACACACACACACACACACACACGCACGCACACGCACACACAAAGAATATATACGCTCAGTCAGCAGTTAAATCTATACTTTTAAGGCATTATAACTTTTTTCTTTGCTTCCTAGCAGAATTTGGGGGCATACTTAACAAAGCGGAATGGATTCTAAGAAACAACAGAACTTTAAAAGTCACAAAGAATCATCCTCTAAAAATAAAAGAATCCTAGAGGCAGCCATTTCCCACTGCAATATATAATTTAGGTGTGGACTTATCTGGGTGCTATTCAATGTTAAGGACTCTAAAGAGACAGAGGATGGGAGCAGTTTCTTCAAGTATTTATAGCTTATAGGAGCACAGACAAGGATAACAATGTTAAAATGAGAAAGCAGGTCACTTGGAACAGAAATATGATTCACAGTGAAATGGAAAAAAAATCTCAGATGTAAATTGTAATGTCAATATTTGATGTACTTTCTTTTTCCCTTTTCTATGCATTTTCTTCTTAGGCTGTCGGTACTTGGCTTTAAAACATAGAGGGAGAGAGGAGACTTAGGATCATATCAACTTATTCAAGAAATTCCTTGTACACACTAAAGAAAATGATGGAACCATGATATGAACATGTTTTTGTAGTTTGTTGGTTGGCTTTCCCTGCTAAGTAGGCAAGACTGGGCATGGTGGGTTAAGCATTCAGGGATGCTCATTCCCAGGGGTTCTAGGGCCATTATTTCTCTTCAGGGATTTTAGCATCCCCAAATCTCTGATCCTTACGATTTCTCTAAGGAAAAGCAAACACATGTGGTGGCTCTTTCAGTGTTTGACCACAACAAGGCTGAGAGCAGAAACACCTTGAGGAAGAGAGCAGGCTGGCAACAGCAAGGGGATGGAGCAGAGGGTGATGCCTGGAGGGTCCTGGGGCTCTCCCTCACTAGCTGAAATGCAAAGAAGAGTAGAAGAGTAAAGCTTTCTCTTGTTGAGTTTCTTTGTTGGCTTGTTCTAAGGACATTCTGGATCTCAGAAATGCTTTCTTAGTTCTCTCTGGGAGAGGTTGGTTCCACCCATACTGCAGTGCTGCAGGCTCAGAGGGCTCAGTGGAGCGACCGAAACTGACCAATGCCTCCCTACCACCCTCCCTACACATATGGTAAGCAAGCTCCCCGCTCCGTTCTGCTTCCAAAGGAGTACTTTTTTGTTCTTGCAACTGAACCGTGACTGATGATAGCTCAAGTAAAAGATACCACACAAAACAGCAGAGTGCCAAAACAAACAACTTCCAGCAATCCAACATCAAAAAAGAGAGGGGGGAACATCAGAGTATTATAGACGGAAGGCTCACTGTTCCATTTCCCCCATCCAAATCTGTAGGCTGGCTAGCACCAGCAAGAAAGCTCAGAATTAGAGTGCAGTGCTGACAGTACAGAGACAACAGGGCGTGGAGAGGTAGCTGACTTCCAGCTGGCCACAAGAGCTGGCCGGCTTCGGGAGGAGGCCGGAGCCCAAAGAAACTCTGCAAATGCCCAGGAGTTTAATAGCTTCTACCAAGAGACATCAAACAGCTATAGCAACAACAATAAAAACACCCAACAACAGCATCAACAACAACAGCATCAAAAACAACCAAGCAACAACAAAACCCCAACTCCCTTAGTGCTGGAAATTTCAGTCAATGATTCAAGAGTGCACCAGATTATATACTCCTGATAATGACCACCGTAGCAAGCTATAAAAAAAAGCACTACTGTTACATCAGAGCAGTTCTTAACGTTGCTGACACCTCCCTGTGACTTTCCCACTGCCCTCTGAACTGCTGCTCACACTCATGGGACACAGCTCACACGTGTACCCTACTTAGCGTGGCTTGACTAACTGAGAAGCCAAATGTGAAGATTCACGGCCCACATTCACTTTAAACGATAATACATGACATTAAAATTCTTGAAGCTGAGAAAGCCGGCCGAACCCAACGCCGTTTACGTAGTGACTTGGATCATCCGCAGGGGAACCTTTCTGGTGGTTCTGCATGTGAAACAGCCCCAAGCAAGCCCAGCCGCCTCGCCATGTTCTGCTTCTCCAGAGCGAGTGTTGCCGCTCTTGCTACCCCACACCCCAGACTCTTCTGTGCAGCCAAGAGAGAAAGGCGGAGCCACAGAATGCAACTGAGAAGCAGATACAACCACCAAACTTTAACTTGTCAAAGAGCGTGCCGAACTCCGGACTCACAGGCGTGGTGGCTCTGAGAGCCACCGACATTCTTTTTACCGTAGTCATTAAAGTCTCATATACAAAACAGTGTGTGAAACTTCTCTGCAGCTGCATGAGCAATATGTACAAAGCGGTTGTTTTGAAGAAGCTACTCACGTGATGGTATGTAGCACAGTGGCAGAGGGCTCGCTGAGGACTCCTGAGGCCCTGGGTTCAATACCCAGCGGCGTCAGCAAATAACAAAATATACTCATAAGAGAGTACTGATGGGTGTGACTGGGTATGATGACATCACCTTGAACATGAATTCAAGGCTAGCTTGTGCTACAGGAGCCCTTCTCTCTCTCTTAAAAAAAAAAAAAAAAGGAATGGATGTATGTGTGTAAAAGGCCACCAACATGGCTTACTGGGTAAAAAGCACTCAGCTCTACAAGCAGATGTGAGGACCTGAGTTTGACTCCTGAGTCCACGTAAAAGCTGACTCGCAGCATGAACATCTACTCTCACAAGCTGGGAGGGAGACAGGAGACTCTTGGCAGCTCCCGGGCCAGCTAGCCTTGCTTAACGCAGCAGGAAAATGGAGACCCCATCACAAAAATGGTGACTGACATGAATGAGGCTGTCCTTTGATCTCACAGATCTGTACACAGGCTCATGCAGACCCACGTTCATACATGAGAATGGCCACATGCGTGTGCACCCATGTGCGCTTGCGCAATCCTCCCCCTAAAATAAAAAATGATGAAAGCTTTGCCTTTTTGCATGGAGCCAAGGGTATAGCTGTTTCAACTTATTTCTACAAAAACAAAATGATTAATTGCAAATGGAAACAACAGCATTTTTCTGAAAACTCGTTTCTGCGACAGCAAAAAGAAAGCATGCCCTTTTCCTTACACACGAGGCAAGGACAGGCATGTCTGGCTGCAAGACAAACTCAGAGGTACTGCTGTAGGCCTGAGGTTGACAGAGTAACAGCCTGACTGGCAAGCTCGTAGCACTGAGTGTTACCTGTTTGAATAAAGCGTAGTCCTGTCGTGTGGACAGTGCTCATTGACATACAAGGAAGATGACGATATTGTGGTCGCTAAGGAGGCGGCTTCAAACAGCGATGGGGTGCTGGGTACCAGGTCAGGCCTGTGGCGGGATCCCAGGGCTGGAGGAGAGAAAGCAAACGCATGCACTCGTGAATCTCACAGATACCTGCCTCTTTAGCTCTGTAATAACTTAAATGAGTCACAAGCATTCATTTTATGTTTCAGGCTGCAAATGAAATTAAGAATTAACTGTGCTCTTCTGAACTCCAACAGAAATGTAAAAGAGCTGCTTGCAAACAGGTTAAACAGAAAGGAAATGACATTAAGCTACAAAATGGCTTATGGAAATGATATTAGAGATGCTCTTTTAAAAACCTAATAAAGTGATTGACTCTTTCAAAATGATGGCATAAAAACTCTTGGGAGCTTAAGGAGATAATTTGGCAGAGATTAAAAGGATGACTGGCAGATGCATAAACAGAGAGGATGGGTTTTGCCCTCCCATGTAAGAAGCAGACTTCAAGGGACACAAACAAGCCCTTTAACAGAGCGACAGCCTGTGGCACCTCATCCCAATCGAGCCCACACAGACTTCTGCAAAGAATTCAGGGGGCTCTTCTTGACATCCTCTTTTGATAGCAAGGCTGCCTTTATAAAAGTGAGAAAGTTCTTCTTTCTATTGAAAAATTTAGGAGTCCAAAGAAAGTATTTACATCAGAGCCTCCACTGTCAGGAAGGATGACCCTTTCAGGCTCAGCAGTGACCTGGGCCTGTTCTCCATTCAGCATCCATATGGATTTTTTTTCCTTGTGTTTTTTGAGACAGGGTCTTATTATAAAGTCCTGACTGTCCTGGTACTCACAATATAGACCAAGCTGCTCTCACACTTAAAGGGATCTGCCTGCTTCTGCCTCCCAAGTGTTGGAATTAAAGGCATGTGCCACCACTGGCTGGCTTCTATGAATTCTTTCTCTTTCTCCAAACTGAGCTGAAATAATGTAAATGAATACAGTGCAGCCTTGGGTTGTTTCTGACATTGCTTGATACAAACAAAAGCTCCCAAATGATGTATTTTCACTGTGTGAATGGAAAAATAGCCCCACTAGGCATTGTCAGATGAGATGATGATGATGATGATGATGATGATTATTATTATTTGTAGTAGTAGTTTGGGCTGAATCCAGGGCTCTACACATGATAGGCAAGTACCCCATCACCATGTAGTTCCAGTCCCTGAATTTTGGATTTGGAGGAGTACATTTAATGAGGTAGAGGGAACAGCATGGAGGAAAAATGGAGCAGGGACAGGAAATACTGAACTTTGGTTCTGAAGTTTAGGTACATAAAATCTGTAAGCAATGGGTCCAATAATTCATGTGAAAAAAAATCCCCCACCCCACTACAGATGTACATCACATAACAGGTGTGCTACTTCCTTTGTTTCCAGGCATCCTGGAAACAGTGGAGTATATTTAATTTTACTAAAGCTACATGGGAGCCTGAGATAGGCCAGTTGTGAGTTCTAGGCCAGCCTAGAAACTTAACAAGATTTTAATTCACACAAAACCAAACCAAAAGTAAAGTGCCTATTCAAACAAGAGTTATTTAAGAAAACAAATTTTGTCCTGTTACTCAAACTGTTGACATCCGTAACTTCCTGTGTGTTCTTAGAAATCGGGCAGCCTGCTGAGGAAGGGGCCAACAGAAGGCACCTTAGAGGAAGGGGATGGGAATCTACAGAAACTGCTGTCATCAATACAGAGAGGCCCAAAGGCAATGGCCTGGCTACTTGTCCTATTGCTGTGACAAAATAACCTGACAAAACCAACTCAAGAAAGGAAGGTTTGTTTATATTTTGGCTCACAGTTCCAGGGTGTCATCGACCGTGGTGGGGAAGCCATGGCAGCGGGAGCTTGAGGTAGTTAGGCATATTCATCAGCAGTCAAGATGCAGACACGGATGGGTGTGTATGCTCAGCTACCTTTCTCACTTTTATGCAGCCCAGGATGAAAGCCTACGGAATGGTGCCACCCAATTTTACGGTGAGTCTTTTCCACCATAGTTAACCTAATCAAGACACTCTCTCATGGGCATGTCCAGAAGTTGAACTAATCTAGACAATTCTTTACAGTTATGCCCGGAGGTTTCTCTCCTAGATCACTCCAGGACCCACCAAGTTTAAATTAACCACCATAGGCAATTCATTAACTCTCCTTGAAGTAACTCTAGACATAAGAATAGGATAAAGGAATTCAATTTAGTCCATGGTTGCAAGTGCTGAGATAGAAAAGGATAGGGATAGCAATCTGTTCTGAAGACTCAGAGGGGAGGAAGGTATCTATAAGGAGTTTTGAATCTTCTCTAAGAAGTAAGAGACACTTTGGAGATTTTATAAAGCACATACTGACTTAAAAAAAAAAAAGTCTACATTTGTTGTTAGCCAAAAAAACAAGAGAAGCCTGGTGCCACAGCACACACCTCTAATCCCAGCACTCGGGAGACAGAGGCAGGCGGATCTCTGTAAGTTCGAGGCCAGCCTGGTCTACAGAGCAAGTTCCAGGGCTACGCAGAGAAACCCTGTCTTGGCACCACACACACACACACACACACACACACACACACACACAACTTCCCCTTATTGATTAAAATAGAAAATTCAAAGTATCAACTCAGCAGATAGAGAAAAGTGTTTAATAAAAATTTGTTTGGCTAATAACTTTTTGGCAAATTAGAAATAGGAAAAGAAAGTTCCTTGTTCTGACAACTGATATGAAATACAACAAGCTTCACTTTAAACAATGAACCATTAGAAACACTATCTTTAACATCAGGACAAGGTAAGGCTGCCTAGAGTTATCATTTCTGTTCATCACTGTATCAGCAGTCCTAGCCAGCATAGAGAGAGAAAAAGATACAAGCTCTACCGGGCATCATCAAACAGCCAGAACACACAGTTCTTAAAGAAGGTACAAAGAGTCCGCACCAATCTCTGCTTATCCACGCAATGCATCTGCATTCATACTAAATAAACAAATTCTAACATTTATTTAAATTCACTAAAGCCGCTCTAAATAAAGAGGATTATTATGTCATTACATACGTGTGCACATAGGTGCATTTGCATGTACATGTCTGTGCTGCACACAAGAAGAAAATTTAGGAAAACATACACTAATATGCTAGCATTTGTCACCACTAAATAGGTGTCTTATAGAGGTTTTCTTTAAATATCTTGGTATTTGCTATTTTTATAATAAATCATATCATGCGTTGTTTATATAGTATTTCATATCTATGTAAACTTATTGTTCTCTGTGTAGTCCTAACAAAATTTTATTTATAGACTCCCTCTTGGAGCATGTATTCTCTGATTTTTCTTCTGTGACTTTATACGACTCAGAATTTACTAGAGTTTTTCTGTTTTAGAAAAGCTGCACGCAAACGTTTACCTTCTTCATCCAGGCTGCTGAAACTCTGTCCTTCGGTTAACAAATCACGCTTCTCATCCTTCCATTCCTGGCCGATGGAGGACACGATCTCCTGGGAGGTCGCCTTCAACGCGGCGATCGAGTTGCACCGCTTCTTAGAGGGTGAGGCCTTCAGAACTGGACAGCAAGGAGGAGTAGTCGTTAAAGCCGGCCACAGTGGGGTGGTGAGCACAGTGGGGCTGGGCACAGTGGCAGTCCCAGCACTCAGGAGGCTGAGGCAGCAGGGCTTTGGAGGGTGGCCTGGGTTACACACTGAGATCCTGTTTTAAAACAACCACAGAACTAAAGAAACGAAACTTAAAAAAATCAGATTCAGATTTCTAAATTTAATATTCTATTTGTTAGTGAATATTTTAGACATAATCTGAGTATAGAAGACAAAAGCTCATATATATATATGTATATGGAGAGAAAGAGATTAAAGAGTTTGTGTTTTGGGCTTTATTATTTGTTCAAAATGGCTTGATTTTAAGAAAAATATTCTAAATTGAACTGTCTTTGGATTTGGAAATAGTCTTATTTGAGGTGAACTTCGTGTTTTTGTTTTTTGTTTTTGCTAAAGAATTGCCCCTCCTCCTCCTTGTTTTTCTTATGCTGGGAGCTGGGTGAGTTGGTAAGTACAGATGGTGTAGTTCAGAGAGTTCTCATGACCCCAGTTTTTTTAGCCGGGGACCGGGACTTTCTAAATGTGCCAGTGTTTAATCGTATATGCATGTTGCCCAACTTAGCCAAGTTATTTCCGATTGCTTCTTTGTGATTTTCCACTGAAACTCCTTCTCTGTGGCCTTGTCAGATGTATATTTCTCTCCCATCTCTGTCAGAATGGCAGCGGTGGTCTCCAATCTGAGTAGCATGCTGGGCACCCTGAGCCAGTGAAAATGTACTTCCCCAAGTATCATGTTTGCCAAAGCCTGTGGTTTCATAGAGGACCCTTTGGTCGGAGCTGCTTAAGCTGTAGACTGATCTTCACCACTCATGCTCATGCTTTTGTACAATAACTCTTCTTGGCTGAATATTGCTAGAGAATTTCATTAGAGGGGGGAAAGAGGGAAGCCGAAACCTGTTCATGCTTCCCCTGAACTTGTTACTGGCAGCAGCCCTTTGGAGGTTTGCTTAAAGGGGTGAGCTGACAGCAATTGGATTAGTCACCATGTTTAGCTTTGGGACTCGCCTGAGTTTGGATTGCATGGTTCATTAGGGCTTTCTGTGGACAGGTTTCAAGAGATTAATTGGAGAAGGACTTTGGGATTTACAAATGAGGGAAGAACAGAGGGCAATCTCCCTGCTTCCAGGGCAGGGAAGGCTTAGCTCTCCCCAAGCAGTTTTATATTAATATCATCATCATGATAAGTGATATTCATGGTCTAGGGCATTCTTTAGTCTGGAGGCCAACACTCACATTGCATATCTCAAATTGTTGAAATGTCTAAGGGAGGCTGGACCTTTTTACAGGCTTAGAAACAGAGAGGCAGAGGAGTGGGCTCGCTCCAGTTCACAGGGTTAGAGAGTGAACCTCAGGGGCCTTTCTTGTTTTCTTCACTGATGAATTAATGGTTGATTTTCTAGCTCCTTAGAATTCCATTTTCTGGTTAAGGTGTGTGTGTGTATGTGTGTGTGCATGCGTGAGCATAGCTATGTGAACCTAAAGGAAATTTTGGATGTTCAAACAGCTGTCTTGCCATTCCCCCTGGCTACTCACAATTGATTTTAATGATAACTCAATAGACCAAGAACACTGGTTTTCCTTCGCTCCGCATTCTGTCAGGCAGTGTTCACTGTGCAGGTGGAAGCGATTACCCACATGCTGGTGTCTGCTGTAACATTTCCCCCTACTTTCGTTAATCTTTTATGAATGATGACACATTCCTGCCCTTTGCTATAGTATCTTTAGATTTCTAAGTAGAGCAATTTTATTTTTTTTATGTCTAAGTCAGAGAATAAGAGCTATGGTTTGGACACTACTAGGGGTCCCTGACACTTCAGGTGAACTACAAGGTTGAACTATTTTTATAGGAATATGAAAGCGATATGAGTTTTCCAGAGGTTGAGTGAACTGTGCTGTCCTCACAGGCTGAATTCAGAAACAGATGCAAAGCTTCAAATAGTCTCAACTAAGACAGATACTCAGAGTTTCAGAATAGTCTAAGAAACGCCACTCTCTCACTATTTGTTTTAGGAAGCATAACTATCACCACAATTGTTTTTATGTTAAAATTTTGTTTTGTAAGAGTCAGTACTTGCTGTTCTACCATGACAGAGATGCAGGGGCCTCTTGTTTGCTGCCCTGTGAGTATCCAAGGCTAGCTGGCCTGAGAGCTTCCAGGGACCTCACGTTTCTGCTTTCCATCTCCCTTCAGGAGTGCCTGGATTTCAGATGCTTACTTCTGCATCTGGCTTTACCTAGGTTTTAGGGGGATGCCTGTGGGACAAGTTCCCCAGCTAGACCCCAATAAGTTTTTATTGTGAAGTGGTAAGAATCAGTAATTCATAATATGTTTTTCCCAATTCAGATTTCTGTAAGACGTAGACAGTTCTTTGGGGGGAGGGTCCTTACTAATTTTTAAGATACAAAGTTACCCTAAGAGCAGACGGTCTGAGCATTGCTTTCCTTCTCCACTGTTCTTACTCAGATGCTGATGCTCAGCGCCGAGACCCAGCTCAGAGAATGAGGACATGGGCAGTGTAAGGTGACTGGAGCGGGCAAAAGAGGGACAGTGGAGGAAGACACTCAGGAGGGTCAGCCTGGGGGTGTGAAATGAGAAAGACAGCAGAGGGGCCCCTGGCAACAAACCTTTGCCAAGACCACAGAATACCTGGAGCAAGAGCTAACAACTTTGCCTAAATGGTGAGTTCCTCAGTCCACATATGAGCCTTGCCATTTTCAACCTAAACTGACTTGCATCTGGTTGAAAACTGAATGCCTTAGGGATGTCTGAGGTTTTATTTATTTATTTATCTATTTATTTATTTATTTATTTATAGACAGGGTTTCTCTATGTAACTCTGGCTGTCCTAGAACTCACTATGTAGCCCAGGTTGGCCTTGAACTCACAGAGATCTGACTGCCCCTGTTTCCTGAATGCTGGCATTAAGTATGTGCCCCATGACATCTACCCAGCAGGATCTATCATCTGGTTTCCATGGCCCACTCCTTCCCTGAGCGTGTCTTTAGCTAAACGAGTGGCTCCCATCCTTTCTTATGCTGTGACCCTTTGTAACAGCTCCTCATGCTGTGGTGACCTCCAACCATAAAATTATTTTTGTTGCTACTTCATAACTGTAATGTACTGTAATGTAAATATCTGTATTTTCCAGTGGTCTTAAGTAACCCCTATGAAAGGGTTCTTCAAACCCCCAAAGGGGTTGGACCTACAAATTGAGAACCGTTGAGCTAAACCATGTCTGATATCAGGCACCTGGGCCCATCTCCAGCCTGTCCTGCCACTCAACTGTCTCTAGATCTGACCACTTTCAGCTCAACCATCTGCCTTTCCTGAACCTCTCCCCATCTTTATTCTTACCCCCAGCCCTTTGCATGGGCTCTTTCCTCTCCTTGAGATGTTTTTTTCTGTCTTCCTGTGATCTCTGCATTAACACTACAGGACTTGAACATCTTTTCCTACCTAAAACTCCTTTTGGGGAAGAACTGGTATACCCTTAGAAGATATGAGAAAATGTATCAGGTTACCTGGGCAAAGAATTTCAGAGAAGTTTTTAACACAATGGTGACTAATGCTTCTAGAAAATATAGGAATTTTGTAGATATTAATGCCTAGAAGGGTGGAATGAATGGAGAAGAAGGCAGAAGGCCAAAAAATAAAAACAAAACAAAAAAGGAACAAAAAAAGATACTTGAAGACTGAAGACCAGTGCTCTTTTCTTGGTACAGGATCTTAACTCATAACGAAGTTATGTCCTTAAGCCTTAGGGCTTTTAGCCATCACTGATGAAACATACTTTTGTTGTAAAGTCCCAAGCGTACCGATTAAATTGCATCTTTTTGAAATGGTGGTGGGTAGTGAACATTTCACCCATTCATCGTATTACTCGTCAAACAATAACTTAAAGTGTTCCGAGCTGCTGGAGCCAAGAAGAGAGGGTGTATAAGGTGGGGTTGGTGAGAAGCAACGTCACAGGGCAGGGCCGGAGGCCACATCATCAGTAGACACCAGAGCTCTGTGAAGGGCTTTGTAGTCAAGGAACCCTATGGAAGTTTCCGTCTCCCAAACTTATAATAACTATTTTTGTTGTAAAACAGTTTGAATGGGAAGTTAGAGAGAGTAGAGCTGTATGTCAGGCTCATTCTTCTGGCTGCATTGTAGAGAGGGACTGGATTGTATAGGGACACAGCTGGGCACAAACGGACCTTTATGGGAGGGGGCTATATGAATATATTTCAGGCAAAAAAATTTCATAAAAAACCCAAATTACGTCCACAGTGGCCTCACGCAAGAAGGAGTGGCCTCCTCATGTTTTCGAGTGTAAGGCTGCGGGCGTTGGTGAGTGGCTACGTGGGGCGGAGCCACGGCATGATGGACGTATTAGTGGTCTGGGTTACTGGGTGGGTTGCCGTGGCTGATGGTGGGATGTGGATTCAGGAAAAGAGGCAGGCTCTGTGCGGGGGGCAACCAACTTCTACTATGAACTTGGTGGGCTCAAAAAAAAAATCATGGAGTGTGAGAGGGTTGGAGAGGCAAGGGGATGTGGCAGATTATGGGATAGGCCCACAGAAGGTAAGGGACCGTGATGGGCATGGGGAAGTTACTCAGGGAGAAATATATAAAGGGGAGAGACAAAGTTCTGGCCCGCATCTGGAACGTGCACATATAATGTTGAGGCACAGCTGGAGAGACACCTAAGGTCACCAGAGAGGAGCATGAGAATCTGAAGGCGAAGCAGAAGGGTCCAGAATCATGAAGGACAGTGAAGACGCACTTCACAAGAGTATGGCTAGTAGTCTCCGATGCTTCAGAGATCAAAACAAAACAACAGGCTGAAAGCTGTTAAATAGCTTGGAGGAGGCTGCTGACTGGCAACTGCAAGAGGAAAATTTCGGTGGAGTGGTAGGATCGGCATCCAACTGGGGTGTGCTCGCTAGTGACAAGAAACAAGGTAACGAGACACCTGCAAGTGTGCACAGCTCTCAAGAGGAGAAAGGCACCACAGGAGAGGCACAGAGATGCGGCACTGAGGGGTTGTTTTCAGTCACAGGAGGAGTGGACTGAAGACCTAGGCATGGTGCTGGCCAAGGATGGATGGGCAAAACCACCTTTGTGTGAAGGTAATCTCTAGGAGGATCTGCTGAAGACACTAAGAAGACCCACCATCCATGTGGAGCATCCTGCAGCCCTTCCCAAATGCACACAGCAGGCCTCCCCCATTCCTGCCCTGGGTGCGAGGTCTGTACAGCTTACATCCAATAAAAGACTCAAATAAAGCAAGTGAAATTTATGAGAGAAACAAGCCGGACCTGGAATACGTTAGCTCACTGGAAGGCAGAGGACGAAATCACCTTTTCTACTGTGACAGAACAGGACACCGGCAACCATGATGAGGTGCCCACTGCCCAAGCAGAAGCATGGTCCTGAGCATGTTGTTAAGAACTCGGGAAAAACAAAGCTAGATTCTGACCCATTTCATCTATCAAAAAAGTACCACAGGGACCAGGAAAAGAATTTTAAAGATTTGCATGAAGTAGAATTGGTGACGTAGATTTAGTGATAGAACACTTGCCCAGCACGCAAGAGGCCCTAACTTCAGTTTCCAGCACTGGAAAAAATACACTCCTTCTGTTTAAAAGTTTGCATACAAATGAACAACAAAATTCCAAATCAACTGTTAACCAACTAACTGAGCAAAACTGAGACCTCTATGCTTAAAATACAAATACAAAAAAAAAAGAAATGAATTAAGTCCTAAATAAAAAGACAGCCCATGTTCATGGAATGGAAGCCATCATATTATTAAGATGGCAGAGCTTCCCAGATTGGTCCACAGAATCAACCCAAACCAAAATGCTGCTTTCCTTTTGAAAACATAAACTGACCAGATGACTATTAAAGCCATGTAGAAATACTAAGGGCCCAGACTAGCACGGATGAGCGGGGGAAGAACAGGTGAATGACTCGTGATTCTTGAATGCAAAACAGACAGCTGAAATACAAGCACTGGGGCGGGGAGGGGGGGGACTTGGATAAGGGAGTACATACTGATCAGCAAGATGGGACGAGAGTCCAGAAACAAATCTTTACATACAACTGTGTTAATCGATTTCCAACAGGAGCACCAGAGCAATTCAACATGGGAAAAACAGGCTTTTCAACAGTGATGGAAGAACTGGAAATACAGTGAGAAAATGAGAAAAGAGGAATCCTACCTCATAGACCTAATTGTAAGAGGTGAAACTGTGCGACTATTAAAAGGAAATAAGACCTTGGGGAGGTGATACATATCTATACCACATCAAATGCAGTGAGGGAAGGGGGAGAAAGAGAGAATGGAACTATATCCAAATTAAAAAAAAATGTTCTTTAAAGGACACCGACAAAAATACCAAATGAAAACTTACAAAATTTGGAAATCATGTTTCTGATAACAGGCTTGTGTCCAGAATATATAAAGAGATTTCAAAAGTTCAACAGCAACACGCACATGACTGAATTAAAAATGGGCCAAGAATCTGAGAATATACAAATGGCCAGTGAACAAATGAGATGTTTAACATTATTTGTCTTTGGAGAGTAAAAAACCGAAAGCATAATGAGTCACAACTCCACACACACCAATATGGCAGAGCTGAGAGAGAACCAGCAGGTGAGGAGGTAGAGAACGAGGCTCTCGACGGTCGTCAGTGGGACAGTGAGACGGTGCAGATGCTTGGGAAAAGTTTGCAGAGTTATCACGCAATTTCACTTTTAGGTACCTTCAGAAAAGAAATGAAAATATACACCCATACAGATCCTCATACGTGAACTTTCACAGGAAGAGTCTTCATAAAAGCCAGAAAGCTGGAAATTAGCTTTCAACTGAGGATCAATAAATGTGACATGCAATAGAATATTTCTCAGGAGTGGAAAAATAAAGTGCCGATATATGATACAACATATATAACTTTATTTAATGTAGAAAGTCACACATACAAGTCATCCACTACTGGTTTCTATGACGTTTCCTAAATCGGTTAATACCATGGAGACAGAAAGAAATGCTGGGAAGGAGAGGAATATGGTGATTACTAATGGGTGGTAATAAAAATGTTCTAAAATTAGACAGCTGTGATGACTGGATGACTTAGTGAATATATTAAAACCCACAAATCTGCACACTTTAAAGAGGTGCATTTCGCAATATGTAATGTATACCTTAACAAAACTGTTATAAAAAATAACTCAAAATGAGAAAAAGTTAAGAAGTAAGTCTTGGGGTTGGAGAGCGAGCTCGGGGGTTAAGAGCATTTGGTGCTCTCGCAGAGGACCCGGGTTCAGTTCTCAGTTCCCACGTGATGGCTCACAATCATCTGTTAACTCTACTTTCAGGAGTTCTGACTCCCTCTTCTGGCCTCTGTAAGCACTGCATGCACACAGCACACACACAAACATGCAGGCAAACACTAGTACACATTAAATAGAAAAAAATTAATCTTTTAAAAAGTAAATAAGACTTATTACATTAAAAGCATGATAATTCAGAGACTGGGGAAGTCTGTGACACATACTGTATTTTTTGGAACCGAAGAAGCCACCAATTATGATGTAGGTTTATTTGCTACCTCATTAAGGGGAGATAAAAACAAACAAGAAACAAACAAACAAACAAAAAAAAACCAGCAACCACAGTGAGGAGGCTTTGGGAGAAGACTTCCTCTTCCAGAAAGAGAGAAAGAGAGAAAGACAAAGAGAGAAAGACAAAGAGAGAGTGAGTGTGCGTGTGTGTGTAGCATTAAAGGGCTATGTCCTTTTATAAAGTACTGGCCCAGGGGGAAGAGAGGTAGAAAATCTTGGAAATTATGAGCCACAAACCTGAACACAAGAGACTTGCAATCTGAATAAACAGTACTTTATGGTCTATCTTAGGTCAGGAAAACCTTGGGCAGAAAAATTTAATTTATGGGGGTGTGTGTGTCTCAATTTGACACTAATTTTTATGAGACAACCAATTGTGTTTAAGGCTGAATAATAAGATGAAGGTTTATATAAATGTTGAGCTTATGTAAATTATTCGGAAAAATAATAAACACTCAACATAAGTGGTCAGATACTACGTAGCCTAATTCTCAAAGGAGTTACAAATGACCGACAAATCATGAGAAACACTTGACCCTAACCAGTACTTGAGAAAAATAAAACAATCAGGTAACATTTTCTTATCACAGTGGCATGATTTAAAAAGCCTACTGGAGGCTGAGGGCTGTACTTGGCTTCTCTACAGTTATGTATATTTAATATTCACATCTTGAACTCTATCCCAAGTAAACAGTCCCAGTTTAGACACAGCATTTATCTGGAACTGTGATCATAAAAAATATTAGCTAGACATAGGGAGAGGAGAAATGATGCAAATACCAATCCCTAAAGGAGTGGATAGCAGATTACGGCACACCCCTATAATTTTCAGGCTGCATTTCAGCTTTGAACGATGTCTGGAATATTCAAGGATTTGAGAAACGATTTCTATTATAATGCTATGCAAAAATCAGAGAGCAGAAACCCTCTTTTTACGTGCGGTGACAAATCAAACCTGGACCTTGCACACGGCAGTCACACACTTTGTTGGTTATCGGCTTTATAAAAATGCACTAAAGCACAAAAGTGAAAATTGGGAGGAAGTGCATCAACCTCTTAGTACCTAGGCAGCTCTGGGCAGAGGGCTTGCAAGTAATTATCATGGCTTCATCTGCATTTTCAAACTGCAGCAAATATTATAAGAAAAAATTTACAATTACCAACATCATGATTTTGGGGTTGACTAACTTATTCTGACTCTCGTTATGAAGGTGAGTCACAGACTAATTAAATGATGAAATAGCAATGTGTGTATAATATGCTTATTCTCCACTTTCCACAGTTTGAACACTAAGAGTATGCACATAGAAAACTTCCCCTAAGTATAAAGATAAATAAGATGCCATGTAACACCTTGATTTAAAATAATTATTATTAGCTTTGGGCCTAGTTTGTTCTAGTAACTTAAGCACTTGTGGAATGAAGGCAGCATACTGATTTGAGAATGTTCTCTCTCTTTTTTTTCAAAGCTGTGTCTGCTGGGCAAGCACCACATCGGAGCTAAACCCATAGGGGCTTTCTTCAATTTTTGATGTGAGAATTTTTGATCTATAGACTTGACCCTGAGCCTGCCTTTGTAGCTTCCCACCATGTGTGGGATTGTGTGAGTTTTACTTTTTTCTTTTTGACACAGGATCTCACTGTATACCCAACAGTGGTCTGGGGTCTTCCAGTCCTCCTGTTTCAGCTTCTCAGGTGCCGGGATTATAGGTATGTGCCACTATGCCTGTTAGCATGTGTGCTTTGATTTGTCATGAAGGTTCTTCTCTTTTCTCTTTGATTTCTTCTCGAAACTATGGGTGCCAAAGGCAACACATAAATAAATCTGTTAACTGTATATTGTGTGTTGTGTTCACACGTGTGCATGTGGAGACCAAAAGGTTGATGCTGGGCGTCTTCCCCCATCACTCTCTACCTTATTTATTTATTCTTTTGAGAAAGGGCCTCCCATTGGACATGAAGTTTATGGACTGGCCAGCAAGTTCCAGTACTCTACTGTCTACTCCTCACTAGTGCACAGATTATACTGTGCTCTGCTTTTTACAGGGGTGCTAAGGGTTCGAACTCAGGTCCTCATACTTTCATATCACTTTACTAACTAAGCTTCTTCCCACACCCAGCCTGTATATTTTTTAACATAAAAATGGGCCAGTTATTACGGCATCATTAAATCATGATACTTAATCATAATTGGTCATTATTACCACTGCAAAAAAAAAAAAAATTCCAACTCTTCCAACAAAAACTTTCCACAGATATATGGTGACATCAGTAACAAGTGCTACAACCAAGAAATTTTAATCCCCTTACCTTGAATCTTCTTGAAAACTCTGGAATTCATAAACTTTAAAAATCTATCTGCATAAAAACTTGGTCTATGAACTGAAACGGTATCCTGAAAAAAGAAAGAAAGAAAAAAAAAAGATGACAGGTCTGCCTCTTGATGTTCATCTCAAGTTAGGAAAAGTTAGCCAAGGTCTTAAATAAAACATGACCAAGAATTAGAAGGACCAGAAGGGCTGGGAGCAGCTGGTAAGACTCAGTCAAGAGGAAGAGAGTCAGCAGGGCATGATGGCACACGCCTTTAATCCCAGCTCTCAAGGAAGCAGAGGCAGGTAGATCTCTGTGAGTTCAAGCCAGCCTGGTTTACAAAGTGAGTGCAGGACAGCCAAGGCTACACAGAGAAACCCTGTCTCACAAACAAACAAACAAACAAACAAACATAAAATGAAGCATGAAGGGACAGGGGAGACAGCCAAAGGACTCTGCTTCATAAATAAAATGTGTCCATCCTGTCAACACCACCAGGGCACCGGGGGAGGCGGGGAACTTAGATGCTGTTTTTCCTGATACACAACTAGCAATCCGAGCAGCATTTAGAATGAAGGTGAAGGTGGCACTTGTCTCGAGTACAGCAGTGTAGGAGGTATCTGCACTTTCAGCTCGGGACATCTGCAACTTCGCAGGGAGCCCAGTTCTCAGCCGCAGTGTAAGGAACAGAAACACACAGAGCATAAGGGTGACATTTAAATTAGTGTGGCTCATCCCTAGGTAACAAGGCAAGAAGGCTGAGGTTACACTGCATTAGCTACTGATCACACAGGACTGGGTTGAATTAAAGGGCCGGGTCCCTCTCATGTTCAGCAGGAGTCCTTAGGACGGTCAGGTCATTTTATAATAATCCAGAAAAGAGCACGGATGAAGGAGCTGATTCTCTATGTTCATCTGGTAGAGGCTCATTTTTGAATGTAGGTTTCTGAATCTCAATAGTGAAATTTCTAAAAGTTCAAGTGTAGACCCTGTGAAGGGTCCGCAGTGGGCTTCAGGGAGTATTGAGCCAGAAGTCAGGAGATCTGCACCTGGTGTGAAGTTTGTTTCTAATGGGCTGTGTGATACTGGGAACAGCCATGTCTCAGGGATTCCTTCATCTATGAACACACTGTTCCATGAATCTCTGTACTTCGAGTTAGAAACATCTGTAATTCTGCAATGGGAAGTTAAAAGGGCACAACGCTTCAGGCACACTTGGAAGGCTGAGCAGGCCCTTGGGGATCTGGAGACATTTGTTTCTGGTGTGACATGTGACCTCCCAATGGCACTGGCAGTTTCTGTCTACGTGGACAGCTTCTCACAGCAGATGCCATGATTTACAAATATTGGTACAGAGTGAGGAATCCATGGATGATTGACACTCAGTCCTTGCCTTAAAGGCCCTCTATTATTGTTATCTTTGGTCTGAAAAAAACCCTGTCTAAATAATACATTTGTAAACAAATGAAACTAAGTCTTGATTATCTTACGGTTTTACAAATGCATAACAAGTACAGATCTCTTTCCTACAACCAAACTAAAGATTGGAAGACATAGAAAGGTTGGGGCCTTTTTGCTAATGTGAGACCAGATCACTGACCTGGTAATGGAATGAAAGTATCTCTGAAAACATCAAATGACCTTGGGATATTTGGCATCTACCTTCTGCATTCAAGGTGCTGTGAGGTTCCTATCTGTCTCAGCTGGGAGACCTAAAATTAACTGACCTTGATTTTTTTTCATAAGAGGAATCCTTGATCTGGTGTTTTCTCCACCTGACGTTTTTCTGTGCCTCACTCCTCACCTTACAAAGGGAACCTTTGCATTCCACATAGAAACAACCACTGTTTTGTTTCCTTCTCCTCTACCTGGCTGTTGGGCTGGAAGCCATTTATTTGAATAGCTGTTCAAATGTATGTGGTCTTGTTCTTAGATCGGAGCCTCAGATTCAGATTCTCCGCATGGGAAGACCTTTGCTCTCCTCTGAGTCTAGTGACAGCCTCAGCAGGACTAGAGGTATCTACAGTTTAACAAAACACAGGTCACTCACCCCGTCATAAACGAGGGCTTTCCAGGAATGTTCTAATTTCTTCATTAACCTAAAAAGGAAAAAGATGGGGAAAATAATACTGAAAATGCAAAACTTTTCTTATTGGGTGAACTTTCAGAAAACAAAACAAAACAAAACAAAACAAAACAAAAAACCTGTTTTGATTACATTTGAAATAATGAAAGATCATTTCCCCAAATTTCTCACCTATATGATTGGAGAATATCAATAATGCCCATGAATAAAAGCAGTTTTTCTCCCTTGTGGCTTTTAGCTGGAATGCCTCCCATTCTGTGGGTAGAGCAAAGGGGAAAATATTTTATAGCATAAGCACAGAAAGCAAAAATTCATTGCTAATTATACACTGAAAACACTAAGAGCCTTAGACTACCTCTTCCTTTATTGCCATGAGTTTTCATCACTTTAAAGGATCATAACTTCATAGCTGTCACATCTGAAGGGCTGGGTGGCAAGAATCTAATTACAAAGTCATTTCTGAGCACAGAAAGGATTTCTAGAGCACTGTAAAACACTGCTCTGTGAGAAAAGCAATACTAGGGTTGCAGAAGAGCCTGTCTACCATGCCTGAGGCCCCGGGTTTCATCCCCAGGGCTGCATAAAGTCACATGCACAGTGGCAGACACAGGAGGCAGAAGAATGAGGAGTTCAAAGCCACTCTTGGCTACATAGAAAGTTCAAGGTCAGCCTGCATTACACAAGAGTCTAGAAGAAAATTTGGAAAATTAATTCTTGGGATACATTTTTGCAGGGCATATGTGTATGTATGCATGCATGTATGTATTAACCTGAAAAGATTATTTGGAGTTAGCAGTTTTATAACTTGAATATTACATTTTCTAATATGGAATCTTTACTCACATCAATGACAATGTGATTCATAGCGGTATAGCATTTCACAAATTTGAATAATTTGTTCAATGGAGTATTGAATAGTTAGATGGAATTGCAAGCAAAGGTTTCAACAAAGACTGACTATGTGTTAGTTTTCTTTATGAAAGAAAAAATGTGCGCCTGGCTTAGCCATTGCCTGAGAAGCATAGAAAACAGCCTATTATGGCTCTAGGAAGTGATTTCCTCTGTCTCCCGGCTCAGCAAGCTCACATGTGATGACTCAACCATTTCAACGATCTTCTGAGGTGGTAATGGTTTCTATTGTCAAATATGCATTCTACATGTGCAAATGAAGCCTGCAGTTACTAACATATCTGGCCAAGGGGAGAGATAACATCTGCCAGGGTACAAAGGTAAGACCAACAGAATCCCCCTTATGCAGATAAACAGCTCTGAAGTGTCAATATCATTCCCATCACGTGCTTGTTTAAGTACATGTTTACTGAAATCCAGAGTTCATTCTTCCCTCTTCTGGGAGATGTTTTGAATGTGGAGCAAATGAGGAGATAAACATTTTCAGTGTTTTTTTTTTTGTTGTTGTTGTTTTTGTTGTTGTTTATAAGGAAGTATCTAAAACCAGAAACCATGTGGGTGAAATATTGATACAAACTTGAGACACTGCCACTTATCCAGTTGTTTAGAGATAAAGCAAAATGAAGCTGGTTTAAGTCATTTATCTCCAACCAGGAATCTATTCCCAGAGCGCCATCAGTCGGGAGCTGATTGTATATAACTACCCAGGGACTGGGGTACCTCCCAAATCAGGACGGGTGTGTGGCATCACTTACGTGTCTGGATTCTCTGCGATGATTCCATCAGCAGGCTTGCCTGGACCCTGGATGGATTCCATGGCTGTGGAGTAGAGGACTCTTTGCATCCCAGGTCGCTTTGCATCCGGAACGATTTGTAGGGGCTCCTCCTCTTTGTCTTTGAGGGGATGGTCCAAGATGTGGATGCCTAGCAAAAGGCTGTAGTCCATGATCTTGAAGCTTTCCAGCACCTGAAGAAGGAAGAGACCCAGGAGGTCGGTCACCCCAAAGAGCCTTTGAGTCTGAGAGTTCTGGGGCAGCAGACAAACCACACCTGCACGTGTCTATCGAGAGGCAGACAGGCAGAACAACATCAGAACCAAAGCACTCCTAGTTACTGTGAGGCCACCAGCAGGAAGGACTGCCTAGGCAGTGGGAGAATGAAATTTTTATGCAAATCTAAAGGATTTGCCAGGTGCCACACTCCTCCCTTGGATTCAACCCTCAGAACAGCCCTATGAGCTGGGTATTACTGCTGTCTCTGTTATACAGACGAAAAACATGGAAGATGAAAGAATCAGTTCGGTCACAGACAGCTCGTCAGTGACAGATCCACAAGGTGGAATTTGCCATTCGCACTCCTAATCAGCACAAACAGAGAAACCACTACCCAGCCTTGTAAGCGTGCATGCGCGCCCTCGGCTTCTGTCTCTATTTTCTTCCCCACATTTGATCTTGCTGAGTTTAGTGATGACCTTTCTTAAAGCCGGTCTTCCAACGCTGCCCATCATTTCCCCATAGCAGGTCTTTGTAAAATTTAGGATCTCAACAAATAACAGGGCTTAATTGATCCACTCTGTAGACAGTGGGGAGGTGAAGGAATTAAAATACGGCTCGGTGTAGCCAGACAAAAGAGAAGGCAGTGCTGTGAAGGTCACAAGATCTAGGTGACCACGCCTCGGACCATCTCTGGGAGACATACACACTGGAACCAGCCTTAGACAGGAAGTGCCTGGTCAGGAGGCACGTGCTCCTTTTCTACCAGTGTGAGTGAGTTCTCTGGACCACAGGCTGTTGTAATACCCGCCATTTTCACACAGAGATGCTCAGGAAATGAAGGCCTGACCCTGGTCCTTGGCCAATGCAGGATCAAAATCCAAGAATTCTTCATGCTTCTCATTTCCCTTAAGCCTAAGTGGTTTTTTTCCTTTTTAATTTTCATTTTATGTACATTGGTGTTCTTCCCTCATGTATGTTTGTATGAGGGTGTCAGATCACCTGGAAGTGGAATTATAGACAATCGTGAACTGCCATATGGGTGCTGGGAATTAAAGCCGGTCCTTTGGAAGAGCAGCTGGTGCTCTTAACCACCAGGCCATCTCTCCAGCTCCCAACTTAAGTGTTTTTAGAGCAGATACTCATGCTATTTGAAAGAGGGAAGCTTTCAAGAGGGAGTTGGATGGGAAGGAGAATACTTGTGGATGCAGCTTCCTGGAGGCTAGGTGAGAAAGGAAGGCTTCCTGAAGGAGGATATATGTAGTCTTTGAAACCTGCCAGTTCCTGAGTCTCAGTCATCTTTGCCATTAGTGTTAAGTACATAATAGGCTGTAGAGAAGTGTAAGTTATTCTAGAGAATTTATCCCTCAATTTTTCTTTTCTTTCTTCTTCTTCTTCTTCTTTTTTTTTTTTTTTTTTTTTTTTTTTGAGTAGCACTAGGGATGAAACAAAGACTGGAGAATATTACATAAACATGGCTACCATGTTTATAGCCACAGACGACTCACCCTTCATTTTTTGATATGCTAGTCACATTTTTAGAGCAGAGACAGACAACAGTTGAGACTAGAATCATATTACTTGAGAGGCCTGGGACATAGAAATTATATTTCCAGAGACCCGGGTATGATCTTATAGTCATGCAGAACCAGCCGCCCCTAACGTCAGCATGGGAGGAGGACGTGGGAGGGCTGAGTAATGGCTGTTCACTGGCCCAGGGCAGTCAGTTCTCATGGAGGCACACTACTGCAGCCTTGACCTTCCACAAAGCAGTGGGCACCACGGAAAACAAGACCGCTTTGTGTCAGGGGGCCATGGGCTCAGCCTCTGAAAATAAATACTAATGCAAGCTGATGTCGTTCACACAGAAACAAGGACTGTACGGTCTCAGTCCTGCTTCTAAACCATACTGAAATGATAGTTTGGGAAAAATCCCAACCCAGATAGCCCAAGAGGCAGTTCATCACTGCCATGAATTTTCTGCTCATATTCATCAGGACTATAGCTTCCTTCTTAGAGACAATGGTAGATAAGGAGCTGGGGGGAGGGGTAAAGAGCATAAGTCCCATGACCCTAGGTGGGTCTCTTTATTCATAAAATTGTGACAATAACATTGCTTATTACATCCAGTGCTTGTGAAAATTGAATATGACAATGCTTAGGAAATTTCCTCCTATAAAGTAACTACTCAATTACTGCTATCAAGACTCATGATTCATTGCAACCCATAATCCATGCTAGTTTGGGAAAACGCACATATCCCTAGAAGCAAATACCTATGGAGTTCCAATTCTGAGTTCATTAAAAGTCCAACAAGAATTCAAATACATTCATGGGTGTGGTTTTAGTGTCCTGGGGGTGGTGGTGGTGGCAAGTTCTGATTCCTTTAAAAGCTATGACTTTCTAATCACGTTTTTGGGATTTGCATCAATTAGGGGCAAAAACACTTATCATTCACATCCTCCCAGACACTTCATTTAAAGGAACTAATTTATCTGCCAGAAGCATACCATGCATGAGCTTTAAGAGTGAGCAATGCCTACAAACCCAGTCCAGTTCATCACGCAGGTGCACATTTATTTCCAGAAAGTCTGTCAGATGTCACTATGGTCGGTGGGTTCTGTTTCTGCACATTTACTATTCCAAACACAAGCTACCACAGAAACACAAGTGCCTTCTCAGAGCTACGGAAAACTGGAATCAGGCTAGAATGCAGGAAGGCTGTTTACTGACGAACTGTGATGTTTCCTTCTCTCTGAGGAACCATTTAAAGTCAGAAGTACAACTGGAATACATACCGGAAGTACTGGCAAGTATGTCAGCAGTCTTGGTAGAGAGGTTGGGGCAGCAGAGCAGAGGGACATGTGATGAAGATGACCTTGCTAAGTCAGCCCCTCAGAGTAGCACACAAGCTTTTGTGTACGTGCAACTCAGAAGTCAAGTTTAGCTACCACCTTCCTATAGGAAATTCCTAAATTGTTACCTTTGGCTTGTTCTCCCTAAGCTAGAGCCTGTATATTCCCAGTGGCCTCGAGGTACTTTAAAGCTTCTAAACAGTCCATATTGTAACTCTAAACTCTTATTTTGTCCCAAAGCAATTCTTTGGCCTCATTTCCCTCTTTTATGTGAAATCACTGTAATGTAAATTTTGGACTCGGGGGACCCCTTTTCCTTTCATTAGCTGCCCAGTCCTGCAGCTGGGCAGGACTGCAGGACTATCAAAACATTCCTCTTCTCTAATCATTCCATTCCAACTTCCCTTTCGGATGGGCTCATTGCCAGACTAGGTCACATCTCATCCCTACCCAAGGCCTCCCGACTTGCCACTGCATGGTGGCAAAGCCCCAACTGCACATCAAAGGCCTTTGCTCTCAAGGCTGCCACCCTTGTCTCCTTGTGACACCAGCTTAGATTCACCTCCCAGGCTACTTAAATGCCTAAGTTACTCCGAAGGGTCCTTTGAAGATGTAAGCCCGGATGTTGCTCATGCTGTTTCTTCTACAGACTTTGTAGTTTTTCGACTCAGAAGGGATTTTTGCAGCCTAACTCATATGGTAATTCCATGAAAACTATATTATAAACTGTTAGGGACAAATGTTCCCTCTTGAAAACCCAAATACATTGTGTGTCCTTTTGTGCCCAGGTTGTATTTTCTTTCACACTAGAAAGAAAGAAGCCACTGGGCTCACCAAAGGCTTGTTCTAACTCTGTGCTTCCTGTTGTGGAAGGAATGTACATCGGTCATATCGGTCCGTGTCCACATGCAAATAAAAAGAAAAACACTTAGCAACAAACCATCTCTAATGCTACACTTCCAGGCCTAAAATGCAAGCACTCGATATGCTCACGTCTCATAATTACCACGCCTGTGCAAAAGTTTCGGCACCGAAAGCATTTACTGTGATTGTGTGCTCTGTTTTCAAGAAAATGAAGATAAAAGTTCCCAGTGTTTTCAAAGCTACTTACATTATGGGCATTTTGTATACTCTGTTCAAAGGGAAAGCTAAGATGATATTTGCAAACACTGCCATTTGCTATCTAGTGTGCACACAACTAAATGGCAGATAAAAGGGAGGCTGTTTTGCTATACATGAGGCTGGGTTTCAGGCTGCGAAGCCTGTCATGGGCTCAGATAAGTGTGGACTCGTTAAACATTCAAGAACATTTAGTACTGGCCCTAAGATGGAGGCTGAATTGCATAGTACATAAAATTGAAGAAGGATTTCAGAAATGATTACAAATTTGGATACTGCTTATTTGATGCTTAGATTTAATATTTCAATTAATATTTAAAATTTAATATAATTTTAAATGTGTAATGTGGTATCTTGGGTATTTTATTTTTTGAAATTAAAATATAATTACACCATGGACTCCCTTCCCTTTCCCCAATTCCCTCCAATTCACTCTCTCAAATTCATGGCTTGTCTTCTTTAATTTAAAAAAGGATCCTCAGTATCAGGAGAATCATACTGAAACATGTATCAATAAAAGAATATGATGGCTGAAATGTGCTTAAAATTGTATAGAAAGAAAGAAAATAAATAAATTAATAAATGGCAAGCAAGATTGGCTTTGAATTGAAAATAGACATGAAACATATACATACACATATATGTATGGAAGATATATACATACTCATATGTATGGAACATATATATACACATATGGTACACATATACAGACAAATACATGTATATATGTCTGTATATTATATATATATATATATATATATAAATTGTAGCATTCTGCCCACTTTTAAGTATGTTAAAACTTTTCAAAAATAAAGCTTCATGTACTTAAATGCATTTTGATATTTGGTTACATAGTTTGCCACTGTCTCAGCAGCTGATGGCTAGTGATGATACCTATGAAATAGGGGACAGAGACCACAGTGGGCCGAGCAGGAGGCTGCCTCATGTTCTATGCTCCTTTCAACTGGTCATTTTTTTTCTCTCCAAAGACCAAAGGAACAAACAGCCAAATGTGGAGCTGTTAAGGAGATTTATCAAGCACCCTGAGTAATTTCTCTAGCTGGTCTATCTATAATCACTAAATAAGGAGTTAATAACTGGTACAAAATATTTGTAGTAATCCAATAAGATATGTAAATTAAAAATGGTATCCTGGAGATTTATATAAATAGCCATCCCTGAAATTAACTGACTTGAAGAAAAATGGATCCAGTGGCCTGCTGTTCCTTGCTAAGTCAGCCCCCCTGAGAACAGCGCCAGATCATGTGCAGTTAGAGTGAATGTTGTCTTTTTTATTTAACTTAATTTCCTCAATAAAGCTGTGTTCTTCGCTAATGTAATAAAGAGGAAATACAGACATGTAATTTTAGCTAGTAAATCAGAATGTATTAAATCTTAAATCTTTAGCCTAGTTATAGAAAGAATGTTTTCTGTACTGTCACCACAGTGATTTACAAGTCTGGACTATGCAGAACTGACCTGTAAAAAGATAAGTTTTTGTCTTTCTGTTCACTTAAAAAGCTTCATGTAATAGAATTATGTTCTATGCTTTAGAAACAATCTTCTACCACTCAAGATTTTTACATATATTCATGTATATCTATCATCTACACACATATCTCACAGACACACACACACACACACACACACACACACACACACACACATATAGACTGTTTTGAAAGAGTCTACAAGGTTCAGGCTGACCTTAAACTTGAAATCTTCCTGCTTCCCTCTTCCCTCTTTCCCCTTCCCTTCCTCCCCTTCTTCCCTCTCTCCTCTGCTTTTCTCTCTCTTTCTGTGCCTCTCCTCATCGTCTCTTTCTTTCTTAACTTCTCCCTTCTTTCTCTTTCTCTCTCCCCTCCCTCTCCTTCCACTTCCAATAAACCTGCATTCATTAAAAAAAAAAAGAAGAAATCCTCCTGCCTTAGTCTCACTTAAATTTCTGTGTGACATGCCACTTAAAAACACAAATAGCTACGCATATGATGAAGATGATCATGACAACCACAGCAGAAATCAGGACATACTTCAGTTCTCCAAACTTTAAGACAAGGAAGTTATTTCTTGGGCTTGGGGCAGCATCCTTTTCCCCAAGCCCCCAGTTTCCTTTTTCTACTCTTTCTGTAGATATTTTTAAAAAAAGTTTCCATTTGAATGAAAGGGAGGGTTATGAAAGTTAGTGCTATGACACTAACTGCTCACCAGCTGCTCACACAGGACTCACTGTCATGGATCTAGTCCGCAACCAGCCTTTGTCACTGTCTCATGTCTCAGAGAGAGGTCTTGTTTTAATGTCCAAAGGATATCCTGATCACACATGTTGGCAAGTGTCAATGGGATTCATTATGTTTTTCACTAAGCTTTAGGAATTAAATGCTTGCACTACTTATTTTCCTTGTGACCTATCACTTACCACGACCTCCTCACCCCCTCCTCCCTCTTGGAAACAGGCTGTGAAGATTCAATGGTTTTGTTCTAAACTGTCTTCTTAAGCAAAGCTTTTTTTTCCCAGATTTCTCCAGAACCTATCCCAGCACTTCATCACGAAGAGCCTGAGGCCCAGCATAGTGGCCTTCTAGCCTTTGGTAACTAGTTAGGCTATACGGTTTTAATTTCAGTGTCTTTCCCCCATCATACGTACAGGTTAAGGATAGTGTTGGAGGACCATGGGTTTGGGCCCAGAGGGACCTAGGTATGAGGCCTGGAGCCAGCACTGTAAATTCAGCAGACCCAGGAGGCTTAACCTGAACAGTCTCCATCTGTCGAGAGAGCCTGTGCCACCCATTTCTCAGTGTCATTGTAAGGAAAGAGAAAATCTACCTTTAGGGTCACTTCAAAGCAACTTCTCAAGTGGCGTGAACTGAGGCAGTCTATGGATGAGCTGAGCCTAGGAACCATGTCTTTAATATCCATGAATCATGTACTGTACACATACTTGAGGAATTCATAGTAGACATTATGTATTTTAAGTGTTAAACCACTTTGGTATCTATCTACAGGTTATGTCTATATAGAACCCCTTTTCTACCAAAACTGGGATAGCTGGTTTTGCAAAATACTGAGAATTATGTGTCTGGCTTACACTGAGGTATCTTTTGCTCAGCACAAAGTTGGGAATGAGCAACACAGAATAATACATTTTTTTTAACAGTTACCCTGTCACCAGCCCACACTGACCATCTGTCCCTCCTGTTACTAACAGCAGGAGACTCTTTCCTGTCAACCACATGCACTGCAATTAACCTGCAGCAACTGGCAAAAACTGGGGCAAACATCAGCCCCTTTCCAGGACCCATCAACAACTGTAACGTGTAGATAGACTTAAATGGGAGAATTAGCGGTCATCTAAAATCAATGACCAAGGAGAATGATGTCAACAGAGCTGCTGCTCACCAGCCATTTGCGCACCCTGGTCAAATGAGCAATACGATTTTAGTTCCAACAAATGGGTAAAGGTGACATGACTGACTTTGGATCCTCTTCATGACAAGTTATGAGTTGGCTATTACTAAAATCTGCTTTTATTACCTTAGTGATTAGGTAAGAGCCACTATGTCAAAAACATTTGTTGTGGTTACATTTTAGGCTTCTTTAGAAGGTGACACTGAATGTGAGCCTTAGCAGGCTGTGGATGGGAACTAAAGCCACTCAGTGTCCATTCTCAAGTAGAGTTTAGTAGCAGACATTAGAAGTCAGATCAATAATTACTGTGCAGTGTGGACATACTGATGGCTACAGAACAGTTTTGGATGAAGCACTATGAGAATTTAGTTTCATGAAAATGCTCATCATTAGAAACACACCTGAATGAGGATTAAGTATCCTTCCTAGGGTCCTCCTTGTTGTTTAGCTTCTTTAGGTCTGTAGATTGTAGTATGTCTACCTATATTATATGGCTAATATCTGCTTATAAGTGAGTATATATCCTGTGTGTCTTTCTGGGTCTGGGTTACCTCACTCAGGGTGATCTTTTCTAGTTCCATCCATTTGCCTACAAATTTCATGATTTCCTTGTTTTTCATTGCTGAGCAGTATTCCATTGTGTAAATGTACCACAATTTCTGTATCCATTCCTCAATTGAGGGATATCTGGGTTGTTTCTGGATTCTGGCTATTATGAATAAAGCTGCAAACAGGATAGATACCAGAAGCAGTGGAAGAGAGGAAACAGGACAGGAACCTTCCACAAATGTCCTTTGAAAGACTCCACCTAGCTGGGGATCAAAGCAGATGCAGAGACTCACAGCCAAACTTTGGGCAGAGCTCAGAAAGTCTTATGGAAGGGGAGAGGGGATAGAGGGACATGGAGGAGACATGAGCTCCACAAAGAGACCAACAAAGCCAAAAAATCTGGGCCCAGGGGTCCTGCAGAAACTGATGCATCAACCAAGAACCATGTATGGAGAGGACCTATGCCCTTTGCTCAGATGTATCCTATAGGCATCTCAGTTTCTATGTGGATTCTCTAGTAAGGGGAGCAGGAGTTGTCTCTGACATGAACTCAGTTGTCTGCTCTTTAATCACTTCCCGCTGGTGGAGTGACCTTAGAAGCCCACAGAGGAAAAGGATCCAGGCAGTCCTGATGAGATCTGTAGACTGGGGTCAGATAGTAGAGGAGGAAGACTCCCCCTTTTAGTGGACTAGGGGAGGAGGATGAGGAGGAAGGAGGGAGGGTGGAACAGGGAGGAGATGAAGGAGGGGGCTACTATCGGGATATAAAATGAATACATTGTAAAACATAAAAAATAAAAAGAGAAGCCATAAAAAAGGAAAGGAAAAAAGAAAAAAGAAAGAAAAGAAAAGAAACACACACCCGAAACCCTCAAACCTCAAGCTGCTCTGTACCAATGCGTACAGGCATATTATCAGCTGCTGGTGGACTGTATGTTTTTGTCATTTCCCCTTTCAGCTCTCTTTTCAACACCCTTACTTTGCTTTTCTGTTGGTCTCAGTCTTTTGGGGAGTACATACTCAGGTGATGTTTCGACAAGAGACTTAAATACGCAATGACAGAATGACCAAATCTAGACAAAGAAGCACCATCATCATGGATGGAGATGATGATAACACAGATCATTCACACCTGTTTATGGGAACGGAGACTGGGCAGCAAGGCTGGAAAAGGGTGCGTCAGCTTTTTACACTTTTCACATAATGCAGTGACAGCACTCAAACATTTGTCCCAGAAGAATGAAAACTTGCACCAGGTAAAAACTGGGGCAAAAATTTTCACAGGAGCTTACTTGAACCATTCAAAAAGTAATCAATCCCTCCACAACCTCATATTCTTTAGCAGGTAATATTAAACTAGTATCTCATATCCCAAAATACCACTTGGCAGTGAAAAAAGAGCAAACTACTGATACAGAATCTGATGTCAATGAGCTCAATGGCATTATGACGAGTGAAAACCATCCTGCACAGCGTTATGCTGTTACAGCATTTTTTGTAGTGTGTCTTATATAGCTCAGGCTGGCTTTGAAATTTTAGTTCCTTCTGTCTCTACCTCCCCAGCACTGGGACTACCAATGCATCATCATGCTCATCTCTGTATACAATATTCTTGAAATGCCAAGTTATAGACACGAAAAATGTCTACAGTAGCATGAGATTAGCGAGGCACTGTCAAAGAGGCAGGTGGCTGAGGCTAGGAAAGGGTGTCCTGAGGGACCTTCGAGAAGGAAGTGTTCTTTCTTGACCCCCTGGTGGGAGTGGCTATGCAAATCTATGTAAATCTACATATATACCTAATTGCACAGGACCCACCCCCAGAACACATATGCACATACAATACTGGAAAAATTAAGAAGTATGAAACATATCAGTAGACTACATTCAACTCTGTTTCCTGTCTGTGATATTGTACTTGTTGGGATCAGTAAGCAGGCACTTCTACGGCCAGCTCCAAGGAACCTGACAGACCAGTTATCAGGCATTTGTGAAGACACCCAGACCACCTGCTGACCACCTGGAACTACCTGCGCATGCCCTGGGTCACCCTATAAGAGAACTGGAGCCCTCCCCCCCCTCTCTCTTCCTTACTCTCTTACTCTTTCTCTCCTCCTCTCTCCCCCCTTCCCCTAATAAACCTCCCACGTGGAACCGATCTCGTGGTGTGATTTGTGAACCCGAGTGTAACCTCCACAGGCGCACGTTTCTCTACATTCGCACGTTTCCTAACAGTACTGAAGTCATATAAGGCCCCACCATTGTGGAACATGAGGTAAAGGGTATATGTGATCTGTGTATGACTCTCCCCAACTGTTGCAAGTGTCTCCATAAAACAAACAAACAAACAAACAAAACTTTATAGGTGGAAACATTTAGAGACCTTGAAATACTTTCTCTCTCTCTCTGTGGTTGTTCTCACAAGGGGCCTGGGTTGGCTAGGTGTCTTCAGCTCACTATAGCTCAAGACTGTTTTCTACAGACTTAAGGGATTCCTCCCAGCTCAAACTATCTTTTACTTAGAGTTAGTTGTATTCATTTATTTGCCCAACTATACCAAATCCGATTTATTCTTATATTTCTATGCTATGAGAGTACTACTATTATAAATTGCAAAACTCTACTGCAATTTAAAACAGTGGGAGCAAATTAAATATCATCTGGAACGACAGTGCTCTTAAAAATCTATTTGGAAAAAGAATTCATTTGTCTTTTCTTTTTCTTGTTATATTTGAAAAGAAAAAAAAATTAGGCATGGTGATGCATGAATATAATATCAACATTACAGGCTGAGGCAGGGGGATCATGAATTTGACACTGTTTAGCAGTACACAGAAAGAACATACATTCCAAATGCCATACAAATAAACAATGAAAACAACAAAAACCCAAACAGAAGCGACCCACCTCTAAAACTATCTAAATTAAATGTAAAAAAAAAAAAAAAAAAAAAAAAAAAAGAGAGGATAAACTGGAGGACAAACACTACTCATAACACCAAGTTAACATGAAATAAGCCACACTGCAACCCACTCAGACACACCCAAGCTCCCAAGTGTCCAGTCCGTAAATCAAGAGCTTGCTGTACACTGGAGCAGCTCACTTCCCTCATCAAAATGTTCCAGTAGAAGCTGGTTTCATTAAATTCTCAGGGCCTATTAATATTTATGATAACAGTGATTTGTGGGGAAAAAAAGAAAATCGATTCCATGCTACTGAAAAATTAATAACTCTGCTGCTTAACAGAGAATGATAATAAATGTAGAATGACTCATTTAGGTCATTAATTATCCAGACTGTCTCGAATATGACTCCCACTTGAAGGATTAAGAAATATTTAGATTATAAACACAAGTTCCCAGTAATAGACTTTGTCATCATTTCACTTTCCCTAGAGTACTCCCAAAATATTGCAAGATGTAATAATTTGTCAAATTTATTAAGTGACATGGGACTCTAGATTTTTTTTCATAGACAAATTACGTCAGAGGGAAAAATAATCACAGTAAATTAAAAACAAGTATAAGACAATTCATAATTGCTATTCCAAAATTTATAGATAAGATTTCTGTTATAAATCTTATCACAGTCACTTTGTGCTATGCTCTGGGTGTGGCAGCTGTTTGCTAGTGTGGCTGCAGAGGGGCCTAAGGAAGGCGCTTATAATCTGGCTTGTGGAGATTCAGATCAGGTCTTCCGGCTTGCACAGCAGGTGCTTTACCCACTGAACGATCCACCCTGGCCCAGGCTTCTCCAGTACTTCCTCTACAGATGCAGGAAGAGAAGACTCCCTCTGCAACTGGGCAGATCTCCCAGCAAGTGGATTGCATCTCCCTCCCTTCCCATTTGACCCTAAAAACAAACGCCTAGCAGCAGAAACATGGAAGTCTTGCATTATAAGCAAGCCCGTTCACTGACAAATGTAAACAGCTCCATCGCTTCTTAAGTAACGCCAATTTCACCTCTTCCCCTCAACGAAGCCTTTAAATAAACCAGCATAACTTTTCATTGTGTCAGATATAACCCAGAGAGGCAAGCTGTCATCTGGATGTAAAATTCAGACCCAAATCTGTTTATTGATGACACCAGTCTATTTGGCTTTCATTTTAATTTTAAAGCAGATAACCATCTGCCCGAAGGGGCAGGGGAAGATTGTGTACTGGAAAGTTTTTGTGTTACAATTAGGAGGCTCTAGACCCTCTTAAGACCCAAGGGAGAGAGAGGGCACATACCTAAGGGAGGCAGGGGTCAATGTCAAATAAAGGTCTCATGAGCATCACAACATGGCTTCCATGGGGGGAAAATCATGGAAATATAAACACACTTCTGATAAACTAATGACTCAATGTAAGGATAATCAATGCAGTTTTAATCCCAAGTGATTCAAACTGGAAATCATCTGCTTTATTAAATCATCAGTGCCATTTTTGGCATGCATTCCAGCAAAGATGGATGTTCCCTTCAAAAAGACTGCAAGAGTAACTGAAGCCACAGAAGTCATAAAGGACAGATTTTTTTTTTTTTTTTGGAGTGGCACACATGCCTGCCTCTTTTTATCCTCAGATATGCTGTTTATTATTCTTGTGTTCAAATACAATTTCCAAGAGCTATTTGCTAATTACCCACTGAGCACCACGCATGTAGAGACAATGGCTGAGGCTCAATCCTCAGGCTTAAGTATCTGTACATGAGAAAATAACAGGGTATTAAATATCTCATGAAGGAGGTAAGGTTGGGATGAGGAGGAAGCCCAGCATGGTGATCTCGGAGGAGGAAGTTCTGAGGAGGAGTAAGGAAGAATGAGAAAAGAAGACAGGAAAATATGGTCTGGCAGAGTAAGCCAAGAGAACAAAGAGTATGCCAGAGGGCATGAGTTGGAAGTTGAGGGCACTGAAAATGAGTGAAGAGGCTATTGAAATTCCAGCTGAATACGAAGAGTTCCCACTAAGTAAATCAAGTAAACTGGGTTCATGTAGTAATCAGGAGACAGACTGAATGAGACATGGCGATTTACTGCGTGTCGAGAGTGGAAAAGGGAGAAAGAAAAGACATTAAGAGCCAGGGCACTAAAACTTTAAAAAAACAACAACCCAGAATTGATAAAACAATCCTGTACAACAACAGATCATCTGGAGGTATCTCCATCCCCGATCTTAAGCTGTACTACAGAACAATATTAATAAAAACTTCATGGTACTCGCACAGTAACAGAATGGTGGATCAATGGAACTGAATAGAAGACCCTGAAATAAACCCACACACATATGGATACTTGATTTTTGACAAAGAAGCCAAAACTATACAATGGAAAAAAGATAGCACCTTCAGCTCCCCCTTAATAGACTATGACCTGGGATAGGTAAGCCAAATAAGACCCTTTGCTCAAGCTGCTCTTGGTGATCGTGTTTATCACACAAATAAAAACCCTAACTCACACAGCATCTGTCAGAGTTACAAAGCAGTCTGTGACAGGCATCAGCACCCTGCACTGCGCGGCGCTGCTCTACCCCCAGAACCAGTTACAGGCTCCTGATTACAGACAACTTGGTAGGACGGGGACTGGAGTCAGGCTCAGCGTTCACATGTTCCTGTACCACTGGGATGGGAGCGTTTCTGAAGAGAAGAGTAAGCGCCACAACGTATGTCTTATACAAATTCAAATAAAATTTGACTCCTTGACATTGGCTTCTATGTTTCTTACAACAACAAACGTTAAAAAAATAGAAAATAAACAGGCACATCTCCAGGTTCTCATTTTTGATGATGAAATGTCATGTTTGACCTCAGGATTTCTCGTCAGGATTTGACGTCACGTTTTCTCAGGATTGTGCTCAGAAAACACAATATACACGCAGGGACACACACACACACACACACACACACACACACACACACACACACACCACCCTGTTTAATGGCATTCACATTTGACCTTTTCTCTTCTTGGCATAAAAGCATGTGGTCTTAGCAGACTCTTTTCAATATTACTGAAAACACACACACACACACACACACATACATGCAGAGGCAGGGGGTGAAGGGAAAAACAAATCTAAGACTGGACAGGCTAAAGCTTCACTCTGGGGAATCTGGAAGTAACTTTTCACCCACATCCTGCAAGGGTAGAAAAAACACAAGATAAAAGGTTTCCATTAAACTGTGTGCATGGTTTTTTTTTTTTTTTTCTCTCTTTCCTTTTTTTTTTTTTTTAAAAAAGAAAAACACGAATCCTCCAGATAGCTGAATAGCTCTGTGGGATATTTTTTTGTTTGCTTGGTTCCCACTGCTCCTCCTGTGACTGGTCAAAAGATAATAATGCTAAAAGCTCCTTAGAGGCTAGAGAGCTTGCTCAGCAGCTAAGAGGGCCTGATGCTCTTCCAGAGGACCTGAGTTCACTTCCCAGCACCCAGGTCAGGTGACTCACAATAGCCTGTACCTCCAGAATCATCCATCCCCCACTGCAGGCACACAACACACACAGATTAAAAACAGAAGACCCTTAGAGTGAATCTTTACGTTTCCATCGTTGAGTTTACATGCTTTCTGTCCAGGCAGGTGTGAGCTCTGTCGCCGACCTGCTAAGCAATACTGGAAAAATTTCTTTTTCTTTTTAAAAGCAGAAAACATTTTTTTCCCCACATATAGGTGTTTTGTTTGCATGCATGTCTGTTGCCCACAGGGGCCAGAGAGGGTACTGGATCCCTGTAACTGGAGGTACAGATGGTTATGAGCTATACTGGGGCTGGGGATCAACACTGTGTTCTCTGGAAGAATGGCCAGTGCTTTTAGGTGCTGAGCCATTTCTCTGACCTCCGAACAAGTTTCGTACTCTCTCTTTTCTTAAAAAAAAAAAAAAAAATTAAAAAAATTTATTTATTTAGCTTGCACCCTGATTGCAGCTTTCCCTCCCTCCTCTCTTCCTAGTCCCGCCTTCCCACCTAACCTCTCCCTATTCCTCCCTCCCTTTCTCCTCAGAAAAGGAGAGGCCTCCCATGGATATACCCCACCCCACCCCCTGGCATATCACTTTGCAGTAGGACTAGACACATCTGTTGAGGCTAAAAAAGGGAGTCCAGTTAGGGGAAAGGGATCCAAAGGCAGGCAGCGGAGTCAGAGACAGCCCCTGCTCCAGTTGTTGGGAAACCCACATGAAGACCAGGCTGCACATCTGCTGCATGTGTGTAGGGAGCCTGGGTCTGTCTCATGCATGCTTTCTGGTCGGTGGTTCAGTCTCTATGAGCCCCTATGGGCCCAGGTTAGTTGATTCTAAAGGTTTTCTTGGGGTGTCCTTGACCTCTCTTGCTCCTCTTTTCTTTTTTTCAAGACAGGGTTTGACTATGTTGTGCTGACTGGCCTGGAATTCTCTCTGTAGACCTCAGCCTCTGTGGCCTCAGACTCAGAAAGGTCTGCCTGCTTCTATCTTCCCATGTCTGGGACTAAAAGCGTGCACCGCCACACCTGCCTTTCTAACCTTCTCTTAGGAATTTCTTCAGCAATTAAAATGGGAGCATGACTGGGTTGAATTCAAGGGGCTCAGAGGGTGAGAGAAAGGACGCCTTAGGCTACCCGGCACACTGTGTGTTCGAGATCTGCCGCCGCCACACAGCAAATTACGGAACAATAACTGTGTGAATGAAGGAAATGAATCCAAGGAGTTACTTTCCTGTGCTATCATACATTCTCCAGCAGGAGGAACAGAAAAACCCAGAGAATTAGGTTCCTCAGCGGCGACTCTCTGCTCTACACATTATAGCACTCAGCTGGCCTTCCTCACTGGACGTGTGTGTGTGTGTGTGTGTGTGTGTGTGTGTGTGTGGTGTGTTTGTGTGTGTCCTTCCTCTCTTACAATAACGTGTGTTATCTACCCAGGCCCAGAAAACCACAGCCTGAATAGCACAGCCCTTAATTCTTGGTGGCCCAGACTAGTGGTACGATCAGTTTTTCTAGCCGTGTCAAAGCCTAGGCCTAACCTGCAACCATCAGGCACTCTGCTCAGCCCAGCAGCCCAACTGGGCTTTCCAAGTCTGTCTGGATCATCCCGGCCGGTATGTTTATTAAATCATCGCCATTCTTCAGGAGCTTTCAGAATAATACCTTTATCTGTTTCTGTAAAAGGATTTTTACCCACTTTTACCGTATCAGAACCTAAGGGTTTTGGCCATTTGTATTTATAAACTGATAGGATAAGGTCTGAGTGTCACGGGCTGGGGGAATCCCTCCGTACTGCGGCAATCACATTCTCACAGAGCACTCGCTCTAACCGGCAACCTCACTCTTGTTGCCTCACAGATCCCACAGAACATCTGCCAAAAATAAGCAGCACTTGTTCGCTCACAGTGGGTCTCCGGGGAGCTCTTCGTTAACCCCACTAAGTGAATTTTCTCTAAACACATCTCCTCAGTTGAAATCCCGTATCATCCAAGATTTGAATACGGCCTTACCGGCTGGTTTCTGCATTAAATCTAAATTTCATTTCCTTCTCAACTACCTTCTCCCCAGGGAGGAAGAAATGTAAAAGTTCCCGTTTTATTTGATCAAAGGAAACTGACAAGATATTATCACAAAAACCAACAAAGCTGGGTTAACAGACCCCAGGTCACTCTCTTATCCATTTCCTCAGAGGTCTGAGGAGCCTCGGGTCAGCACTGGGCCTGGGAAAGACTGGACTCCGCACATCCATTGTGGACCTTCCTCGGGACTATGCTATCGGCGTGCAGCGGCGGGAGCGCCCACGATTGAAACTGTGTCAAAGACCATCACGGAGACGCGCGCTTACCCGGCAGTCTCTCTGCAGCGTCTTCATCAGGGCGTTGTACGTTTCTGTATCGAAATACAGGCCCTCGTGCATGTCCTGCAGGAAATCCAGGTCCTTAAACGTGGGGTTGGGCTTCTCCCTCTCTTTCCGGGATGCTCTCCGCTTGTATGTGGAGCCTTTCAGGTCATAGGTCAAATGCATCCTCATGGCACGCGGCAATACATTGTTCATCACCACAATGCGGATGTTGATGCCCCCTGACTGCATGCAATACAGCCCATAGAATTTTGGCAGAAGCGTCCTCGGATTCTGGTTTAAATTCTAGAATGAAAAAAATAAAATAAAATAAAATAAAAAGGAAAAAAAACTGCGCTGTTCCATTTTTACCGAGTAATTTTGCACGAAAAGTGACTTTTGAAGCTAATGTGACCAAACACAGGATGTGCTGTTAATGTCCACCGTAGAAAGCTCAATTCCTAACTTACACTCCCTACACTTCCTGCCCTCTCCTCCCCCTCAGCCCTCTCACTAGTCCCCTTTGTTTCTCTAGAAATTTGCCCCTTTCATGTCACATACACTTATTTAGTTGAATTTTTTCCTGTTTTGAGATTACATTATTAATTGTTTTCCCTTTCCTCCTTCTAAGCCTTCCATGTTCCCTTACTTGCTTTCAGACTCATGGTCTTTGTTTTTCTCTAGTTGTTACCCATATGTGTCTATATTTAATACAAATTGTGTGTGTGTGTGTGTGTGTGTGTGTGTGTGTATGTATACATATACTGATTGGTCTGCATTATGTTGATTGTATGTTTTCAGGGACGACTATTTGGTATTGGATAACTAAACGATTGCTCAAATTTTTTAAATTACATTTTCATTTATTTTTGCGTGAACATGCAGGTGTGCACATGCCATGGCATAAAAGTGACGGTGAGCGAATGAACCACCCAGGGATTGAACCTAGGCCATCCGGCTCGGTGGCTGGTGTCTGGACCTAGAATCATCTCACTATCCCTACACGATTTCTATCCATCTAAGGGTCACAAACGAGAGGTGTGATTACTTTTTGAGACTGACTCAATTTGCCTAATCTGATTGATCATTGTAATGATTTTTCTCTATAAATGACACGATTTAATTTCTCTTAATGGTTGAAAAGAAGTTCCACTGTATATGTGCCCCACATTTTCCTTACCCATTCCTCGGTTGGCGGTTGGGGGACAGCTAGAATGATTAGATGCACAAGTGTCTCTGTTGTCACTAATTTCCTTCAAATTCTGTTCTTGGAGCAGTAACATAATTATTTTATACTCATAGCAGCAAAAGTTGAATTAAACATGGACATTAAGCTCCAAAATAGCTTCACCTAAACACAGACAAAGAACTGATGGGTACTGCTAGTGACTATTCTCTAAGGTAGCTACAAGGAAAATTAATTGCCGGGGGTGAGTGGTGAACACTCTAAGATTTAATTCTGCTTGCAAAACTTTCTTCCTAAATGGTGAGGGCAATTTGCAAGCACACCTGTTAAGATCGCATATTTCTATTACTTCTACAAGTACCAAAAACTAGAAGATGTTAATATCTTTATAGACATGGCTGATGAAAATTACAGTTTTAGAAAGCTGAATGTCAGTGGTTAGAAAGTTACTGTTCTTGATGCATTTTAGCTACCTCAATGATAATTTCATTTGCTCATTCTTTTGTTTTACCCCTGTTATAGCTCTTGATCCAACCTAAGTTTCTATAATTTTCTTTTTCTATATGGAGTAAACATTTTCTCCTAGCTTGTAGGTTTTTTTTTTTATTACAAAAATAAAGATCCACTGTCTTAGTTAGGGTTACCATTGCTGTGATGGAACGCTATGACCAGAGCAACTTAGGGAGGAGGGTTGATTTGTCTTACACTTCTTTATTATCACTGCTCAGCATCAAAAGCAATGAGTGAGGGAACCCAAGCAAGGCAGGAACCTGGCTGCAGGAGCTGATGCAGAGGCCATGGAGGGGTTTTGCTCACTGGCTTATATGGCATGGCTTGCTCAGTCTGCTCTCTTACAGAACTCAGAACCACCAGGCCAGGGATGCCCCCCCCAATGGGCTGGGTCCTCTCCCGCCAATCACTAATTAAGAAAATGCCTTATGGAGGCCTATCCTCAACTGAGCTTCCCTTCTTTCAGATAACTCAAGTTAAAAAAACCAGCCAACAAACAAACACAATTTTTGATGCATTTTAAGAGTAAGTGGGATATTTAACTTACTGAAGGGCACATCATAAAGAAGTGATAGAATAGATAACAGAGATGGTTCAACGGCTAAAAGCAGTTGTTGCTACACCTTGACAGCCTAAGTCTGATCTCCGGGAATCAATTGATGAAAAGAGAAAACCAGTCCCATTGGCCCCAGTTCTCCCTTCAATTTCCCAATTTGAGGAAACAACTGTTTTTATACCCTTTATATCAGTCTATTGTGATATTAACCCCATGCTTATTATTTTGTTATGTAAATGGTCTGTGCTTTGTCAGAGTCACATTTATCTATTTCTGATGCTTTTGTTTAGCAAAGGATTTTTTTGTAGGTTAAGGTTTTAAGTTTCTATTCCTTTATTACTTTTTAATAATTTCACCATTATATTTGGCCTTATCTCATAAGCAATAAATTTTATGTATGTGACAGATCTGATATAGGAATGTAATTTCCATGAAGTAGACAGCTAAGTAAGCTTTACCAAATGTACATGGGTCTACTTTTGAACACTTCACTTGAACCATTGATCCAGCTGTTGAAATGGTAGTTATATAACACACAGCTTTTAAAACCATCATTTTATCTACGTGTGTGGGGTGGTAGTGGGGATGTACACACCATGACACATGCGTGGAGGAGAACAGAGCATCTTGAAGAAGCAAGTTCTCTCCTTTCACCATGTGGGTTCCAAGGATCTGACTCAGGTTGCAAGGCTGGGTGGCAACTACCTTTATCCATTGAGGCATCTCACTGGTCCATTATATCACATCTGAAGCACTACCTACCACCTTATAGATTTTTGGTACAGGTTATGCAGGCACTTCGTTTTCCGTGTGTGTGTGTGTGTGTGTGTGTGTGTGTGTGTGTGTGTGCGCGTGCACGCACATGTGCATGTGTAGGCCATAAGTTCATTCTGTCTTCTTCAATCGCTTTCCTTCCTACCTAACATAATGAGGCAGGGGCTCTCATTTCAACCCAGAACTCATGTACTCTGCTGATTTCACCAGCCTTTCTAGAGCTTTCTAGATCAGATTGTCCTGTTGCATGTACGTGGGGAATTGTCTTGATGTAGAAGGGCCCTGTCCACTGTGGGTGTTACCATTCCTAAGCAGGTAGTCCTGGTTTCCATTTCTAGTTCCACCTTGAGCTACTGCCCAGACTTCCCTCAATGATAGATTATGAGTAATATAAGTAGTGTAAGCCAAATAAATCCTTTCCTCTCCAGGCTGTTTTATCGTAGCAACACAATAGAAACTAGAGCGCACTTGACACTTGCATAAACACATATCACTATAACCTGCTCATATTTTCACCGTCTCCTCCCCATCTCTGTTCCCTGGTTTCATGATCCTTCTCCTCTGCATATAGTCCTAGTGTCACTTTCATGTCAGAGAGACTACATGAATATTTGCTTTGAAGATTTAAGCATTTTGGAGTTTTTCTTATTCTATTTTTTTCCAGAGCTAATTATTATTCCCATGTTACACACACTGTAACTTGTTTCCCAAAGAGAATTACAATGTCTCTACTTTTATCTTTATTTTTCAAATAATTTTCACCATAAACTACTGTCATCACAAGCAGGGATTTTCCCCCTTATAGTCTCCTCCATTGTCTTCTCTATAATGAAATACATATAACAGGAATCTACCCGAACACAAAGTTATCTTATGTCTTGCAACTCAGAAGGACTCTTATTATTTCTAGAAATTTCTGGTTTATTTCCTTTAATTTTTATTTATGTATAAGTACGGGTGTCATGCTATGAATGTGTGTGCTCTCAGAGGCTGAAAGAGGTTGTGAGATTCCTTGAAGTTGGAGTTATAGATAGCTGAGAGCTGGGAACTTTGCTCAGGTCCTCTGCAAGAGCAGCATGTGCCCTTAGCCACTGAGCCATCTCTCTAACTGCTGGCTTCTGTTTTCTTGAAGATCTCATTTTCAATTGTGTCATGAGAACACTGAATGTACTCTTCTCTATTCCAGAGACTTCTCACACAGTCTCCCTGAAATCCCAACACAGGTGTGAGGGGGATCAATGATGGTAGGGTTCCTTCTCTCCCATTATTTCTGGGCAGAGAATTCTTTCTCCCCCAGATTTTACATGGATCTCCCATCCCCAGACTCTTTGAGACAGGGCCTTATTCTGAAGTACAAGATGATCTGAAATTACTAGCTTTGGACTTAGAGTAATTTTCTGCCTCAGCTCCTCAAGTGTTTGAATAGAGGCCATCATGCCTGGCTTCTATGAACCCTTAGAAATTAATAAATGTAGGACCTAAGTATCTGTCTGTCTATGTATGTATGTATGCATGTATGTATGTATGTATGTACCTACCTACCTATCTTTCTACCTACCTACTGAGTATTAAGAGGAACAGTCTTGTTGGAGAAGGTGAATCACTGGGCACCCAGTGAGGTTTTGAAAGCCTATTCCAGGCCCAGTCTCTCTCTCTTTCTCTACCTGATCCTGCACATCAGGATATAAAAGGTCTCAGCTACTGCTCTAGTGCCATGTCTTTCTGTTTCCCATCGTGATGATTGCTTTACCAGTGTAAGTAAGCTCTCAATTAGATGCTCTCTTTTATGAGAGTTGCCTTGGTCACGGCATCTCTTCAAAGCAATGGAAAAGTAACTAAGACAGTCTATTTAGCCTGGGGTCCTGAATTCTGGCATGTAGCATGTACGGACCGGTAGTATAGCTCGGGGGCTGGTGTACAGTGTAGGAGCTGGAATGCAGCGCTCTCTCCCTGAACCGCTTGCCTTCTTTTCCAGTTTATCTTTGCCTCATCTACACCCTGGCAACAGCAACAGTGCCTAAGATTGCTGTGGGCGTTAAAGGGGTTAATGGGAACACTACTCAAAGCTTTGCTTAACCAGAGAAGGCATCAATGAGTGCCTCCATCCATCGTATGACTATGCTGGGTGCAAAGAGCATCACCTCCTGTCTCTTCCTTTATCACTACAACTACCCTACACAGACCCTGTTATCAGCTCTCACGGGCCGAGGGGAGCAAAGATCCAGCGGCAGCCTAACTGACCAGGCCTGCAGCAAGGCAATAACTGAGCTACACTTAAACCTGGGACAGTGATTCAACAGCTCCACTCCGCTGCTCATTCTCGTTTACATCACCTTCTCTTTTGATACAGGTTCTCTGCGAGTATTAAAGGGTGGTCTTGAATTCACGATCCTTTCGTCTCAGCCCCAAATACTGGGATAACAGGTGTGCACCACCACATCTGGCTACTATTCTTTAGAATTAAAGCAATTACTGTTGTTATTGGTGTGTGTGTGTGTGTGTATGTATATGATTTGTGGGCATACATACGCCACAATCAGAGGGAGATTTTGTGGGGTTGGTTTTCTCCTCTGACCATGGGGACTGAGCTCAGTTTACCAGGTTTGCGTGCTTAGTGCTTTCACCCACTAACCTATCTTGGTGGCCCTTGGTTAGTACTTCTTAAAATGTATCTAGTCAATGTTACAACATAGTCTAAATACAAAGAAAGGCAACAAACACAGAGGAACAAATCCCTCCAAAGGAAAGTCACAAACCTAAGGGAGAAACTGTGGCTGTGGGCAGCCTCTTACCATGTAATAGCCCGGCAGCAACTTCTGCAGGAACTCCGCTTCCTTATGCTGAACGGTTTTGATGATAAACTCATCATCGCTGGTCAAAAAAAACAAGGACCCACTGGCTCCAGGATTGGACAGTTCTATCAGAGGTTCACTGCAGATGGAGTACTGAAAAAGTAAAAAAAAACAAAACACAAAAAGCAATTTTTTTGTGTGTATGTATGTATGTACATATGTATGTATGTACTTATTTATGTATTCACTGTGCTAGCCTGAACCTAGGACTTGTCAAGCTTGGTAATATTTTCCAATGAGCCATAATGCCCACTCCCAAGCTTAAAGCAAAATGTCGTGGCCAGGGAGGTGAACAGGTAAAGTGTTTGCAAGCTTGGGGTCTGTGCCGGGAGCCCCATCAGCCATGTCTAAAGCTGGGTGAGGTGGCTTGTGCCTGTGATTCTGGTGTGGGGGTGGCTGAGACAGGAAGATAGACTGTTAGAGTTCCAAAGTCAACTAGTCTTGCTGAATCAGTGAAGTCCAGTTCAGTGAGAGGTCCTGCGTCAAAATAAGACAGAGAATGTCCAGTAGAGGAAAATGCCCTGACATTGACTCTTGCTTACACACACACACAAACACACAGGTGTTTGCATATACATATGTGTGCACAAGGACGTGCACACAGGGATACACCAAACCCACACAAAATTAAAGTCTACTCTTTTACTTCAGATGGGGTCTCCCTACAGAGGCCTAGATGACCTCAAATTGATGATCCTCCTACCTCCACTTCCTGAATGCTGTAATGGCTAAAGTTCCCTTGCTTTAGGGGAGCACTCCTCCATTGCTGGTGGGAGTGTAAATTTGTAAAACTACTTTGGAAATCAATTGGGCGCTTTCTCAGAAAACTGCGAATAGTTCTACCTCAAGTCCCAGCTATATCACTCCTGGGCATATACCTGTTCCACCATACCACAAGGACACTTGCCCAACTATGCTCATAGAAGCTTTATTTGCAATAGCCAGAATCTGGAAACAACCCAGATGTTCCTCAACCGAAGAATGGATGAAGAAAATATGGTACAGTTACACAATGGGATATCATTCAGCTGTTAAGAACAAGAAAATCATGAAATTTGCAGGCAAATGGGTGGAACTAGAAAATATCATCTTGAGTGAGGTAACCCAGACCCGGAAATTCACACTTGGTATGTACTCACTTATAAGTGGTTATTAGCCATATAGCACAGAATAATCATGCTTTAAGCCACAGACCCAAAGAAGCTAAGTAACAAGGAGGGCCCAAAGAAGGATGCTTGACTCTCATTCAGAAAAAGAATAGACATTTAAGTGGATAAAGTGTGGGAGAGGGTGTGTGGAGGGGAATGAAGGCGGGGGTCAGGTGTGGGGAGAGCAGGAGTGGGAGGAAGAGGGCTGAGAGATTGAAGGGAAACCGAGAGGGGCATCTCTGGGACAAGCTGCAGACCTGCAACAGGGTAGGCCCCCCGGGAGGATGTGGGGTGACCCTATTGAGATTCTTAGCAGTGGGGACACGGAGACTGAAGTGGTCACCTCATAGCCAGGCAGGAGTTCTAGTTGAGGGAGGGGGATACCAACCCACCCACAAAACCTTCCACTCTAAATTTATTCTACCTACAGGATATGCAGCGATAAAGATGGAGCAGAGACTGAGGGCAGCGACGACCAATGACTGGTCCAACCTACCCCACGGGAATGAGCCCACTCTCTCACTATTAATGATACTCTGTTATGCTTGCAGACAGAAGCCTAGCATAAACTGTCCTCTGAGGCTACACCCTGCAGCGTATTGAAACAGATGCAGAGACACACAGCCAAATATTAGGCGGAGCTCGAGGAGTCTTGTGGAAGAGTGGGGGAGAGGATAGGAGGTCCCGGCGGGGACAAGGACTCCACAAGAAGACCAACAGACTCTGTTGGTATAATATTCGTGTGGAATGTATACAGTTTAACCTTGTTCATTCAAATGCTGACTTCTCTCCCCCACTATCTGGTTTCAATCCGGACATTGCACTGTGATACTTATTCTAAGCATCACCTGTCTCAAGTTTGTGTAAACGTGCCACCATTTGCTTTAAACGTGTGTGTGCATCTGTGTGTGTGCGTGCGTCAAAGGACAACCTTAGATACTATGCTCAAGAACGCGGCCCAGCTCTTTTGAGACAGTCTCTCATTGGCCTGAAGCTCATTAATTAATGATTAAATAATCAGGCTAGACAAGCTGGCCAGTAAGCCTCAGTGATCCCCTGTCTCTCCTTCCCCAGCGCTGGGATTGTAAGAGTATGTTCCCATGCCTGTCATTTTAAAGTGGGTTTGGGAGTTGAACTCAGGTCCTCATGCTTTCGAGGCGAGCACTTATTGACTGAGCCATCACCTTAGTCTGGCTAAAGTACTCTTAGGGTGTATGATGTTTCCATGGAGAATGAGCAAACTGATACCCATCTGACCTTTTTGAAAAAAGTTTTTATTTACTTTTATTTCATATGTATGGGCTTTTTGCTTGCACATAAATCTGTGCTCTCTATGCATGCAATGGCCACGTAGGCCGGAAGAGGGCATCAGATCTCCTGGAACTGGAGTTAGAGATGGTTGTTAGCTAACAGGTGGATGCTGGGAAGCAAACACGGTCCTCTGTAAGAACAAGTGCTCTCAACCTTTGGGCCCTTAGCTCCAGCCCCGTTGGCCTTCCTGAGAGAGTAAGTACTGTCTATGAGCTTTACAGGGGACGCTCCAGGTGAACCTGATGCCTCTCTGGGAGAGTCTACGGATATTTTATAATTCTGCGATGGTAAGGTGGCATGCTTCCACGGCAGATCCAGCTTCTGGCCAGAATACAGTGTGGCAGGTAGGAGAAAAGTGCTGTATTCCAGTCTCTCTTCCTCCCTTTCAGCTACGTGGGTGTACTTGGAAGTATATACCTCACACAGCAGAAAAACAGATCTTGAAATCATCTGGTCCTCATATTTTGCCTTTCCTCTATTTCCCTATCCTCAAGGATGAAACACTATTTGTCTTGTTCTCCAAGCCAGAACCTTGGTGACTAGCCTTGACACGTCATTTTTTCCCTCAAGCCTGCCTCCTTCAAACCATCTCCCCTGCCAATACCCCAAAGTTCAATGCCTTTTATCAAATTCTGTTTGGCCCCTATGGCATGCTCCTGGATTCAAGTGCAACTCTTACTGCCTCCAGTGTCCTCTCCTCTGAGAGGGCTCTTTCCAAACACAAATCTGATCTTGACCTCCACTGCTTCACGTCTTCCCATGGCCTCTGATAGACCCCCAGGCTCTCTAGAAATTCTGACTGTATCCTCTGCACCTCAATTGCCTGTAGAAGCTCCCCATGAGTAGGAATAAGGATTATGAGAATATAAAATAAAGGAGCAGGAGAAAACATGGGACGATTTAAGACTGTCTCTCTAGAAGTATGTACAAGACCCATACAAGTTCAACTCAAACAAGCTTAGAGCGGCATAGAGCAGGGAGGGGGGCAAGGGAGATTCAGTTTTCTTTAATGATGTGAACCCCAGGAGGTCAACCACACCGCAGGGAGGATCCCACTCCAAAGAGTAGTTGAGTGGAAAAGCTACTTATGGAAGGACTTGGGGGAGGGAGTGAATATATTCCAATGCTTTCTATGAAATCCACAATTAAAATATCGCTTAAGTGCCGGGCTTGATGGCACACCCCTGTAATCCTAGCACTCGGAAGGCAGATCTCTGTGTGTTTGAGGCCAGCCTGGTCTACAAAGTGAGTCAGTGACAGAGTCTGTTACACAGAGAAACCCTGTCTTAATCACCCCAAATATATAAAATTATAAATATGTAATTTAAGTATAACATATACAATTATATATGTAAATACATAAAACATAAATATATGATATATCTATATGTAAATATAGATATATTATATGTATTGTTTAAATCAAAAGAGAGAAAAATCTGTCTGGAAAAACCTAGATTCAGACCTAAATATCTTTCCTAATACAGTCTCAAAATTCTCTATTGGCACCGACCTATTTTAGGGATGACTTAATCAGTTATTTGTCAAATACTCTTTCAGTATATAAATTATAAAAGACTATCAATAGTCACTTATTTGGCCTATCTCGGTAACACTCACATTATGAATAGGATACCATCAGTGCATAAGTGACCGAGACTACGATATTAGACAGGAGTATGCTTTCACATGATTTCTGCTCCAGAACCCTAGAGCTTCATTACCATGTTCGCAGCAACTTCTAAAGGCTGATTTCAAAGGACAAAGAGAATCTAATCAGCCGTGATCAACAAGTCCTCATGTGCACCCCTGAGCTCTATGTGCCTTCCAGGCACATCTCATTTGTGAAAGCTGCTCAGATGTATGCACCTTCTCATTTCAATTTTCTGCAAGGCCTCCCTGCTATGCCCACTGCGGGGTGGGGGGAGGAAGCATATCTCAGCAGGGTTCTGCCAATGCAAACCAACAGTGTATACTTGTACCACATGGCACAGATGAACTTGCCTGCTATTTCCCTGATGGGGCACAACACTCACTCTGCTTTCCCTCTTACTAGTGTAGGTAAGCCTACAAATCCCTATAAGTAACTCCTATGAATTACACTGGATTTGTGAATACCTGCAGGTGAAGGAAAGAGCAGATAGCTTGTGGCTGCAGCAGACATGGACATGCCCTGGGCCTCTTGCTGAAAGATGCTTGTGTAAGGAAGAGTTCACAGTGCTACGTATATACTTGGAAGCCCTTTCCCCTGCTGCCTCCCTATCCAAGTAATACATGCTTAGACCTGAGACATGTAATCTGCAAGGCACATGGAGAATTATAAAGAAACTGAGAACATAAACACAGTAATTCTGGCAGAAGTCCAGACACCACAGTACAAAACTCACAAGGATGCAATTTAAAGTCTATCTACGAAGCCAGCCGTAAATGGTCTCTTCTCTCTTCCCCTACTTACAGCAATGTATCTTCACAGCATGGGTTTCAACAGCCCCACTTGACAGATGTCAGGACTCAGTATCTGTATCACACCCTTTCAGAGACATTTTAGAGCCATGCCCATTCGTCTTCTGTCCTTTATTTGAGCTTAACTGCTGTAAAATGTACCTCACGAGGCGGACTGGACTTCTTTCAGCTGTGTTCTTCAGAACGGACAATCAGCGCGTATTGGGTGGAAAGTGGCTACCTGGAAACCATGCTTGATGTCTGTGACTTGGTGGGTGAGAAGCATGGGACTAGTGGAAAGGGTCGTCAGAACATCTGGAGACCAGGTAGACAGATGAGGACCTTTGCACTGGTTTAGCCTCCCAGGCTCCTTTGTAAGTGCGCCTTCCCTATGAAGACTACTTCTCTGGTTTAAAGACTTGTTAAGGAAACGTGTTTACGCTGTGTGAGAAGTTGTTCAGAAAAAAAACTTTCCCAAAGAAAGCAACTGGGTGTGACCAGAAATGTTGAGAGTGAGCTTCCCGGGCTTCCCAGCTCAGAGTGACACACTGGACAGGGTAGGACTGCAATGAGGAGTCCTCTTCTCACATCACACCCAGTGCTGTGAAGGATGCCTGTATCAGTAGTGCTGTGAGCTGTTGTGGTATCTCTTGGGCTGCTCAGAAGTGTAACAATATCCAGGAGAAAAAGCCATTAGTTTCCAGTGCGTGGCACAAGAGAAGAGAGGGATCTTGTCCTTTGCATTATGAAACCCCACTGAGTTGTCCTGAGAGATGGTGGCCCTTAGTTACTACCAAATGGCCAGAAACCCAAGAACCTTCTCTCCACCCCCAGAACAGGCATGTGTGCTTGCGTTGGGGGTGATGGTGACCGGCCCCTGTATTTCAGAGGGACAGGGGGCAAAATGAGCCAGTGGGACTTGTAGAGGTTGGGATGCTCCGGGAAGGAGCTAGGGACTTACTTAGCTGTGTTCTGTAGGGACTTAGTTGTGCATCTTATGTCACTGGGAAGAAATCATGACTTCCTGGGCTGGGGTCAATGGCTTGGCGGGTAAAAAGTGCTTGCCACAAACCTGCTGATTTGAGTCTGGCCTCCTGGAAGCCACGTAAAAGCCAGATGCAGTGGTGTCTGTCTGTTATCCCAGCACTCCTTCAAGGAGACTGGAGGTAGAGACAGGAGACTGCCCCAGCAGCTCACGGGCCAACTAGTGCAGTGGCAAACAAAGAAAGATACTTTCTCTGCATTCATGGTTGTTCTCTGACCTCTACATATACAATGTGGCAGGTGCAAGGCCTCATGCCGAAATACATGCACGCAAACCACACAACACAAAACAGTAAGTATTAGAAGGCATCTTTCCTATGGCTCCTTTAAAAACAACTTTTTAAGACCCCAATGTGTTAACAGTGATTAAATGATGAGGTAAACCACCCCTCTCAACAAAAACTGGATTGTAGCCCTCTGAATAGGAGTGAGATAAACCTGAAGGCTACATTGTACGTCACACACAGGCTGCTGTGTCTGTGCCTCCTGTGCCCGAAGGAGGACAGAATGTGCCTGGGTACATTTGAAAATATGTTTATAAAGAGTTCATCTGAAATTGCATGTTAAGGTGAAATGGTTGTGGCCCAAGGCAGGTCTGAGATAAGGCCAATAAAATAGGAAGACACTCAAACAAAATCTAATCAGTAAAACTCACAAGCCTTTTACATTAATTATAAGGTATCTGTTAAGGTATTTAATGTAAAATATCCGAAAGTTGTAATACCACAGTTATTTAACTATTAGCCATCACAGCAGGTTTTATACCTATCTGTTAGGAGCCATGGCATCAGATCACATATTTGAAGCCAAATATGTCAACATTATAAAACTTGGAACGTCTCCTATGTTCCCGAGGTTTCTAAGAGACAGCCACTCATCACTGTTGCTATTTGAAACAACACCATGCACTCTGTAGAAAGGAAAATGATAGATTCTTACCAAGTAATCATCAGGCTTGATACCAAAGAGTTCTCGGAAGTACCGGAAGGCCAGTGGGGCGTAGGTCTTAAACCTGAAGTCTGGGTAGTGATGTGCTGGGGTCAGATTGCTCCCTTCACTGCAGTTCAAACACGTACAAAATAGACAGAGAGAAAGAACATTAGCAAAGATAATTTTGACTTCAAATTCTATCTCTATTAGTCCTGGGCCAATTTTACCTCTAAGGGGGGAAAAAACCCCTTCTGCTCATGGGGGTCTTGAAGTTCCCTTCAAAACAGCCAGTGGCCCTTGTATGAAGACACACTGACATGCTAAGGGGGACACTCCACACAGGCATGCCCCGCAATCCTGGGGTGTGGCAGACATTCTTTCTCTCCCACGTCTCTTTCCTTGCAAAATTATCAAGCTTCTCTAATGGAATCATATTTTATAATAAGGCCTCGAGCTTAATGTGGACCATTTCTTGGACATGAATGTTGGATACTGGATAAATACCTGCAACTAGAAACATTTGGTATAATTAAAAAGAAAGATTTATTTATTTTGGTTCTATATATGTGGTGGTTTCTTTGAAGGTACCTTTGTGTACCACATGCGTTCAGTGCTCTCTGAGACCTGACGGGGGCGCCGGATCTCCTGGAACTGGAGTTAATGAGTCGTGAGCTGCATGTGGATGCTGGCAACTGAAGTATGTCTTTTGGAGGAGAAGCCCGGTTAGTTACTGAACCATCTCCCAACACCTCAGATGAAATAATTTTTAAAATCTCTTATGATCTAGAGCAGTTTTTCTCAACCTTACTAATGCTGTGACCCTCTAACACATTTGATGCTGTGGTGACCACCCCCAACCATAAAATTATTTTTGTTGCTACTTCATAACTGTAATTTTGCTACTGGTAGAAACTGTAATATAAATATCTGATACGCAGGTGTTGCTGATGTTGTTTTTTTTTTTCAAGACAATGTTTCCATGTAGCCTTGACTGTCCTGAACTTGTTTGGTAGACCAGGCTGGTCTTGAACTCACAGAGATCTACCTGCCTCTGTCTCCCAGAGTGCTGGGATTACAGGCTTGCGCCACCACACCCGGCTTATGAGTATGTTTTTAAGGGATCCTCATGAAAGAGTCCTTTGACTCCATCAGGGGTTGTGACCCACAGGTTGAGAACCACTGATATAGAGCAAGAGGAATTGTCAGTTTCCAACTCAGCATGGTCCCAAAGTAGACTGCGCATAAATGGTTACTGGGCTGTTTTCTTTTTTCCTTTTGGGATTAAAAAAACCCATTAAATTTATTGCTGTTACAATTGTGTGTGCGTGTGTTTGTGTGCAAACAGACCATGTATATATGTGAGTGCATGTGCCATAGCACGTATATGAGGTCAGACTATGACTTTGGGGAACAATTCTCTTCTTCCTTCTTTATTTGGGTTCCAGGAATTGAACTTGGGGCGATAGACTTGTGCATCAAACACCTTTAACAATGAAGCCATCTTGCTAGTCCCTCCCTTTGGAGATTTGAAATGGGTATTCACTTTGAAACTCAAGCTGGCCTGAAACTCACTATGTAGACCAAGCTGCCTTGAAACCATGGTCCTCTTGCCTTAGCCTCCTCAGTGCTTAGATTACAGGTGTGTGCCACCATGTTCAATTTATAAATGGTTGTTGTTTCCCTAAGCAAAGATGGCTGTGTATTCCTAATCATGTGTGATGACCTGCCCACAAAGCCAAACATTCCCTCAGTCCACATTTTGCAATTTATGACAGGAAATGCATCCATCTGTATGTCCCCTGGGATGACTTCAGAATTTATGTGTCATGTAGTAATTTATAAATGTCACCACATAGAAATAAGAGGTAGAAGCAAAGAGAGTCAGTGTGAACTCTGACCTCCTTCCTCTGTAGTCAGCAAGTAGAAACAATCACAATGCCTTCTTGGAAGGAGGCTTTTGCCGGGGAGCTCAGAATCTGGCCAATTTCTTATTTCTCATGCTCTTGCTTATTGCTTTCTAGCTCATATCATCAAAGCAATATACCCGATTAGGGCAGATTTCCTTCAACAGCCAGAGGTAAGATGAAACACCTGGATTCCTTTCATTAGTTTTCTTCATATTTTGGCTGGGAAGTCCGAGCAGGAAGCCTAATGGTGCCACTTATGATGCTGCCTTAATTTGCTTTGCTTTTGGCAGATTCTGAGCTTCTTGTGTTGTTCACCTTGGCTTCCACTAATTAGATGAGGTTTCCTAGGGAACAGTTCCTTGATCACTATGCTCAGTTCCCGAATGGTATCAAATGTATACTTAGGTTTCCTTGGAAACAAGACAGACAGATACAGGCAACGCGTGCGCATGCGCACGCACACACACACACACACACACACACACACACACACACACACACACGGTACAATTCCAGGTAGAAGAGGTGAATATTGCTTCTTTTAAAAATACATTTCTGCGTGTTCTGTTGTGTGTGGCATATGCACCTGTTAGTGGGGGTGCACACACATGAGCGTGTGTGTGTGTGCATGTGTGTGCGTGTGTGTGTATGTGTGCATGAACATGTAGAGGCTGAAGGCTCACACACCATGTCTTGACTGCCTTCCGCTTCATTTGAGACAAGGTCTCTTAGCAAACCTGAAAGCCATCAAGGTAGCTCTGCTGGCTGGCCAAAGAACCCAACCCTTTCTCTGCAGAGGCGGGTTACAGGCTACTATGTTAAATCAGGTAATTATTCATAAGGATGGAATGATGTTCACGCTTTACTCTCAGCTTCTGAAACACAGCTGCCAGAGCAGAGCACCATCAGTGGCACTAAGAGAGGAGCAGCACAGATATTTATGGCCAAAGAGGTGAGAAATACTTCTCCAGAGCTGTGTGACTATAGGATAGAGAAGAACAGAGCTTCCGGTCCAGTCACCCTGGGTTCAGGTCCTGGGTTTTACCATTAATTTGGGGTTACATGACTTGAGACCTTAGGGTATTAATTTACTTTATATGTCAATGGGCTCTTTTGTTTGTTTGTTTTTTTGGTATATGTGAAAGGTAAAAAGAGTAAACTAGCTGGTGTGGTGGTGCACGCCTTTAATCCCAGCATGCTGGAGACAGACGCAGGCAGGTCTCTGTGAGTTTGAGGCCAGCCTGGTCTATATAGTCAATTCCAGAACAGAGAGACAGAAGAATCCATCTCCCCACCCCCACCCCCAAAAAAGAGTAAGCTAATATTATAATCATATACATCGTACTCCACATAAACAAAACCATGCTTGGCTTACAGCTGGTACCTAAAGCTTGCTTTCCATTGCCACCTAGAGTTCATGGTCACACGGTACAAATGTTATAAAACATCTTCCTTCTCTATGCCTCTGGTAATAAAAGGTTATCTAGAGCGTCTCACCAGCAGGCTTGAGGCTCGAGGTTCCTTTGCTTATCTACTTTGACTTTTGAGGACAAGCTGTTGAGAGACCAGACAGGGTCTGTTCTAGATGGTTATATCTTTCTCAAACCTTAGACGTCTAGGCCTGTGCCCATCTACAAAATGAAGTGATCTGTAGAATAAATGTGTGATATCTAAAAATAGCTTTGAGTGATTTCAAAATTAAAAAAAAAAAAAAAGGAACACAATGCATCTGGTTGCTAAGGAGACCTATTCTGTTGTTTCATCATGGAAGCAAATTAAAACAGCTTCTCAGGAGCTGTACCTCCGTGATTAAAAACACAAGCTGCTCTTTCAGAGGACCCACTTTCAATTTCTAGCACCAACTAGCTCACAACCATCTGTAACTCAAGTTTCAAGGGATCTAATGTCCTCCTCTGGCCTCTGAGAGCATCAGGAATGCAGGGAACACGCAGACATATCTGCAAGAAAATGCCTAGACATATAAAATAATGTTAAAACAGAAATTAAACAGTGTGTCACTTCAAGCAATTGGTTTTCTAGGACTGGGGTAAACTCCTATTTTAGAGACACCAGAGACCTCAGAATGTTTCAGTTCGTTGCAACCAGAGGCCCGTCCTGGCCGCCAGCTCTGACCCACATCCTTAGGTGAGCTTAGAAACACGGTGGTGGGGAGAACAATTTGATACATTCACACCCACACCCAAACACACACCCACACATACACTGAATGAATGTATGAATGGTTACTTTTTATTGGTTTGCTTTTTTAAGATAGGGTCTCACTTTATATCTCCGACTGTTCTGGAACTCTTTCTGTACACCAGGCTGGCCTCAAACTCAGAGATTGACCTGCCTCCGCCTTCCAACTGCTGGGATTAAATGTTCTACTGGAAATTGCTTTAAAAAATATTTATTTATTTATCTATTTATTTATTTATTTATCTATCTATCTATCTATCTATCTATCTATCTATTTATTTATTTATTTATACATGTACATACAAATGTGAAACCATAGTCACAATCATTTGTCTGTAGCCATTACAACAAATGGGGGATTTTGGCTGTTGTGGGAATTAGGATATTATTACTGGTAGGGCCTGGGGCACACAGTCCTACCCAAAGATTTACCTAATCTAAAACAATTTGAAACAACTCCCTCTCCCCCATCGAGCAAGAAAAAATTGGCTCCAGGGAGGGAACTGAGAAAAGAGCAACATAAATTCATTTGTCGTCATGTAAATGTATCTAGGATGCACGGGTTTTCAAACAATAAACAACAGTACAGCAACATACTGGTATCCAAAAGCCGCAATGCTCTAAAGTGGTCTGTGTGAGATGTGACAGTGGCTTTGCTCTAAGTAAGAGATGTGACCAGAAAGCCTGCTTCCCCAGTGGTGTTTCCGGTCTGCTGTTCATGGGAGCGATAATGGAAAGGGACAAAGACGTGAGAGTAGGTATTTACAACCGTTTTCTGTTCCTCATAAAGATGTCACAGGCCATAAGTTCCCCAAGAACAGAAAGGGGCATACATACAGCTGGTCCTCTGTAGGGTGCTTTCCACGACCACAGACTCAACCAATTATGGATCAAAAATAGTTTTGAAAGATTCCATCTGTATTGAGCATGGAGAGATGTTTTTCTTGTTATTATTTCCTGGACGGGACAGTAAGTGACTGTGAAATGGCTTTCTCTTCCTACTATGCGAGTCCTGGGGATCAAACCCAAGTAGTGAGGCTTGGGGGCAAGTACCATAACCCACTGAGCCACCTCACCAGCCCATGTATTCGATTTTAAACAATTTATGTGTTTTCTTCCTTCCCCAGACTGATAAATATATGAATAACTTTGATGTTTTTGCAAACGTGGTGTCAAAAGAGCAGCATTATCTCACGTGTTTCTGGAGGAAATTTAAGGCAAAGGCATCACAAAAGACCACATATTGGCTTAATTCAGATGCAAGGACATTTTTGGTCCTCTGGTCTATCCTTTAGTTAGTTAACTGTATATATATTTTTTAAAAAAAGATGTATTTGGTTGTATTTTGTGTATTGACTGTATGCATGTATGTGCATCGCCTGCATGTCTGGTGTCCCTTGAGGCCAGAAGATGTCAGATCCCCTGGGACTGGAGTTATAGATGCTTGTGAGCAGCCCTGTGGGTGCTGGGAACTGAACCCAGGTTCTCTGCAAGAGCAGCCAGTGATTTTCTTCTCTCTCTCTCTCTCTCTCTCTCTCTGATGGGATTCCTCTGTTTAGTCTTGGTTGTCCCAGAACTCACCCTGTAGACCAGGCTGGCCTTGAACTCAGAGATCCACCGGCTATGCCTCTCGAGTGATGAGATTGAAGATGTGGGCCACCTCCCCCAAGCCTCCACCCTTCCTCCTCGCAGCCAGTGCTCTTAACCACTAAGCCACCTCTCCAGCCCCAGCCCATTCTTTTAAATTTGCCACAGCAAAATCTTGGCACCACTGCTTCTTTACGGAAGCTCTTTTTCAAAACACATGGCAGGTATTACTTGGAGATGTCTTTCTCCTCACCCACCAAACCCCATGATCCTTCTCCACATAGCCTTCCACGCACCCATCACAACTAATTACAGCTGACCCATGGATCACACTCATGATTTCCACAGGGAAAATACAGAACACCGTCATGCAACAGGCAGCAGTAACATGGCGGAGCTACAGGTCCTGCCCACACAGCCTCTGCTACATGTGGACATGCACAGGGTAGAAAAGTCCTTCAATAGAAGGACGTCACAGTGAAGTTTCCTCAACATGGAATCATCTCAAATTAATAAAATCTTCTTACCTGGGTAGGAACACACTTTCCACCACGTAAAAGTCTTGCATGAGAACATCACGTTCTGGCTTGGAGGTGAGATTCCCCACGGTGTATCCTATTCCCAGCTGAATAGCACCTTTGATAGCTGATGACGCAGTCTGCAGAGGAAACACAGGGAGCCACGTTACCCTCGAAGGCTTTGTTCAAGATCACAGGCAGCAAACTGGAGGGTGAGGCTACATGCTTCTTGTTCCCAGACGGTAGCAAGCTGGGGCTTAGCAGAATCTAGTTAAGGATCCTTCTCCTTGGCTGACTTCGCATACTGACTGTGGAATGTCCCCCACAGGCTCAGACATTTGAACACTTGGCTCACTGGGGAAGGCTCATATTCTGGCCCTGCTTCAGGTCTCTTTTTCTGTGATTATCTAGCTGTAGATGAAGAGTTCCAGTGCATGTGTTCAGTGCTTCACACCTGCTCCCCCATTCTCTCACAGCCATGACGATCGAGCCCTCTGGAACCAGGAGCCATAACCTTTAGGTTGCCTACGCCAGGCATTTTGGTCATCACAAGGAAAAGCAACTGACACAGCATGAGATTATTATTATTTTTTTATGTGTGACATCTTGAACATAAAAATGTACCTAAGGTTAAAAGGTTAAACTATTTATCTTTCTTTTACTAAGCACTTGGAAACACGATAGAGCACTTTCAATAAGGAACATTATGGTTTCTACCCAAGAATAAATGGTATAGTTGGATTTATATTTTTTTAAAATCTGATTTTTTTTCTGCAACATATTTGTGGATTAGTAAGAATATTTTCTCTATTTTCTCTCCATAAGAAGTGGTAGAGCAAAACAACATATATATATATACATACATATATATATATATATATTATATATATATATATGTATATATATGTTGGAGTTTTTGGCATTCATACAAAATGTAATTTTGAAAATTGTCTATGGGTCTTGGCAATGATTCACAATTAAAATCTTCTTCATTGATCTGGGATAAAAGATGTAGAATAAGGACACCAATTTTTGTTTTGTTTTGTTTTTCAAGACAGCATTTCTCTGTGCAGTCCTGGCCATCACTCTGTAGATGGGGGGGGGGTGGGGGGCACTCACACTGTAGACCAGGCTGGCCTTGAACACACAGAGATCTACCTGCCTTTACCTCCTGAGGGCTGGGATTAAAGGAGCGTGCCACCATCACCCAGAGACACCAATATTTTCAACTCAGTCCTTTTCCAATATCTCAGTCATGAAACTGAGATGCGGTTAGAGAATAACCGCCCTGTGTTTGTGTAGACACAAACCTGTGCATGTGGGTACATGCTGATAGAATTGTTTTTTTTTTTTTTTTAAATATGTGATCCCGGGAATCAAACTCAGGATCTTAAAATCTTTGTCTATCTATGTATAATGTGGATTTAATGAAACAGCAGCATAAACAACAATAGTAAAACAAGACAACTCTGAAAGTTGGGCTGGCAGGGTGTGGTGACGCAGGACTTTAATGCAAGCACTCAGAGAGCAGGTAGATCTAAATGACTTTGAGGACAGTTTGGTCTACATAGCAGGCTCGATGATAGCTAGGGATACCTGTTGTTTCTTTAAACAAAATCTTAATCATTTGATTTTACCAACGAAGACTTCGGAACCAGAGGTTAGGGTGAAAGCCTACTAGCTCAGAGAGGCAGAGAGAGCACCCAGCTGACCTTCCTTCTTAGCTAACCTCCCAAAAGGTGTTCTCCTTCAGCATGCCATCTCAAAACATCCTCAAACTCCACGTCTCTTCCTTCTACTTCCTGTCTCCCTATCCTGTGTGCTCCTGACTTCCTGTCCCTCTTTATGCTTTTTTTTTTTCTATGTTCACTCCTTCTCAACTGGTTGCTTGCTCTGCCTCTTGACCCATGGTCAACTTTATTTAATCCTGTCTTGAATTAAAGGTACATGCTAGGCCTACCACACCACAACTAGAATCAGATTTTCCCAGTAAACAGCACAACCTCGGGCTCACAGTGTAATCAAATATCTTGCAACAAAGACCCTTCTCAGAAAAATAACAAAACAAAAGAAGAAAGTTAGAATAGATTCTATATCTTTATTTATGCCTTTATTTGTATTTATTTATGTGTATGTATGTACATACATGTGTGTGCATGCCACAGTCTGTGTGGAGGTCAGAAGACAGCTTTCTTCATGTTGTCTCTCTCCTTCGACCTTGATTTCGAGGCAGGGTCTCTCCTTTCTCCCTCTGTGCTAAACACTCAAGCTTCTGGCTGAGTCTCCTGCCTCCACTTCCCATCTTGCCATAGCAATGCTGGGCCCCTAGTCACAAGTTTCTACATCCGGATTTTTAAAGGTATGGGCTCCAGGGATTGAACTCACGTCTTTATGCTTGTACTTTATCTATGGAGCTGTTTCCTCAACACCACAGTACACTGTTCTGAAGGGTTAGCATGGTTTACCTTTAATGTCTGGTAGTGCTAATACAGAGCTACAAACCTCAGTGGAAAACAATAAATAGGTTAAATGAGTAATTCTTAACTGGGGGCGTTTGGCAATGTCTGAGGAGGTTTTGTTTTGTTTTTGTTTGTCACAGCTGGTGTGCCGTGGGTGCTACAAATACCAAGTGGGTCTAAGCATCTTCAGTGCACTGGAAAACTTTCTACCACAAAGAGCTAGCCTGCCCCAAACATCAACAGTTCCATGGTCGAGAAACTAACTTAAAATGAATGGAATAAAGATTATCCAGTGTATTAAAAAGGAAACACTTTCTTTTTTCCCCAGGCAACATTTTCATTTTGTAAATCTAACACTTGTCCCCAGCCCCCTCCATACTCTGTTCTTTTTTATTTCACTTTTTTTTTTTAAATATCAAAGAACACCTCTCTTTAAAAATAATTTTCCTGATTCTGTGAGGGGGACTACGTTCTGGGAAAACTTCCAGCTTTCCCAATGGCCTCTTACTGGTTTGTCAGATTCTATCTTCTGTAACTGAAGACTTCCCTATAAATTTGATTTGTGATCTTCAGACTTCTTTGTTGTTACCAATGATAAGAGCCTAGTATTAAGCCTTCCCAGCCCCATTTCTAGGCATGTGGCTCTCAGATCTTCTCAGTCTACTTGGATGCTATTCTACCATCATGCACATATCTCAGCATCCTAGAACCTGTGTGCCCTATACCCAATATCTGGTTCCTTTTCTAAGGCAGTGTCATCTTCAGTCACCCAAAATGAACCCCCAAACAGACACTTAACACAGGGTGAGTCCCGCATTAGAACTTGATTTTGTCATCATTGTTCAGAAGCCTTCATACACAACGAGGAAGAACAATTTCTTGAATCATCACTTAAGCATTTTGCTTGCTCCATTCTAAACATCTGTCGTCTTTCATCTGAGGACAACTGTCCACAGGTTGGACCATGGAGAAAACAGGAAAATGTGCTGTTTTGCTTTTCTTTTTCACATGCCCTCTGACTTAAGACTACAGGAAGTGAGATGCAAAAGACTGAGGATTTTAAGTGCATCTAGGGCCTGAAAAAACAACTTTGTTATTTTAATATTCCCTCCCCGCAGTCTGTGATGCCAGTGCTTGGCATCAGCGACCTTTTGTACCCGTAGCTCTGAATTCTGAAGGCACGGATGGATTTCTTTCATTTTAACCCTGTATAAAGATTCAAAAGCCACTTTTTCTCTTGCTTATCACTCAGAGTGGTATGTCCATAAGATCAATGCTTTTCAGAGGGACCAGCACCCCAGAATGCTATGCCTAGCCCTAAAGCAGACTGCGAGCCTTGGTGCATTTTACATTCTGTGTTCGCCCCTGATGCTGTTTTCCAGAGCCACGAGAGCAGTCTTTTATCACTCTGTGCAAGTCTGTCAGGAGGGAAAGTACCATGTTCCTTGCTATCTCCACCCTGGGAACAGAAGGCAGTCTCGGCTGCCAGGCTGTGACCTTGACCAGAACCGCCAGACTTCAGGGGCTGTGAATGTCACCGGAGATGCTGCTGACAGAGACGGTGGGTCACACCGCTCCAATATGTTCAGTAGGACCTTGGGAGCAGGGTAAAATAATGACCTCCAGCCCCAAAGAACACAGAAAACAACCTTTCTCCTCTGGTATGAGATTAAGTTTCGAGTTCCTGAAAGAATGAGGACCCCACTGACATGTTTAATTAAATAAGCAGAACAAGACAAAAAAATTATAACTGTATTATAATTTCTTTTCAGGCCTCTTAAAAAAAATCAAGTGCTTGGGTGGGAGAAATAATAGCATAGGAATAAACAGAAATAAGTTAATCGCTTGCATTAAATAAGCAACTCATTTGTACCAGATACTCGACAATATGGATAATGATAATTTTAAAGACATTTCCATAGTGCTTACATCGTTCTCAGTGCCTCTGACTTAATGTTGATTCGTTTATCCTCGCGGTAACTTTCAGAGGTAAGTCATTCTTGCAAGCACTCCCAATGTGAAAAGTTGAAATCCAAAATGCTCCAGTCACTGGGAACTATCCATAGTGTGCCTCAGTGGTAGGGTGGGCCTAGCTGCTTTCCATTGGGAATTATCAACAGTGTGTGTCAGTGGTGCGGTGATCACACCTGCTTTCCATCATCTCAGAATGTCTGGGTATTGACAGTTGCCCCAAGTGGAAAATCCCACCCCCAAATTCTCATGATGGGTCATGAGCGAGACAAGACAGAGCACGGCAGCACAGCAGTGTCTCCATTGTCAAAGAGTCAGAGAGAGGCTAGCACCTGCACACGATGCTTAGAAACACTGTTTGAAATTATCTTTAGGCTAAGTGTTCAGGGATTGGATGACAAATAAGTAAATACTGTGTTCAGTCCTGGCTTCTACCCACAAACTATGTCATTGGGCACTTGCAAATGTTCCCAGATCTGGTATCCAAAACATGTTCCAAGAACTTTGGGTAAAGGGTTTCCATCCTGCATTACTACCTCCATTTCGTGGATCCAGGCATGTTTGGCAGCTTCCTACAAGGTGAGGAGGTAGGTCTAGGACTTAAGCCAAGGGTGGCTGTGTTACAGACAACCATGCTCTGTGGTCTCTAACAGCAGAGTCCCTCAGTGCACCTAACTAAGTAGCTGAGCTTGGTGACAGTGGTTCTCTTTACAGGCATACACGAATGGATCAGAATGGTTAGGTGACCTTCCGAGTTTCTCTGCAGGCGTGTGACAGAGTCTGACCACCAGGTGCAGGCTGCTTCCATATCTCGTTCTTCAAAATGACCCAAGAATCAAAGATGGAGGTTCTCTATTAAGTCTAGATGTTTGATTTCAGCAGAGGAAAGAGCCCTGAAGGAGCCATTCCTTTGGGTGAAATGAGATAAAAATGTTTAATTAGCTGCTAATCAGACCCAACCACAGGCAAGCCAAACAAAGGCTCACGAACCTCTTGGGAAACCATATCATTAGCATCGCTGGTAACATGGGGCGGGGTTATTAATATGAGGAGGTGTCTGACTGCCTTGGTAGAACAACTCCACATGCTTCCTGTTCCCAGTCTCTGAGTGAAAATGAGATGCTTTAACATGGGTGCATTTGGGAATAATTACATAGCAGCCTACCTGCTATATAATCGGAGATCCCTGCTCGCGTTCACAGTGACACACGACTTCTCTTTGGCCAAACAGAAAGGGTCCCATCATTTGCCACTTTCCCAGTGGGCATTAGGCCTGGCTTCATGTACAGCAAGATGTGCTGTAAAACTGAAATCATTCTGAAACCCTACCTGGTGTGGGCATGCTTATCAGATCAGTGAGTCATGACGATGACAGGGAGCATTCAGTGTGAAGTGCTGGTGGCTGCTCTCCTGCAAGCAGCCATTCTCTCCCCACAATTCAGAAGCCCCAGGGCTCTTTTCCTTTCTTTGGGATACCAGCAAGATGGCAGTGAGCTGACAGCTTTCATGCATTCTGGGCTACTTAAGTTTCTACCGCTAGGCTCTGCATGCTGTGTCCCCAAAGTCCTGGAACATGATCATTCCCCCTTCCAATTTTGGGGGGGAGGGAAGGCTGGCTCCTTTAGTAGAGGCTTAATATGGGCTTAGATTCAGAACACAGCAACCTGATCTATTTTTAATTCTGGACCTTGCAGGGATAAGTGGAGGCAACATGTTGCCTGGATACTAACCATGTGATACTTAGAGCCACAAAACATCACAAAGGCAAACCACTTATTTACTTCCATAGCTTGTCTAGGTATGATGTTGAGGCTAAGCAAAGTGGACGTCAGCTTGCATTTCTGTGATGCATTCCAGTTTCAAAGCTCTATTTGTAGCAATAATGGGGATTGAACACAGTACCTCATATTGGGCAAGCACTCTACCACTGAGCTACATCACTAGTCCTCAAAGCATGACCTTTTAATGATTGTATCTAATCATCAGAGCTGTCAGGTGGCTACAGATTCATAATGCCCATTGCATAAATAAAACTGGATCCTGGAATTAACTTGCTCTAGATTCCATGGCTAGTAGTACATGCTAGAGCCAGGGATGAGTCCTCGATCTTCTAGAAGGCTGCCAGTTCAGTGTTCCTGATCGTTTGTCAAACGTGAGTTTACACATCTACTTAACATGTGACTTTTCTCTGCATAAGATGGAGCTGAGCTGACAGACACGGGGAAGCACTTGAATAATGAAATGATGAGTATCCTATCAGTGAGATGAAATGCCCACAGAGATCTACCATCAGGAAAGCAATGAGCCCAGCGACAGTGAAGGTTTAATGACTCTATCCTGGCTATAGGAAACTACTTCCTACAAAGCATTGTCTATGAAACTGGATCACGTAATATGCCATCTGATGTTACTGGCTTTGAACGGAAGTACTGAAAGATTTCATGTCAACAACAGTTTCCCCCTCAGGCTATCTGAACTAATTATGGGATTACAGCTTGGATACATGTTGCTAGAGAGATCTGCTTCAAAAGTACAAATGTGTGGTCATGTTATTACTTTACTTGAAAGCTCTGAATGAGTCCTCAGCATCCTTACCCTAGGAGCAAGTCCAGACCGCAGGCAGCTTGTCTCTGGAGGCTATCTCTTAATTTGATCCCCTCCATCCTGCTTCTTGATATCAAAACACAATGTGAAAAAGATGGCACAGCCAGTGTCCAGTCTGTCCTTGAGTAAGGATATCTAGACAGTCTAACTCTAAATCAGAGATGCTTATTGATAAGGTCTCTTATTTTACCAGGTCATAGAAAGTGGTTTCTTTGGCAAGATGGCCATCTGTGTTTGGGCAGGGAGATGTCCAACTACTGTCCCTCACTTCTGTAGTTCAAGTCCAGCTCTTGGTCTTTCTCCTGTTCCGCAGCTATACTCAAGAAGCAAAGCCCGGCCTTCTCATTTCTCAAAAGGAGAGAAGAAAGGAACAGATGTCAGACAACTGGTTATAGGATTAGGGAATTGAAGTGGCGAGACACTGCATATAGTTAAGATCACAGCTCTGAGAATGAGGATGTGGCCATCCTGAGGGCCCTATTATTCTATGAACTATATGCACTGCTCTATCACAGGCCTGTCCCTGGCATTTCCCCAAGATCATCCCGGGCAGAGAAGAGTGGCTATTACCACATCACACAGTCAATGGCTGTTCAATTAACCAAGATCTAAGAACCCAAGATTGCATGAGGCACAATGCATGAATCAAAATAACAATAATGCATGAATCAAACAACAACAACAACAAACTAAGTCATGATTCTTGCTTTCTATGGGAGTTTCTAATCTGGGGGTGGAGAAAGACACATTAAACAAAGATATGTCCATAACAACAAACGGTAATCAATGACAGGAAGATCAGGGTGACATTATTGAGATTAGGAGGCTGGAGACCAACTTACAGATGATGGCATCCACAGAAGCCAACCCAGGGAGGGTTCTAGGCTGAGGCTTGAGAGGTGGCAATGGGCCAGATAGCAGGTCATGTCACTGGAGACTTGTCTTGTGCTAACCATGTGTCAAGCAATTAATTCTCTACAAATCAGGGATATGGAAGTGGCCTAACCAGGATCCTTGACTTTCACAAAATGACATTATGGACTTTGATGTGGTAGGGAAAGGTCTCATTAGGGGGGTGACGGAAGCTCATTTTAAGAACTGGAAGAAGCAAGTTGTGGAGACCTGGAAGCAAAGCACTGTGAGCAACAGGTGCAGAGCTAGCTGGCTGGCATTGACTGGCATTGGCTGGAAGGACTAGACAGATGTAAGTCTGGGCCCTTGAAGGCATCCTAAGGTTTGATGGGTTTCAACTGTGTTGGTCAACAGATGGCAAAAAAACAAAAACAAAAACAAACAAACAAAAAAAACAGTGAAGGATTTTATGTGCGGAAGTGGTGTCTAATTTGAAAGGATCGGTGGCTGCTATGTGGAGAACAGATTGGAGGGATGGTAGGAGGGAGAGTGATTAGGAGGTGCTTGCATGGTTCATGTGGAGACGGTAATGGTGCAGCAAAGTCTAATGAACAAGATGGACAGAAGAGTTGACTGGGAGATGGATTTAAAAGACAGACAGACAGGGCTTGCTGTGAGCTAGAAATGGGGAGAGAAGGAGAAGTACCAATAGCATCTGATAACATTTTTCTTGATTAGTTTTGAGAAGTGAGGTTGTTTTTCCTGATCCAGGAAGGAATGTATCTTAGGGGAAGATGAAGTTTTGCTTGAGATGACAAGCAAGTTAGGAGCTCAGAGCAGGAGCTCGGTGCTGGAACTATAAATTGGCTACATAGGTGATACTGAAAACCAAGTAACCCAACAAGGAATGAACCAACCAGGGAGCAGCAGAGAAGGCCCCACCCCCAAATGAGCAACAGCTAGGGTAGTGGGACAAAGCTTAAGGAACGGTGGCTTTAGTGGAACAGAGAGAGGAGTTTGAAGGAAGCCCATGTCAACAAGAGGCTCCGTCAGTCCACATGAGAATAGGGGAACATCAAGAACTTTGGGCTAAATTCTCCTTCTTCTTATTCATGTCAGAGATTCACATGTAAACCTCAGTTTGAATTAAGAATATTCAACAAAGTAACTTGATGTAATTTATGCCATCAGCACAAAAAACTGTTATGTAATGTGGAGGAATGAAGTGTTGTGTCATGTTTAAGCGGTAGCATGGAAAACAAACCTAGTGGAATTGGAGAAGCAGGTACGTGCACTCACAGAGGAAACGAAGATGAAAGAAAGGTACCAGAATGGACTGGTGGGGGTTAAGCCTGGAATTTTTTTTTCTCTCTTCTCTTAAAGGTTCGCAATGCTAAAAACCCATGTAGCCATTAGATTGTTAGGAAACCATCACAAACAACTTAGCTGTATCTCCCACTGTATCTCTAAATGTATCCTGGGGTGGAATCTACCTTTGCTCAGACGAAATTTACAGCGGGTCTAGGGCTTGTCTATCTGTTGACTCAGAATAAAACTTCTCCTGTTCACACCTTGGCAGAGAGCCATAAAAAATAGCCTCACACAGATATTTGGTATGCTTTATCTAGCTCAATAAGAGACAGAGCTGGGTGTGCTGTCAGTGGCGGTCATCCCTCCTCCACCTTGCTGGGCACCCATAGGCATCTAACGGAGGGAGCAAGAGGGGCTTATTCTTCCCCTTTCTGTTGGATGCTGAAAGGAGGAGAGACAGGAAGCTCCCTTGTGAAGAGCTCAGCTGTAAGATGTCCTGGGTACCCCATTCTTGCCAGATACACACACTGCTTTTTGTTGGGTAGTCTCAAAAGATCTGTAATTACCTCCTATAAAGGGCAGCTACATTCTCATATTTTGGGGAAAAATACATCACATTTCTCCTGGCTAGTTGGCTTTCTTTGTACCTGCATCTAAGCTCCACCTGCATTTAGAGAGAGTAGGTACAAATTCTGCACAGTTTGTTGAATGGGTCACAGGCCAGAGATTCTCTTGTCTCTACATAAACCAGTTGAGGCCAAACCAAGTCATTGACAATGGCTTTGTGTTTCCTGGTCTGCTGGTCTCCAAATCCATGGAAGGCAGATTTTTTTTCTTTTAATTTTTTCTCTTTCGCCATTTGCTTTTTAATTTTCTACCATCACCTCTGAGTCCTGTTCTCCCACTGGTCCATCCGTACTGTCTCTGTTCACGACAACAGCTAGAAATGACAGATCCCTTCCACCATCATAGATGCAGGCATGGCTTCCCGGTGTTCCATTATGTTCACGGCAGGCAACTACTTCTCAATTTTTGCAGCCATCTACATTTTTCAAAATAAGATTATTGTAGCCCTGTTTTAATGAAGCCTGTTTCTGGGCATGCATTCTGTGTGGTGAACTGCCTTGGGAGAAGGTCATTCTGCCACACTGGGCACAAAACAATCTTGGAAGAAGCCCAAAGCAAACACACTCCCTATTTCATTTTCTCCTTTCAGTGAGAGTTTTTTTTTTTTTTTTTTTAACAGCATTCCAGTGTTTGATGGAAGATCTGCTTCTCGAATGTTGGTAGAGAAAGGCAGAACAAAGGAAAGATGTTGCATGGTTTCTCTAAGTCAGATCTGCTTCACGGGTAATGCTGTCAGAGAGGCATGCTTCACGGACAGGAAAAGCATGTTACACAAACACTCCTCATTAATAGAAAAATGCTGCACTCCTAAGGTATTTGTAACTCAGCAGTGATGGATTAGGCGCACTCATTGCCCTTCAGGAGCTATGCCAACAACTGCAAATCATGAAAGTCATGATTTAGGACAGTGTGGCATTGTGAATGCTACTATATTAGTCTTTTACAAATGTTACAGTTTAAACTGAGGATATTCATCATAACTATGGCATAATATATTCTTAATATCATTTCTACACACTGGGGAAGAAAATTGCACTTGTTCATGTAATCAAATAGGAACAGTATTTATTTGACACAAACACAAATTTAGATTCAGTAGCAAAAAAAATAAGGATAGATAATTTTTTTTTCAACCTTCTGAAACTAACCAAAATTAAATCCCGCAGAATTTTAAAACATTACATTTCCTGAAAAGGGAGCTGTCAGCTAAAACGCTACGTAAGCACTGATCTCTATTTTTTCGGGTAGGTGGGTGGGGTATGTTACAAATGCTTCTCACAGGTGTTGCTACTCGCCCTCAGCATCTACTCTTCCTTATTTAGCAACTGTTGCTAGCGAAGGGTGACTTCCTCCCAGATGAAACCTGGAAGACTATGGAGATGATCTCGGTTGTCTCAGCTGGAGAGTTTCTGCCATCTGTTAAGTTACAAGAGAGGCCAGTGGTATGTTCAGCATCCCACGGGGGCACTGATGGCCCCGCAGTGAAGAATTACCCCAAAGCCCGTATTCCTGAGAAGCATGGTAACTGAAATTCTAATTGGGTATTTTTGCCTGATTCTCTTGAAGCTAAGTGTAGTCATAGAACTTAGTTTCTGGAGACAAGATTTGAGAAGAAATGACATGCCCAGGTGCCAGATCTCCCCCGTAGGAGGAAGCGGCATGGCCTGTATTGAGGCAATAGCAACAGATGAAGCAGCCTTTATTGATCATGTTTGGAGGTTGTACATTGAGAAGGATAGGGCAAGGAGCTGAGCCCTGGGTCCCTGATGATTCTACAGAGGCAGGGACTACCTCAGTTCTGTTACGAAGAGGAGAGGGAAATAAGCCTCAGTATGGCTTCAGCCACAGCCATTCACAGTCTCGTTTTCACACACAATTGAACTCATATTCCAAGGGCTATAACTTATGAACCTACACTCCAATGTTTGTGACTCGATTCAAAATGCCCTCAAGCTGAAAAACAAATGTTTACATAGAAAGCACTGCTTAACTTGAAAAACAAATATCCATCAGATTATAGCCCATGTTCATTGAGAAAAAGTTAAATAATCCCCAATTATAGAAGAAAAAACACAAATGTTCCTATTTCCCCTCCTTGCCATGCTAGGGATACCTACACTCAACTACTTCTTATGTATCTGATGTTTTTCTCTCGATACAACGAAAATACATCCATGTGCACGTTGGAGATGAGGGTATAGCTCAGAACTAGGAACATGCTTATCATGTGCACAGACATGGCTTCATAGAAGTAAATTAATAAAAAGCAGGATCCAGCTATTCAGGTTTTGTTGCAACTTGGTTCTTTCACGTAACAGCCTCTTGTGTCCAACTATACAGACCGTATGTGCCGTGCTACGAATCTGTACTGTTCCTCAGAGGCTCAGGTTTTCAGCACCTGATTTCCAGCTTGTGGCACTACGGATGCTTTAGGTAGTGCGCACCACGGCTGGCTCCAGCGATGGCCTTCCTTTTTCCCTGTCTGGCCCTATCTGAAAGAAGCTGCCACTTCCTACTCCTGCAGCCATGGGTGGAGCTATTGCTTTCTGTACCATGACAGACCGTGATTCTGAAAGTGAGAAAGACAAAACCAGCCTTTCTTCCCTCACATCGCCTCTGATGTTTAGTCATAGCATCACCAATCTAACCAATGCTTTACAGTCAGTGCTTAGATAGATTCTTAACAGCTTGTACGTAGTACAATTGGCTCAACTGCTCTCCCACTGACAGATTATTGTACTGGCAATCATACTCGTTCTCTCTCTCTCTCCTTCCCTCTGACACTATATTTATGAGGAGTGTCTTTAGGTTAAACTGTAACATGCTAAAAGACTAATAAGGTAGAATTCATAATGCCATGCTATTGAGAGTTTCCTTTGCAATTATCGGTGGATCTCCTTAGGAGCAACTGAATGTGTATAATTTACCACTGCTGAGCTATGAATAAGAAACAGTGCAGGTTTTTTTTTTTTTTTTTTTTTTTTGTTAGTGAGAACTGTTGTGTCTAATATGTTTTCCTTTATAATAAAACATGCCTTCGTGCCTCCCCTGGAACTGAACCCAGAGGCTTGTATGTGCTAAGCAAGTGCTCTACCACTAAGCTACACTCCCAGTTCTTATTGCTAAGACAGGGGCTTGGTAACTTGTCCAGGATGGCTTTGAACTTGTGGTTCTCTTGCCTCAGCCTCTCAAGTAGCAAGGAATAAAAGCACGAGTTACAACACTCAGCTAGCTCAGCCCTCACTTTTAGATATATTACCCAAAATAATATAATAGATATTTGTTCATTTATTCCTGACCCATTTTTTTTTGAGTGTCTTACAGCATAGCTTCCCTGAAGAATTACCAAGTTACAGGATATGAACATTTACACTTTAGGAAGGGTCTGCAAACATCCTGCTAGAAGTTACACACTTCCCAATAAACTACAAGAAAGTTCTTATTGTCATTTTCTTTTTTTTACCAATACCAGCATCATAAGCATTATTTTTTTCAAACTTGCTGTTTTAGTTCCCATTTTCTTAATCACTAGTGTGTGCTTATTCCATATTTGCTGTTAACTTCATAATTTCACTTGTTTTTTATGGTCATACACTAATAACCATGCTCAATTACTTCATGCTAATTGAAGCTAAACTTCACGTTCAAAATGCTCCCTCTGAAAGCTCCAGAAGAGATTCCATGCTTTCTATTAGGAGGTTTTATTGTGGAAATTAAATTCTCCCAGGATTAAAAAAAAAATAGCCAGTCATCCACAAAATAAAGTTCTTTATTCCTATAATAAAAATTTTAATTCTTTAGTCTTTTATGTGTGAAACAGTCCATTAGAAAAACTTCATTTATACTCACACAATTACTGTTTTATATAATACATACGGAATGCAATCTACAATGGGCTCAATTGGGCAGTGGAGTCTCTTTGGCAGGGACACAAAATCCTGGAGTAAAAGAGATGGGTAGGCAGAACCTATCTGGTTGGAGTGGCACACACATAGATGTGGTCTAAGTGTCTGTCTACCTGTTTTTTTTTTTTTTTTTTTTTGATAGTCTCATGTCATGGTTTTAAAAAGCCCTTTCAGGTGGGTTTCCCAGTAGGGGACAGCAACCTCGTATCTTTAGCCGGACTTTTTCATTATGGTGGTGGTTTTCTTATTATAGCCCCACTTCAATCTTTGCTTTTTGGTTGAGGTGAGAATGAAGGGAGCACCGGAGCCCTTCAGCATTCTCTCGGCCAGTTGGCCTCTGTGAGCGCACACTGTAATCCAGACATTCTACTATGTTATTTAGTTTTTGACATACCTGCGATGAAACTGAATCCCACAGCAGCTTACCTTGAGCCACATACCACCAACATGAAAAAGCTGGACCTAGAAGCCAGGTCTTTTCACCCCAAGTTCACATCCAGATCACTCTACCTCACACTGTCACTGGTCATGGAATGTGCCAGCACTGTCAGTTTTACATTTCAAGGGACCACGGCCCGCTGCTCAGTCCTCTGGCTAGTCCTCACGCTGGCTGGTGGACATGTGGACTCGTCTCCAGGCAATGCCACCAGTTACTCTTCTTATTTGTTTTGCTTATGCTTAACGCTCTCCCACAGGGGTGTAGGCAGGTGAGGGCTACAGCCAAGCGTTATTCCTTCAGAATTCTATTTTCAGAAAACACTCTGAGTTCAGGGTCACAGAGAGCTGGGCACTAAGGGGCCCAAGAAGACGGCCATTGTAATGGTGGCAGTCTGGAATCTTCAGACAGTTAATTAGAATTTGGCCTGTTGGATTGTAGCTCTGTGTGGAACAGGGCAAAACCAGTCCCTCTTCTTGAAAAGAAACCCTAAGCAACTTCTACTTTCTCCCCTATCTTTCTGCTCTTACATTATACCTTCCTACTTCAAACGGTTACTCCTCCCGAGCCCTGCCTTATACTTCCTTCATGTCTTCCCAGATCTTGCTGCAGATCACACACACACACACACACACACACACACACACACACACACACACA